>NC_134651.1:32671242-32971445 GCF_030463565.1 Pelecanus crispus
TGAACTCAGCCCTTGCAGTAGCTAGCTCTGTTAACCCTGCCGCAACACTGCTGGGGTGTTTTTACCTGCCATATTGCATCCAGAAAGCCAAATGAAAAAGCACAGGTTGTCATTATGATGCTTACAATTGGTGCCTTATGATACACAACATTCACACTCTTGTCTGGGGATAACAGTGTTAATGTTTTATGGATATTAAACTATCTGGGGGAATCCTTGGCTTTCATGCCTTTACTTGCATTATGCCTCTATTTTTAAGTGGAGAGGCAGGACCAGTGTGAGGACAAGTTGTTGCATGGCAGTCTCAGCTTGATGTCTCATTAGAGGTGCTGGTTTTTCATTTGTGATGACAGAGAAAGACTTGCCCTCGTGACTCATGGGATCCACAAAGAAAGCATGAACAGGCAGAAACATATCACTGCTAGAATTGTCTCCTTGCTTACAAACAAAAGGTGATGGATTGGTGCAAAGTATTGGAAAGTTTGCAGTTTGTCTCTTTCCCTACACCTGTGCCGGAGTGGCACAAAACACTTAAAAACCAGGATCCTGCCAAAGCCTAGCTGCCTTTGCACTGCATGTAACCCATGGTCCTGGGGCTCCTCTCCAGGCTCACTGCTTCCAGTCCCAATGGGACAACACTTTAGGAAACACGGCTGTGGGAATTTGGCTGGATATTTGTCACATCGTCCTCTCTGATGCCTATTTCCACCCAGTCCTATGGCTGCAGTGCTGAGTGCTGTGCTGAGACATCCCCCGGCTATCCAGAGCTGAGAAGGTCACCCAGCTTCACATGCCTCTGCCTTGCATAAGATGCTCAGCTGGAAGCGGTGACATGGGAGCAAGAGGCCTAGGCTGTGCCAGAGACACTGCCCCTCTTCATCCACACCCTCCCTTGCACCTCCAGTCTCATGGCGCTATGCCCCAATGGTCATTCACAGCTCACCTCTGGTGTGACCCCCTTCCCCACAGCTGCCAAGACCTCCATCTCCTCTGGAAAGTGCTGGGCTTTATATCTTCTCATTCCTCCACCTCTGGGCAGCCCCTGGAAATGTTCCCAGTGCCAGGCAGGGTGAGCAAAGGCAGCAATGCACTCTGTGCACCGCAGCAATGACTCACGGGGATGGCGGTGGTGGTCTCAACCCAACCTGCCTTATCCCTGGCATCCTACCAGCTCGCAACTGAGCTAAAATGCTTCCAAAAGGCTTTCACAGAGGGAATCCAAGGTCCTGAGAAAGACCAAAACACCCTGCTGCCCTCCCCCTGCACTGCAGCTCAGCTGCTGCACAGTCAAGGAGCTCTCCCATCCCAGCACCCTTTCTGCACACCACCAGCATTTGGGCTCCCAAAGCAGAGGTTGGGCATAGTTTGTGCCTCTCCACAATAGACAGCATTGGACTGCCGGGGCTGCAAGAGAGGCCCAGTCCCTGATTTTAGGGATTGCTGTGCCCAGAGGGATGGAATGACTCACAGTCTGGCAGCCAGCTGGGAAGTTACCATTAGCATAAGCCAGGTTTATGGTGCAAGCAAATAGCTATTCTCAGGAGTCAAATAGGAGCAACACATTCACAAATGGTATAAAGACAGATCACAAATGGTACAAAGAGAGAGAGAAATGAAAGGAAACCAGATTTGGCTCTGCCAAGATGAGCCAAAGGCTTGTCTCATTCTCTGCTGGCCACGCAGTGCCTGAGCACATGGCCAAGTCTCCTGCACAGGCTTTCTGCTCTCGAGCTCACAGTCACTGAGCAGGGCCCAGGATTAAGATCACTCCTTTGCCCTTATATAAATCCCCTTCTCTGAGATGAGTCTGAACAAAGACCCAGGAACCATCTACCCACTTTTGCAAGGGATACCTTGTTTCCTCAATTAATTAGGAGGTGTTTCCAGCACTGCTCCCTACCTCCACCCATCCGGCTATCAACTGCCCTCATGCTTCACTAGACATATCAAGAAGCTGATTGGAAATGTCCCTCTCCACCTGACTGAGCATGTTCATGCTCCACCTCAGACCCTTCCCCACTTCGCCCCCCCACCTTTCATAAAAAACCTGTAACTCAGCAACTGCGCTTTGTGCACTCTTGCAAATGGGACTAATCCAGATGGCTCCTATGACGCTGTCCTGAGACCAGCCATGACAGCAATCTCCCACTGTCTGGAGACCCTGGGGTGAGAGCCTCTGACCCTTAACCTGACCTTGGAGGGATGCTGTTACCACCAGCTGACGCATCACTCTACAGAGAAATGATGCTTCGCTCCCCATCCAGTCATCGTACCATGGGGATCCCAGAGATGCCCTCTTCCCCAGTTGTGGCCAAGAGACACATTAACCTTCTGGGAGTCTGTGGGACCAGAAATGCAGCGTTAAAGGCTCCGACCTCCTTTCCAATCCAAAGATAGCATCCATCACTGGTCCTGCTCTGCAGTAAATTCCTCAGGCTGTGCACATGCTGCGTGAAGAAGTGTTTCCTCTGCTTTTTTAAGTTTATTGCCTATTCATTCTGGGAGAGCCCTTCCTCTCCTGTCTGAGTCAGGATGAACTGGAGGGACCAAGCAGCCTTGCTGATACCCTACAGACTCTGACCTACCTTGATTACAACCTCTCCAGCTTTCCTGGTTGTCAAACCACAGAATCTCTACATGGAGAACATCCAGTCCAGCAATGTGGGATGGGAGTCAGGTGCTTGAACATGGTCACCCAGTGCTGTTTCAGACACATTAGGGTAGCCAAAGCACCCATGACCCAGTCTGGGGCTCCTGCAGATCTTATCTGAAGGTGGAAGTCAGGTAGGACAACCCAGGTCATCTCTGAAGGCACTAGATGGCAATGTTTATGTACATGAACACTGTGCTAAGCCCCAGCATTAGGGCCACAAGCTAAGCCTTGGCCTGGATACAGCTCCCCAGACGATCATACCCAAGGATAGTACCTAAAGTGACCATACTAGATGTAGGGTGGTCATCTGGAGCTGTAGCACCAAGGTCTTTGTAACAGGCATGCCCTAGCTGCTGCAAGGGAGGAGTTACTGAAGCCTCCCTATGCAAGAGCCCAGCCTGTGCAACCACTGGTCCCTCCTGGCCTAGAAATCCTCAAGCCTGGAAGCTGCAGGAGGAGCAGATGATGGGTCATTTGGATCCCAGGCAAGACCCTGTCCTGTAAGGGTGTTCACCTCAAACATGGGGAGTGATGCCTGAGCTATTAGCCCTAGCTGCAGGGTGTTTGATATCCAGTAGCTGTATCATTGCCCCAGGTCTCACACTGGACATGGATGTGCAATACATTTTCCTTTCTGCAGAGGTGGCCTCTTGCCAGGGTCTCAGAGGAAGGAGTGTGTTACTCTGCTCCCCCAAGGACAGCGCAGTGGTATTTTTCCTATCCCAGTCTTATTTCCCACCTGGTATTTTGCATTATACTGCACAGCTTCCTCCTCAGCCGGGGCTGAAGGTCAGCCAGCACAGTGGGAGCTGAGACAGAAGGAACAGAAACATCCACAGGGTGAAACAGTCTGGTACAAGGGCATGTTCAAACACAAATATCCCCAGCTGAAGGCAAAATGCAGGAAATACACGTTGTCCTTATCCTTATGGCCATGGGTCACCTTACAAAAGCCAGGAGGTAGCTCTGGACAGCCTGGACACCAGGACTGACAGAGAAACCTCTAGCCAGGGGTTCAGCCAGTCAAAATCAGAGCCCCAGAGTGGGGGACAAGTCAGGCTTCCTTCCCCTAGCTCCCACCCGGCACCCTGAGAGGCTTCAGACAGGGGACACTGGAGCCAGGACGAGGAGAAAAGACTGTCCTGCACAGGAGCACCCGAGCCACCATCCCAAACCTTTGATGGGAAACATCTGCTCTTCCAGGGATGAATTGCCACGAGACTTGTGCCGTGGGGCTGCAGTCTCAGCCCCTTGGGCTCAGCCCCCTCACACCACCAGTGATGTTTCTGAAAGCCATTGCCCCATTAATTACCTTTTTGGGAGAAAAACAAGAAAAACCTCCCTTTCCTCTAGAGCTAACCTAGCAGCTTTGAGTCCATCAGGGTTATTTTTGTGGATTGCACTGGGAGAGTTGGATTTGGGTTGAGCTGGAACTTGAACAACTGCACGATGGTGTTGGGACCTGCTGAGCCAGTACAGCACAATGACAGGATCTCTTTGTCTGCTGGAGCATTGCTCAAATCAAAGGATGTTTACCCAGCTTGCGGAGGATCACTTGATTGGAAATTACGTCCCCAGAGCTCCAGTCATGCTTGGCTGCCTGCCAGCTCTCCCCACCTCCTCCAGAGCCCTGACCACATCTAAGACTCCCAGAATAGCACAGGACTAAGCAGATACAAACAGATAACAATTCAGGCCCTACCTGAATTCTCTGTTGCTCTCTCCTGTTCCTCAGGAGAGGAGCCACTGTGGCAGACCCCAGAATTCACTGAAGATGTCACACAGACATCATGTGGGAGGAGGTCACCACTGGAAGAGCTGTCACTCACCCAAACAGCTCATGGCAGGAGCAGCTTTACCAGCACACGGAAAATGCCTGAAGAAATTGGATGACACACCTAAGGACTCCTGAGAGGTGGTCCTGCACTGCTATGCATCCTGTCTGTGAGTCTGGGGTCTACCTGTTCCTCCAGCAAAGATGTCAAGCCTATGTCAAGTCAGACAACTTGACCATGAGCCCATGCAGCCCAAAGACCCCACTGTCCCATTTCTAACATGAAAATACAAGAAAAACCTGGTTTTATCATCCTGTCTGGCTGCCTTTCTTATTCCAAGGGGCACTCTTTCCCAAGAAACACAGCTATCTCTTTGGACACCGCCACTGAACTGAGATCGCAAGGAAGAGTCTGGCTGCTGCAGTGTGTTGTTACTGCTGCAGAAGATTGTATGTCCTTCCCACTGCAATGATCAGCTGTCAGAGCAATCAAAATTAGTTGTAAAGCTCCATGTAGCAGGATAAATTGAGCTGTGTATCAGACAAACAGTTAATGCATCTACGAGAAGACTAGGCTTTGCACTTTAACAGTGCCTTTCATCTGCAGAGTTCAGAGCACTTGAAAATCTTGATAAATAAGCCTGCCATGCCTCTCCAGAGGAAGCTTTACTCCTCTTTTAACACTAGCCAACTGCACAGGAAAGAGTGGAGCAACTCAGTGGAGATCTGAGTTTGATGCTGGGAGCAGAGACCCCATCTCCTGCTGCTCCAGCTCCTGGGGCAAAGAAATGTCCCATAACTTCTTCATGCCAGACTTGGGACTGACAAAAAGGGCATCTCCTAAGGATGTTAACAAGGATCCTGCAGACTGGTCCCAGAACTGGTGTTCCTCACCATTAAACACGTGTCAGATGTCCTCATCTTGTGTTTCCTTCATGATCCATTCACAGTGAGCCAACCTCCCTTGTGGAGCACAGAAAAGAAAACCACAGGGTATCCTAAAATCTCCAGAAAACCAAGGCAAGCAAGCACCACAATGCAGTGATTTTGCCTGCCCTGAACCTGGCTGCACTCTTGCTTTCCAGAATCTAGTCTGCTTCAACAGAAGTGCCAGAGAGTAATTCTTAGCTGTCCCAGTGTTTAAGGGCATGACAAGTGTGGGAGCTGAACAGCCCCCCGTGGGAGGCAGTGGTATAGGAGGTCCTGTCCATGGTCACCCCTTTCCTGGACGATGTCCCTGTGCCACCCACAGCAGCCACCTCCCTCCAGATGCAGGTCCCCCAACATAGTGTGCCATCACCAGAGGGCACCCCCAGCTCCCTTTGCCAGCACCTGTGCCACCACGCCCTGTACACCACGAGCTCTGCTCAGGCAATCATCGGCAAGAAAGGGGCTGCAAATTAGAGCCCTCCAGCACAGACAAGGTGGGACCCTTTGTTTAGAGGGACCAAGAAAACCCTGCCAGGTCCCGCCAGTCAGGTCCAGGGTGTCTGCACCTCCTGCAGCATTTGTGGGACAGCAGAGGGGCTGTTAGTGCTCAGCAGTCTCCAAAAAAGCACTGTCCCCTCACTTCTGGCTCAGCATCAGGCTTGGGAGTTGGGCCCTTCCTGCATTTTGGGTCCTTTTGCCTCCCACCACAGGTTGCTGCAAGACATCTCAAGGGTCAAGTGTCTAGACACAGGGGCAGGGATTGAGATCCAGCCAAGCCAGCGCAGAGCTGCAGAGGCAAGCTCTGGTTGACCCCATGGGCAGGTCAGTCATTCCCAGTCTGTGGGGTGTGCTGGGGTGTCTAGGTCTGTGGGCACAGGCAGGAGTCTCCAGGGGGCTTGGCATGCCAACAGCCATCCCTGAATTAAGCGTGGGATGGCTGAGACTCTCCAGTCCAGGGAGATCTCTGCAGACCCACACAGCCATCAGCAGCAGTGCTGGTGGCCCCAGCCTCCAGCCCACTCTGTGCCAGGGTGAGGAAGAGACCCAGAGGGGCTGTATATCCCCCAAACCACTTAGAGCAACAAATTAGGCCATGTAGGGTGGACAGGCTCCAACCCGCAGGCATCCATAGGTCTCCCCTGTCCCAGCTGGCCAGGGAGGCAGCAGCAGCAGATGGGAACAGACCCCAGGACAGAGAGGAAACTCAGCCTCCTGCCCCGGCAGCCTTTCCTGCCCTTCCCAGAATAGTTCTGTTGTTCTGCAGCCCCTTGTCTGCTTCATCAACTGAGCTCCCATTAGCTTCTTTTCTGCAGCCTCATTAATGCAGGGGATAAATGGACCGATTGTTCCCCCTTTGCCTTGAACGAAGGGGTATTTTGTTTATTAAAAAGTCGTGCTGTTAATAAGGATCTTCTCATAGCCAAAAATAACTGAGGCCATGATTGTTTCCTCCCTGCTTCCTTATCTGCGCTGGAGGACTCACAAGGAGAGCCGCAGCCAGACCCGATGCAGCTCCGTGCTAAAAATATGCCTTGGAGCAAGAAGCAACGAGACATCGCAAGAGCAGCAAAGGGCATTAGCAAAGCACTCAGACATGCAGAAGCAACAGACCACACTTCAAGAGCATCTCCAGATGTTTGCTAAGGATGGCAGGCCCAGGGTGGCATGTCTATGGAGGAGAAGAGCCTGCTTTGCGCCCTTGGTTTTGGGGGACAGACCCCACCAAAAGAGGCTGGGATCAGCACAGGCTCTCCTCAGAGAGTTTAGTGGTCTCTGGGGTGGGGTCTAATGTTTCAGGGATTGTTTAGAGCTCGCTGCAGATGGGGAGGACAGCCCAAGGAAACCAAGCCACATGGTAGGAACAGCCTCCAGCCAAGCAGGCTGTATCAGCCACTCCGTTTTGGTTGGCTATTCCAGAGCACTCGGACAAAATGTTTGTGCCTTCCAAATAACTGAGATGCTTTCTCTGCTGCTCAGATGCAGGATGGGCCCTTGGATGCCAAAGTGCCCATGTAGGACACACGCAGCAATGCTCCTTGTAACCACCTTCTCCATTTTCCATAGCACCCCAATCTTGGGAACCTCTCTGCTCCCCAGAGAGCCTCCTGGTATGAGGTCCAGAACTTCCTCACCACCAGCATTCAGCCCTCCCAGCACCAATGGGGGCAGGGGGTGTCCCAGCCCTGCTCCACAGCCACACTCCATACCTGGCAGGAGGGCGAATGAGGAACCAAGTCAGCATCAGCCATGCCCAAGCAGGTCTCAGAGGTGCCCTTCACCTCCTCTTCAAGTCCAGGGAGCATCCTACAAATAGTGCACACGACAGCTGTGGCCTCCCATCAACTAAAGCCTTGTGGACCACTCTCCACTCCACCCGCTCCCCCCTCCCCCCCCCCCAATTTTCCCAGATGCTCCTTTACGCTATTTAACTGCATGTAATTTAAGGCCATCACTTCACATGGCCAAAAGCCTCTGAGCTGCTCTGAACCCTGGCATTGGAGGGCAGAAGTTGCCCCGGACATGGTACTGGTGATGCTCTGCCCAGGTCCATCCCCCAGAAGGGCAAGCCATGACCTCTTCATAGCAATCTGGGAAGCCAAGTGTCACTCCTCCTTCCCAGGGCAGCTTCTGATGAGGTCTCCTGGCCCCTCCTCTGCAGAGGAAGGGTCTCACAGGGCCTCCATGCCCCACAGCAACCCCCAGGGAAGTGGCACATCAGAGCCAGCCTCAGCACCTCTGGGCAGCCCTGACTCCAGACACAGATCCTGTGGTCCTGCCCACCCATTCCGCAGCTGGGTAGCTGGGACTTTATTGCAGGAGCATTGCATGGGTCAGGGTAGGAGAGACTCTTTGTTAAAGTACACAGCAGGTTTGGAAACACTTTGTGTTGCTTTTCCAAGAGCCTGATCTTTACTTTCTGGCCCAAACACACCACTCATTTTTCTGCAGCAATGAAGATAAATGTCAATAAATCTTCCGCAGTCATTTCACAGGGCCAAGAGTGATCTCAGTCCTGAAGCATTTCAGTATCCTGCAGTCTGTGTTACACCCTAAGCCCCTGATCCAGCAAACTTACATGGGTCTGTAAGCCTCAAACACACAAGTACCTTCTTTAAGGAGGTGCACAGTCCCTCTGAACTCAATGATACCTCTGTGCTTAAGTGTTTTACTGGATCAGCTCCTAAATAAGCAGCCTGTGTGCAGCAGAAAGCACTGCCAGTGCTAAAGCCCCTTCTGCAACCCTCACAGGACCGCTCCTGGGGACCCAGGTGTTCTACTGCATTTTGCTCCTTGCAGTTGTCATCAGCCAGCACACAGCAGGGTGGAACCCAGTCTTTGTAGCCTCTCATGTGGTTGCCTGTTTGTTTAGCAGGTCAAGGCACATATGTTCTCCTCTTTCCCCTTTAACAAACACACCGAGGGCTTTGGCAGGGGTGTGACTCCCTGTCCTCTTCGGCATACACTCCACCAAATGGCCAGTCCTCTGGGGATGCAAAGACCTTTTTCAGTTAGATGGGCAGGTACAAATGGGTGGCAACCACACTTTCTAGGATGCAACAGGCCTAGCTGCTGGACAGTTATCAGCCGGTGGTATTTTTCCAACACCTTTCAATGATACCAGAGCACAGGGGGCGATGCATGACCCTGGCATGTCCTGCTGTTCCTGCCTCCTCTGGCTTCTCCCTTCTGCATCTTGCAGCAGGAAGGATTTTCCCCTGACATCCAGCCCAGGCATCTCTTGCCACTCAGCATATGCCTGGAGCACATGACTTGTCCTAACATTGGGGTAATTGCACTGCTCCACGCATGCTGTCTGCCCCAGGAAATCCAACAGGGCACAGAGCAGACAGCTCGGCTCTGCAAGAGCTGTGTGCAGAAAGGGCATCTTTGAAGATGCTGTTTTAAGGAGTAAGTAATCGAGTCAGCTTGCTGGACTGAGCTGAATCATGCTAGCACTGATGCAGCATGCATGGGAGACTGGAGCTGGAAACTGGGTTATTGATCTGCAGCAGATGGCACACAGCCAGCTCTGCTCAGCCAGACAATTCCCTATTCCTCACCCTGCTCAGGAGAGCAGGCTTATTCCCCTTATGAAGATGCAAATGTTGGATTTGTTAATAAAATTTCTGGGGAAGGGACTGTTACTCTGCAGTTTCCAGGTTCTAATCAAACCTAAAGCCAGCAAATATTGCTCTACTCCAGACACATGGGAGCCAATTTCTGCTGGCCAGGATGGGTGACACCAACCCATGGGGTAGCAGTCCCTTCCCCTTGCAGAGGGAGAATGTGCATGTTTCATTCAGCAGTTTTACATCTCTGAACAACCTTCCTTCCCTCTGCTTCTCCTGGGTGAGCAGGACCTGCATATTGCTTGAACTGCAAGGAGGGAGCGTGTGCCCTCCCATGAGTTGCAGAGTCTGCCATACCATAGCCTTGTTTCCGATTGTTATTTTGGTCTGTTCAGCATAAGTGTGGGGTGGTCCTTGCATTTGACTTGACCTTGCATAGTACCCATGAAAACACTCTTTCAAACCATCCCAGGGAAGGCTTTGTCAGAGCTCTTATCAGAAAATGAGGTTAGAAATTCCTCAGCTCCCAGAGCCAGTGCCAGGTCATGGCTCTTATCTTTTGCAGTCTCTGTGGAAGAAGGGAACATCCAGTGTGTTCAGGAGAAATGCAGAATTAATTGTCCTGGCTGGTTCCAGTGAATCCTCATGACTGGGATAGAGCCCAGAGAAACTGAAGGTAATTTTTTTTTTTCCATCCCCTGAGTTTTTGGTGTTAAAAATTTGTAATTGTTCCTTTGCAGTGGTTCTCCTGCAAAGGAGAATTCTCATGGTTCAAACACAGATTCACATCATATATAAGCACCTCTTTGAAACATAGCTATTACAAAATTTCCACCCTTGTGAAGTACCTGAGGAATCCTCCTCTGAAAGTTACTGTGAATAACATGTTTGTTCCTCCCCAGGAGACATCATTAGAACTTTCCTCTGCACCCCTTGCAGTAAAACCAATTTGCAGTCCAGGGCATGTTGACATAGCTGAAGACCTGTTTGCCACCAGAAATGTTGCTCTTTCAGAACCAGCATGAAGGGTCACCATATCCCAGGGAACCAACCTGAACAAGAAGCACATTTCTCTGGAGTAGCCCCAAGTGAGGTGGGATAGAGCAGGCAGGACAGGCAGCTCAGCCCTCCCCCTCCTGTCTGCAGCCCTTCTGGGTTATGAAGCACAGAGAGATCCAGCCCAGAGCAATTTTCTCACCTGCCCAACAGGGATTACACATCCCTATTTGCTCTGACAAGCCAGGAAACAGCTCCATCTCCCAGGGTGGAGGCATATCTCACCATAAAACCGTCCTGGCCACTGCAGTCCTGAGAAGACAGCCCAGAGCAGTGAGGCCACTGGAGAGGACTCTATTTGCATGAGACAGGCGAATCTCGGCAACACCAGTCCTACCCTGGCACCCCACTTGCAGGCCCTGCCATGGGGAAAAGGGGGCCACCTTGCCCCATACACCAAGACTCTGCCTGCCAGTTTGCATGGGCACCCACTGAGGCGCAGGCAGCCCTGCCTGGATGCAGGAGCAGGGCAACTCCCAGCTCCTGCAGCAGTCTGCCTCAGCAGTTCATGGCATGTGCTTTAAATCACTTCCATACTGCTGGGAACTAAAACAGCAAGAGGAATGGGGCTGTTTCCTCCCCTGCAGACACAGGACCAGGCTTTATTTGGTCCCTGCATGTGCACAACGGCATGTGCTGCTTGCAAGCTCTTTTGGAAAACTGCTGTGAGTCAAGCAACTACAGGGAACTTTCCCACAAGGTTCCAGCCACAAACAGACCCAAAATCCTGGGGCTATTTCCCAGTCATCTCCCCTGCATGTGCTGGGTTAGCATCAGAGGATGCTCTGGAGCTTTGCACTGGCCTCTTGCCTAAGCATGACTTTCATTTTGTGCCTAGCTGGAGCTTAGCTGCAAAGCTCAAGGTTATTCCATTTGGAAAGTGCTGCAAAGGGAGCTTCAAGGTCCTAAAAAAGGATTGACATGGAAACCCAAAAGTCTGGTACAAGTCACTCAGCTGACTGCATGTAATTCCTGGGCAGCAGCAGCTCTGCTGTTGCAGAGCTTGTTGTTTGAACCTGGCCATATGAGGCCAGCACTGTCCCACTCCCTTTGTCTATACCTAGGTTAGTTACTTTGAGTTCAGTCTTTTTCTGTAAATTTATTTTCCAGAGCCTCGTCCAATCCTTGAGGCAGACAGGGAATCAAATGCAAAGGCCATTTGTTGGCTTCCCACCCAGGTACTGCCCCTCTGAAGGCGACCCTGCAGAGCAGAGCCCTGTGCTTCGGCAGACACCAAGCCCACAGGTACAGACTGCCTGGAAACATATGTCAGACAGATGTGGCCGCAGACAGGCAAGGCTCCTCAGCCTGCCAGGGGTTGCTTTGGTAACATTCAAACACAAACCTCACCTCCAAAGGCTTTGAGACTTGCCATCAGCAGAATATGAGAAAATGATGTGATGATGCCTCCACCCTGCAGAAACCCCCTGGAAGCCACCAGCCTGGCTCACATTTCCAGAAAAAGCCAAGAAACTGAGCAGGTCAGGAGCAGGCTGTAGGAACAGCCTGAGGAAAAGAAGTCCATGGACTGCAGTAGAGGTATTAGAGAGGACAGAGGCAGCAGCACCCCCCAGCAGCAAGTTGAAGGTGGAGGAGAGAGCGGATGGAGGGGTGGTGGTAGGAGCAGGTTGTCACCAGAGATGGGCTCACCTCTCTCGGGATATTGGATCTAAATGGGAATCGCTCTGGAGCCATGTCTGCACCACAGCACAGCTTACAGCATTGCCACATCCTGCTTCTTCACTGCTGTTTGGAAAGGGACCTCTGGGATTACATCACATGTGGATCCCAGAGCAGCTGCATTTCTCAGCAGACTTATCAGATTAGTCCAGGGCAGGTCCAAGATGAGGGGGGCATCCACAGCACACAGCACTGTCTCCTGCCCACACTGCTGGGCCAAATGGCTAAGAGTTACCCATGTTTGGAGTGGCCCCTTTCAGCTGTTCCTCTGAACTCGGAGCCATGGAGGAGGACACGCAGTGCACCCCCCCTGCACAGAGCTGGGCCAGCACACCGAAAAACACTTCCCAGTGAGGGCTGCACACAAGATGCTGGAAGTCCCTGGAGCAGGGACCAGGATTCACCTCTCCCTGCTCTAACCATGAGGCTGCCTCAGACTCTCATTGGTTTCAGCTGAGAAACCCCTATTCCCTTTTCTTCCAACCGACCAGCCAAGGTGCTGTTCTGTGCATGGTCCACAAAGCCTCCTCAATCAGTTGAGGACCTAGTCTTCCAAATCCCACCACGTGCCCCCACATGCTGATCAAAAGAGGCTCCCCTCAGCCATGCCCTGGGAGGAGGTGCTGTCACGAGCACAGCAAACCCTCATTCAGCATGGATCCACCAGGACACTGTGTCCTCTTGTAGACTATCAGCAAGCTCAGAACCTGAGAATCATTCAAGACCACTGACCCTGGCCTCAGCCCCTGCACTACCTTGCTGCTAGGCATCACCCCAATTTACAGCCCATCATTTTAAGGAGAAACAGCACCTAATTGGTGCTTTCCATTGGAGGGTGGTCAGGAGATGACCTCTAAGATTCACATATCAGCATCCTCTCTGGGACCCTGGTGCAAGTCCTTGCCCTCAGCCCTGGCCCCTGCCCATCCTGCAGGTGCCACCATGTTGGTCTGGCCATGGTTTTGCTGAAGGTCTTCTTCAGGTCAAGGGACACTTCCATGTCCTGTCCCAGCACCTCGCCATGTGGCAGGAGGCAGTGCGATAGAGGCTCCTGGAGCTGAATCACCAAATCCCTGTTGAACCTGGGCATGCCATGCCAGTTGTGACTCATCCCACAGTGTCACCACGTAGGACCTGATAGGACTGCCACTCCCTTCCCTGCCCAGCCCTGGATGATAGCAGCTACGCCTCACCCCAATATTGACCCATGCTTTTTTCCACCTTTGGAGGAATCCTACTGCAGGCCAGCCACCCCAAGGGCACAGTCGAACGATGGGAAGGGTTTGGGCATTTAGAGTGACATCACCCTTGATTGTGTCCAGGAGGAGTCTCATCAGCTGGGGACAGGAGCATGGGAGGCAACCCAGCAGGTTCAGCCCTTTACCCTCCTGCATCCCCGTCTAATGCCCCATCGCTGTTTTTCCCCACCCACACACCAGACCATGGTGTAGCTGTTGCAGGAGCAGAAGCAATCATGGACTGCAGAAATGACAGTGTGCGAAATGAACGCAGCCCTGGTGGCAGGAGATGAGCTGGAAGGCAGGAGCAACACAGCTGGGGAAATGACTAAAACAGAAGCTGGGGCAATTTCTAAGAAACACACTGCAACAGACTGGATCCAGTCCCAAACTAGAAACTGTGCCCAGGAGGACCATGACTGCTTCAGAAGGGTCAGGGCATGAATGGAGGGTTAAGGGAGCCATGTCCTCATGCCAGCTGGTCTTGCGTGGGCGACAGAGCCACCCAGGTCTTTTCCTGCCTGTAGCCACTCTCGAAAGCGAGGCAGCTGTGCTAAAAATAGCCACCCCTGCTCTCTCCACCACTGGTTTTTCTACCCCTTACATTAAGAAATACAACTGTCAGAGAAGTGAAATCACCAGAAGCTGCTTCTACATGTCCACAGCGAGCCCTCTAGCCCTTGGCCATGCACCTTGTTCTCTCAAAGACCTTGGCCAGAGGACAAGAAAACACATGGGTGGCCTGCACAAAACCTGCTCATGGAGGACATGTGTTCAAGGCCTCAGCACTGGCCATGACAAGACCTCTGGGTTTGAGTGACTCAGGCTTAAGAACTTCCAAACTCATCACACCAGTCCACCAGGAAAGGGCCAGCCCCACTGCTCCAGGGCAAGGTGTGAAGACCCTGTTGGTGCTCATGGAGCAGGATGGTGGCACATGCCACAGTGTAGCCTGAAGGCAGGTCTGTCCTTGGCTTTCACCTCACTCAGAGGTCAAAACCCACTGTGACAATGCAATCACATCCATATGTAACTTGGTCAGCTTGGGACAAAGCCGCGTCTCTCCATGCCACCTCCCAGCCCTTTCGTGAGTTTCCCGAGCACTTAGAGCAAGTATGTCCATTCCTGTCCATGTGATGGGTCCCCAGTCACCTGCATAAACAGAAAGTGGTGGAAAAGGTGACCCATAAACCCTCAAAATAAAATGAAACCAGCCCCTGCAGAAAACTCAGCAATTTGATGCTCTTGGGAGCTGCACCCCTGCCTTTCAAAGACTTGGAGAGGGACAACGCTTGACCGCTTGACCCCAGCCGCTACACCCATGGACCATGCTTCCCCCAAATCTTGCACTGTGCTGAGCTGCCCTCCCATCTCCTGGGGAAGAGAGGCTGCGAAACAGAGGACAGCATGAGCCAAGATGGGATGAAGAGCAACTCCCTCACTGGGGAGTTCAGCAGAGGACAGTCTTGATCCTGCATTTTCAGAGGATTTCTGTAGTTTATTGAAAAAGGAGTCTAAAATATCCCCCCGTAAACATACCTGTGCTTGTGCAAGAGCAGACAGCAGGGCCACCCCTGGAAGAGAGGGTCAGGGTTTGAGCCATCCCCTGCTCAGTGCTTGGGGGTCCCACACAGACAGGTCAGGAGTGGGGGTGAAAGCAGAGACCAGACATACCTGCTGCCGCTGTGGGATGAGGCCATTGCTCCATGGGAAAGTCCCTGAAAGCCCCCAAAATGCTGCAGGTAGCTGCGGGCAGGGCTCCCCCAGCCTTTTGGGGTGGATCCATGCAGCGAGCCATGCTTGGAGTGGTGCTCAGATGGAGCAGCAAAGCAGAAAAAAGTTCTGCTCACCTGGCACATCTCCAGAAAACACACTGCAGACCTGTGCCACCGTGAAAAGGGCATTTCCCAGCAGGGTCAGTGCAGGACAGGAGGGTGCTTTCGCCATCCTTCAGCGGGATGACCCTCCCTTTCCTCTTCCCTCCTCTCTCCTGGAGGTATCTTGGCACAAATCCAGGTACCTCCACTGCAGACCAGACCTCCAGAGCCACCCACTTTGGTTCTGCCTGACAGAGCTGCCCCTGCTCCAACACCCAGAGGTGCATGTGTGCCCCCTCCCAGCCTCACAGCCCCCAGGGCTTGCAAGTCACTTCTTTGGGGAGACAGTAGAAGGTTAGGAAAAGATCTGTAAAAGGTGATTTAAAAAAAAAAGAGCAAACAGCTACTTGAGGGATTTCAAACAGATGAATGAGTGACTGTTCATTTTCCTGATGTGGAACATGAAGATCTTCAGCACTCCCATGTCCAAATAAATAAGTCTGGGCATCACTTGCTTAACCAAGGGCTGTATTTCCCTGTGCTGCACATGGTAGGATGGGCTGGAGCCTGAAAAATACCCCACACTTGAGTGCAGCCCCCAGGACATGTAATGTCCTGACCAAGGCTCAGACACTGTCACGTCCCACTTACGACCTCATAGACAAAGAGGTTGAACACCGCTGGGACACATGGACAAACCCATCCAGCCAGCGTTTGCCGTCCTTGTGCTGCATTTGATTTATGCCAGCCTTTGAAGATAAATGTCTCAGGATGGCCATTCACAAAGCGATGCTGCGATCTAAAGCCCACAGGAACTGCCACGGCAAAGATTTGTAACCTGGCACAGGGGTCTGCAGCACGTCAGGCAGGCTGGATAGTGAGACGGGAATGAGTGATTCTCCCAGGGCTTTGTTTCCATTAACAACTGCAGTTATTTTAGGAACTCAGCACAATGGGGAGTGCATTTGCAGGGGCCAGTCTGCTCCAGGAAAAATGTAGATTTTTTTTAAAAAAAAAACCAAACCAATGCTGTAGCTTGGTTGGAAAAAAGACCGGGATTTGTTTTTCTGTTTTTTTGTTTTTTCTCTAGCTGGCTGTTCTTCTGACATTCTGGAGCATTTTAAGGTTTTTCCAGAAAAATGAGGAGCAACAGCCCTGCCAGGAGCAGTTACTGGGCCTCCAGAGCTAAAAGTGGCAAATGCACCAAAGGTTTCCAAAAGCTGCAGCTGGAAATAACCAAGCACAGTGCCACAAGAGAGAGCACAGGGAAACCAGTGGGGCTCTGCATGATGTCTTCCCCAACCTGGGGGTTTCCATTGCTGTCTCCTCACATTGGAGGAGTCTGGCATTTATTAATGACTCCATGCAGCCATGGAAAGGTGGGCAACAGGAGGAGGATGGTCTCGGAGCAGAGCAAATGGGGTACCAGACAGCAGAGGGCTTCGAATTTGGGGTGCCTGGGGGAAGTGCCAACAATGGAGATTGGTCTCAGACAAGGACCCAGGCACTTGCTGTTTTTCCTGAGCCCCACCTGAAATTTGTCCATGATGCTCTGGAGACAAACCTCTGCAGGCGCAAAGCTTGTGGCACATGCCCAGCAGTGTCCTTGGCCAGCCCAGATGTGTCTGTCAGAGGCAAAGCCACACTTGGAGGGCCTTGCAGTATTGCCAGCATGAAAAGTCCCCACATCTCACATGGTAAGACATGGATTCACCAGCTCTTACTTTTCTCATAGGCGGCTTGGAGGCTCAGAGCCCACATGTGTGGGCAGAGATGGAGGAGGAGGCGGGCAGGGGCAACAGGATGTGCTGGGCAGAGTGAGAGGGACCAGAGAGGAGGAAGAGGAGGAGAAATGTCAGGGACCATATGGCAGCCAGACTCTCTGTGCAGAGCAGTCAGAGACAGACGAGGATGAGGACCCTGCAGAGATGGGCTGTGGGGAGAAGCCACCAAGATGAGGGGTGGAGAGGAGGAACTGGGAGCAGACCAAAGGCATCTGGAGAAAAGAGGGCTAGGAAAGGAGGACAAGAAAAGGATCTGGGCAAGGAGACCAAGGCTGCCCCAAAGCTTCCAGACCAACCCTGCCCCCCTGCCATGTGTTTTGGGCCCACCTCTATGCATGGATAACCCACCAGCAGAGCATCTCTTCTGCACATGCCAATGCAGGGGCAACAGCCCCTTTCTGCCTCCCAGCATGGGCTGGGCACCAGCACAGGTCCAGCAGTTGGTCTGGAGGCTCAAACATGGAGGGCCAACGTGACACCGCATGGACAACTGTCCACATGCCTTGGAAACCAACAGTAAGGATATTGCTGGGGCGGGGAGCGGGGGAAGTGCTTTAAATTGATTCCTCAGGGATGTGACGTCAGGCAGGGAGCAATTACGAAGCTGCAGAGTAAAGATCACCCATCTGGCCCCAGTCCAGCTCTCAGGTGGGGACTGTCCCAGCTTGGACGCATGATGTGGGAAAGGGTTATTTTTCAGAGGACCCCTTTGGTTCAGCTCCCTGGAGACTGAGTCGGTTGGTGGAACCAGGGTGAGCAAGGCACCTCTTTGCATGGAGCACCTTCCATGGGGACATAAGCTGGGGGACCTCCTGCTTGATGTGTGTACAGACAAGGCCCACTGAGCACAAAAACCTTTGACTTTCAGCTCTCTGTGCCTCATCCTGTAAACCAGGGGGTAGAAGCTCCTCAGTGCTTAGCCCTCTGCCCAGCATGCAGCCACAGTCCAACATATGGGCAATAGGTTTGGAGAAGGGGTTGTACAGATGGACGCTGCAGAACAACATCAGGCAAGGGGGACTCCACCTCACCCAGAAGGGACCATCCATGCAATGGATGCTGGAGGGCCCCTATATTGGATGAGTTTGTCTGGTCTCTGCCATGGTGCCAGGGGACGGAGCAATTGTGCCAAGAGCTAGGCATGCCCTAGGGAGGTCTGTACCACCAGCACATTTGCTTCAACCCCTTTCCACCTGGTCATGACCACATGAGCACCCACCAGAGCTCCTGTTTCCATCTCCTGGGTGCTTGAGTGTGAAGCAGCAGGACTGGCTGAGCCACAATGGTAGGAAACAGTGACCTGATGAACATTTTCCACACTCCTCCATGCCATACCTGAGCACCCATGTTCCTGTTTGCACTGTTGTGACAGCCGTGGGAGGAATCAGTCACAGGAATTGCCTTGCTTCTCAATCCATGCAGCAGAAAATAGTCTCAGGGCCCAGCCTGCTCCAGGGTGGGTGCAGTGGTGTGATCAGCTCAACCTAACACCTCCAAGCAGATCTGCAGACAGTATTTCCTTTTCGTTTCCCCTCTGTGGCTGAAAGCAAGACACATCTTTGCCCCTTTCCCTCTGTCTGTGGTCAACAGCCCACGTTTGCCTGCTGCAATCCAGACTTGAACCCTCCCATCCTGACTTGAACCACCCCCCTCAGCCCTGTGGCCCACACTGTGTCCCACTGCTTCCTGCAGCATCGCTTCCATTGAGATGCTACAGCAATGTTTGGTTAGGTACATCTCCTCACTGCAGTCCTGAAAATTATTTGCACAAGGCAGGCTGAGACCAGTTTCGGCTGAGCCCAATTTCAGCTGAGCCTGGGTGTGAGGATGCCCATCCAGAGAACCTCAACCAGAGAAACACAGCACAGAGCAGAGAGGATTTCAAGCCGAGCACTAGGATATATATTCAATGGTTTCAAAAATCCCACCCAGGAAATGACAGCATGGTAGGGGAGACAGGGCCCTGAGGGTAAAAAAACAGCTGAATTTCCCAAGTCTCTCTTTACCCAGCAAGCGGGAGCTTCAGACATCCTCAGAAATGGAGGAGATGAACAGAGCAAGAGGACGGACCCAGAAAACAGAAGAACTACGCTTGGCCTTTAAAACTAGAGCCTGGAAAATATCTAGTGTCTGACCCCATCCACAGTGCTTAGGCTGGCTGACAGGTAACACAATAGCCTCCAAAAAACTGTGTGGCCAGTAACACAAGCAGAAAAGTATCTTTCCACCTTCCATGGGAGGCTTTGCTTCTCCAGATCCAGGAGAAGTCGAAGCTCTTGTCCTGCTCCATGGGGACAAAGCAGCATGCCAGGACATTAGTCGCCTCCTATTACATAGGTCCCTGCATGGGAGCAACTAAATAACTTTGTCATGGGGTCTGTTTCTCTCAGCAGACCACAGAGGTCTCTGATTGACCAGCTCAGATGGAGATCTGTATGCTTTGGACAACAGGAGAGTGTCTGAACAAGGAGCCAGTAAGGGCCACTACATTTCCCAGAAAACTTTCATCCATCTAAAACGCTCCTCTGCAGAGGAGCCAGTGCCCTTGAAGCTTTTCTGGCTGCAGTGATGGACCAGCAGGTCCAAGCTGGGAGCTGTCTGAATCTTCAAGCAGTGTCCCTAAAGCTGCTCCTCAGGCTCCTTGCTGCATAGGAGAGAAAGAGGATGGAAAGAGGGATTGCCTTGTGCGAGATCAGTCTGCAACCGCGCTTAAAGCCCCCATGCTGGGTCTGTGGGGCCATACATCCCAAAACAACCCACATGGACCCAGAACGTTGTCCAATCTGCTGTGATCAGCCTGGCTGGACCCTCAGCTGGTGGGAAGTACACTCAGAGCAGTGGTGAGCACTCCCAGGAAATAACTTCCCCGACATGTGGACACCTAGCAGCAAATGAATGCAGGCACAGCAGAACCCGCTACACTTTGCCAGAGTCAATTCCTGGGCTGTAATGAAGCTGCAGTAATGAGTGTGTCCATAATTCTCATCTAATTAATGCTGTGCCAGTGCTACAGGAACTACTATTTTATGGCTTAGCCATAAAAGTTGACACTATGTTAAAACGTGATTTGCAAGGACTCCCATCCTACTTCCTTCCTCTCTATTTATTTTAGAAAAGGAAAGATTGGCTGTATTAACTTATCAGACTTCCTAGCTGTAACAACACTTTGGTTCCCTGAAAGATCATCTAGATAATTAAGTCAATTGTTTGCATTCAAATGGCAAATTAAATTACATATGTTGGGCAATAGCTGCAAGAGCCATCCCGTATCTCCATCCCATGTCTGATCCCTGCACAGTTGTCAGGGTGCTGCTCAGGTGTTGGGTGGTTGGCATGTTTGTGGTGCCAAAAAAATATTTTAAAAATTAGTTCTGGAAAATATGGTGATCTGGGGATCAAAATTTTATAGTCGTATCATTCAAGGAGATAAGCTTGCCAGATCAGGGGACAGGGCAGCTGGAGACAGCAAAGATGTCACCCTGAGCTCCACGTCACTATCCTACAGCCCAACCCAGCCCAATTTTTGGCACTCAGCTCTCATCTTTTACCCAGAACCGAACAGCTTCAGAGCTGGTCAGAGGGCAAAAAGAAGGAGTTCTTCCCTCAGCTCAAACATTAGCACGATGGGCCCATCCCCAAGTCACAGAAATTAATTTTTTTCTTGTAGAAAAACACAAGACTCATCTCCACTGCTCCCGTGAGGACTTTGGCCCTGCTGCACCTCTATCCCACATCTCCTGTGGGCTCGGTGCCTGTGTCCTGGAAGACATTGCCAATGTCCACCAGGAAAGCAAGGGGCAGACTCCTTGGTGTGCCAGGGGTGCATCTCTGGGGGTCTCCAGTCCAACCCTCCCTCAGACCAGGAATAGTGCCAGCACCCAATCAGGTCAGCCATGACTTTGTCTGGCCAAGTCTTGACCACTTCCAACAATGGAGACCTCTTAACCTCTGGGAGCCTGTTTTTCTACTGTATCAGCCTTACAATGAAAATATTTTTCCTGTTGTCCAAGCTGAAGGTCTGAAAGTTGTCACACATTGCAGCTGTTACCCCTTATTTTGTCACCTGGTGCTACCAAGAAGAGTTTGGCTCCATCACCTTTGTAACTGTCCTTCTCAAAGTTGTAGGATGCTGTTAGACCCCATCCCTCTCCATCCCTCCACACAGGTCCTGTGCCCAAGGTCCATGACCACCTCAGCAGCCTCTGCAGGACCCCCTCCGATTTTTCCACATCCTTCTTGAGCTGCTTGGAGGGAACAGGGTACAAAATCACATGCACTCATCTAGTGCTCGTCTAGTGTCAAGCATGGGAGCTACATCAAAGAGCAGAGCAGTGTTTGTTTGGCTTTGTGGATCAGCTTTCAACACGTGAGCCCATTTGCTGCCAAGCTGTTGATTTGCCCTGGACCAGGAGGGTTGTCTGGTGCTCTGTGACCGGTCACTGCTGTCCCTGGTCCCAGGAGCAGGAGGTTTCACCCACTTGTCTTTGTCTAGAAACACTGTGATCGCATTAGGGAGAATAGGGCTGCTACACCAATGAACTGACGCACGGGCTGGGTGGAACTTTCCATGAGAAACACATGTTTCTTTCTGAAATAATTGCCCCATTAGTTCAGGAAGGGACAAGAAATTACTTGCAAATTGCTCCTATGCAAACACCTGTCCCCAGTCCCCACCTGCTCCCACTTGGCTCTTCACCCTCTTCCCCACCTCTTCCTTGCCCTCTGCCAAAGGATGAAGACAGGGGAGAAGGGGGGTGTCCTGGATCTTCCCAAGGTGAGAATCCAGTTCATCACCTCTGGCTCTTCCCGTGCCCCATGTACAGCTCGGCAGTACCCAAAGTGGGGTGGGGCATGCTGGCGGCAGGTCACCCTGGGGAGAAGGTCCTCCCCATCCTCCCCTTGTGTCACTGCCCTGCAGTTCTGCTCAGCAACAAAGGAAGTATTTTTCACCATCCTTTTCTCCAGCCTTCCCCAGCTCCTCAAGGCTGGCCAAGAGTCGGCATTATTTGCCTGACTTCCCCAGCACTGAGGAATGTGTGAGCTGGAAGAGCTGAGTAAAAATGACCTAATGCAGAGAAGAATCAGAAAATGAGCAATGAGAGGGTCATAACAATGCTTCCCAAATGAGTTAGCAGCACCCAGGGGACTCTTACCGCCGCTGGATTTCCTGTCATGGCAGCAGCCCAGCTGGGCTTATTTTATTTCCTTGACAGATAGCATCTGAGTCTGACTGGTTTTATTTTTACTTCAGAAGGGCTTTATTTTCTCATTCTTTGCTCCCTTGGATTGTTTAGGAGTAGCTTTGCTAATGCCACCCACAGAGGTTGGTGGCACTTGTCCTTACAGACTCAATTCAAGGATGCATCTGAGGGGCATCACTGTTTGCAGCTCCTCTGGACAGGGTGAAACCCCGGACGTGGCAGTGCTGAGCCGGGTACTCCCCATTGTGCTGCAGAGGCTCCCCGCAATTGCCCCACACAACTTTTCTGAGCCCAGCCCCAGGATCATTGTCTGGAAGGACAGGTGCTCTCGAATACATCTCTGCACCCTCCTGGCCCTTATCAAATCCAGTGGAAGCAAAAGTCCCCAAACAAACCCAGACCAACCCCAATTTCCAGCCCCGCTGTGCAGACAACCAAAGACTGGGTGTTCCCGCAGTGGGTCTCCGGTCAGCTTCTGGGCATCTCGGCTACCCATAGAAGAGTTCGGTGTGCTCCTGATAAGCCTCAGTAACTTTCGGAGCACGGGTAAATGACTTGTACAGCAAGTCAGCTGTTTCACCAGGGCAGGGGAATTCTTGTGTCTGCAGTTTCAATATCTAGCTGTTGAGCTATGTTTAGTCTATGGCTATAAAGTAGCCTTGTTTCTATTCTGAGAATATTTGTCTAATCAGGGGTCCAAGGAATTATTTTGCTCAGTAGAAAGTTATGTTTATTTGGATAAGTTTATACTCCAGGATGGGTGCCTTGGAAAAACCCAATAAAGGCTGTGCATTGCTGGAGTGTCTCGGAGCATGGTGCACACCTGTAAAAAAGGCAAATGTTTCATTTTTTGCAGAAATAAGAGAGAGGCTTTACACTCACAGATGCTAGCCAGCTCTGAAATGAGACCCCTTTGCAACCCGAGTGCTGCTTGCCACAAAGCATTACACTTCCCTGTACGCTGCGGCCGTTCATCTGTGTGCAGGTGAGGACCAGTGCTGCCCAAGGGGGCAAAACTCCACCGTGGGATGCCCATGCTGCTTATTAGCTTCTCCCAATAGGTCTTCACCAGAGAGGTGCTCGGCAACTTGAACTGTAGCTGCTATTTTCAGAACTTCATTTGCTTTTGTAAATCACAGATGACACCAACACTCTGGCTGCTGCTTAGGAAGCTGATGCAATACTGAGCTGAGGGACTCTTGAAGGGTCAAGGCCCATCACCTGGGACAGGTAAGTGATTTAACAAGCCTCCCCAAGACCTTTTGGTTCATCCCAACCTCCTCATCCCTGAGGGTGTGGGGAAACTGTGATGTCAACCTTTTTCACCTATAGGCTCATGGCATTTTTTTGAACCTAATAAAGCATTCAGCACTTTCTGGTGGTTATTCTCATTTTCCCATTTAAATCCTTTCCCTGGGGTGCTCTGCCTTGTGGCTGCCTTCAGCTTGGTAAGCTTTGTCCCACGAACAAATCAAGAGCACCCATGCCTCAGTAGACTTTACCCTGTTTGCACATGACAAACACAGCTGACTTGTGACTGCTTGCAACTGAGCAACCACTAATTTTTAGCCCAAGATAAATCCTTATTATCTGCTGAGATAAGGCCCGCTACAGCATCCTCCCCATTTTGGAAGACACCGGTTTCCGCATTGGGAAATTGCCTTTGGCCATTGTGTGAAACGGCAGCACGGTAGCAGCAGTGTCTGGAGGCAGCTGCCTGCACGCACACATGGGCTTCAGGATGAGCCCAAGACAGGCAGTGGCTCTCACTGTCACCACCCCATGCCACCCACCACATTCTCGGCTTTGGTGGCAGTGGCTTTGGTGCAGTTAATGGCTTTTCCTCTGCAAAAAGCCACTTCTCCCTTCCCAGGGCCATCCCCAACCAGGCAACCCCCCGTGATTTCAGCATTGCTGCCCTAGGAACATCCCTCTGGCTGTCAGCAATTCTGTTAGGTTTGAGGCTGTGGCTCAAATTAGGAATTAGGAATACCTAATTCCCATTTTCATTGCCCAGGCTCATTGCATTGGCATTGGCAACTCAGTAATTTCTTTTCTTTCCATTCTTTGCAGCCTGATTGGATTTTGTCATGGACATCTTATTTTGTGCTAAATAAGGACATTTCTGTCCCCCCTCCTGCTTGTGTTGTAAGCTCAGTGCCACCATAACAGCCTCAGCAGCTCCCTGTCCCCTAATCCCCCCTGGAAAAGGAGCTGCTCAGGGCAGTGGGGCCGTATCTCCATCCTAACCAACGTCCCCCCAGAACAAATCCCTTCCACGAGCTGACATCCCCCCATCCAGTTCCCATCCAGATGCTTCAGGTTTCCCATACCCTTCGCTCTGCAGCACAAAGTCTTGGAGAAGATGGCACAGCTCCTCTCCTGCAGCACAGAGGGGACAAAGCTGTGGCTTCAGTGTCACCACAGGGTCCATGATGAGACCTGTCCTGCTGCAGAGGGCACCGGCCATCCCAGGAGAACACGGGATGAGCACTGGCATTTCCACCTCCCACCCCAGCCCTGCCTCTCCTAGAAATCAAGCGCCTCCCAGGCACACGGGGATGGTGTTTGCAGAGTGACTCACGCTCACCTGGTGGGCTGGCATTAAATTCTGTTACAGCAATAACTAAATTTCCGTTGCTCATGCAGGGCTATTTCCGTTTTCTCCAGGGAGTCACCCCAAGTCCCCATCTCTCTGCCTTTTGCACGTACTGGTGCCTCTGTCCCCTGCAGGGGCTGTCTGCAGGCACGTCAGTGGTGTTTATTGAAGGTCGTGCACCAGATTGCTGCACTGCATGCCCCACAGCAGCTCCAGCCCTTGCTGCCTGCCCTGCCAGATGGGCTTGGATAATTCACATAAGCAAGGCAGGTTATACGCTCTAAACCAGGTGTGGTTATGTGCGTTGGATGCTCCTGGGCATCACCAACAGCCACAGGAGGGCTCGCTGTCCTGGCTTTCAGGGCAGAGAGAAGGTAACAGCAGGTACTGAGCTGCCTGGTACCACAGAGCCCCCTGAGCCAAGTCCCTCTGCATGCTGCCCCAGGGGGCCCAGGGACACGAGGAAGTGGCGGGCCAGTGAAGTCACCCTGCAGTAATGGTTTCCTAATGCTGATGGCTTGGGACTGGGTGAGGGGAGATCAAGAGCATGTGAGTGATGGACTGGGGGGGAAGGGCAAGTAAATTTGTGTCAAGGCCAGATATGAAGGGAAACCCTCCCAGCCGGGAAGGAGAGGAGATAAAGGTTCTCAGCAACACTGGGAGAAAGAGGAGGGTCTGGTTTGGAGGATCCAGCTGGGGTGACTGTGGCAGCACTTGCAGGGAGGCTGCACTGACCTGCCAGGTCCCAGCAGCTCCAGGGTTGGTGACAGGGTCACAGCTGGGACACTGGCCCATAGGCCTCAACCCTGGGGTGCCGAAAGCATCCCCAGGAGAGCCACGCAGGTGTCCCACCAACCCTGCTGCCTCCAGCTCACCCCTAGGGATCCCCTTAGCTCTGCCTCAGTTTCCCCACCTGGCCGTCACCTGCTGGTTGTTTAAGGAGGGAAACACAGACAATTCCCCAGAAGAGATCATATCTGGTGGGGAGAGCTGTGCCCAGGTGGGTCAGCCACACCACCTCCATCCCCAGGTATCACCAGCAGCACCTCTGTGCCATGCCACCCCACGGCATAGCATGGCCCCGTGACACCATAAGCACATCTCTGAGCCATCCAAGGCCAACCACAAGCAGGTGATGGGCACGAAACATTTCAACTACCGAACGCACCGTGAATGGTCTTTACAAAATGCTTTCATTGCACACCAGAGATGTCAAAGCGATGCCTTTGCCGGGGGAGGAGCAGCTTTGCCAAGCTGTGCAGCCAGGACCTGAAATAGCACTGTTGGGCTTTTTGTTGCTTCTTTTGGTGTGTCCACAGTGGGACCCAGAGCTACACTAGGTCACTTATGTTTCTGGGCATTTCCACGTTCAGAGGTTCATGCCCTGCCATGTTTAAACAGTGAACGCTATCCCTGGGAACAGTCTCATTTTGGGCAAAACTTTCTGTGTTCCTGCAGGGCTACACCCGAGCCTGATCTCAGGAGCATCTGGCAGCTGCTCCGTCATAAAAAACAGCTCAGTAATTCATGCAACCACATTTTCCCATCTTTTCCCATCCCATGCAGTAACAGGATTTTACATTCCTCGGTGAAGCAGGGGATGCCTGGCTCCGCCAGCGCTGAGAAACATGCCACGAAGAAAAGGCAGCTACAAGAAATTATATTCTCCTTTTATTTACCTATGACTGTGACAATGTATTTTTGCTAGCTGCAGAGATGCTTCGCACTGTAAACTGGGCGCCTGGAGGCCCGCAGTCTATCCAGCTCTGCCAGGTTCAGCAATAACCCCCACTTCTCAAAACACAATATTGTTATCCAGAGTAAGGAGAGCGTCTGATTCACAGAGCTGCTTCTCTCCATCACCAAACCCTCCGTCGTCAGGGCATGATATATACACCCAGGCTCCCCCAGCGGCCCGCTGCTAGGGAATGCGTTTTGTTAGATAAAACCTGCTAACGTAGAAAATGTTGTACGCACTCAGAAAAAAAGGCATCCACTCCACCGGAGAACTCTGCCGCGACACACACAAATATTGCACTTGTAATTTCAGAACGGGAAAGGACATGAGGATTTCCTATTACACAGCAACGCATCCAGCTATAGGAGGTCAATAAATAAACCAGGGGTGGGAGTGGGAGGCAGTTGGCTTGCACACCTCCAGCACAGGGGAAAGACCTGGCTTTCGCTGCTCCTGGGGGGACCCGCCACAAGTGGAAGGAAGCACCGGGCTCCTGCGAGATAGCTGCTTCAGGAGAGCCAGGGGGCATCGCCAGCACAGGGAAGCACAGCAGCATCGTGGGGCTGGTCCAGTTCAGAAGTCTTTTATCCAGGGAAGATGTTTGCGTCGGTGCTGTTGTCCCCTTGCCGGAGCCCTGCACAAAAGTCCTCCTCCTCCTTGAAGGGGATCACTCATCGCCTTCCAGCAACACTCGCAGCTCAGGCGCGTGCTTCACAGTAGTCTTGTGGGAGCTTCCCTCCTGGCTAAAATCCATGCCAGAGTCACCCCGAAGGCGTCGTACCAGCGATGGTGAGATGGGGCGATGGAGCAGTACCAGACTGCTTGGCTTGTTGGTCCCCTCGGCCTCATGCTCGGTGCCTTCAGCTGCCCCACACCTGTCCGCTGCAGGAATATGGCTTGGGGGCATGAACGGCAGCGGGAAGGCATGTTCCCGCTGTCCCCCAGGAAGGCCTCCGCTGCCCTATTTCATGTAAACACACAGCTCCCAGCCTGCCCCGAGAGAGTCCTTGGGTCTACAGTGGGGAGCTGGCTTTCTTCTGGTTAATTATGTCTAAGTACAAGTCAGAACGGAGGAAGCGGGGGTAGGAGTCCTTCTCCATGAGACCATAAATCCTCTTCTGTGCGAGGTCGAAGCAGCTGCGGGTGATGTTCTGCAGGTTCTCCTTGGTATGCTCCCGCGTGTAGGAGTCCAGGTTGACCTGTGGGCAGAGAGACCAGCACCAGTGAGCAGCCCCATGGGCAGCTGCCATGCTGCGGAGCCACACACTGGCATGGGAGAGAGCCCTCACCTCCTTGCAGGACTGGATCGCAATGTACTCAGCAAAGATCTTCTTGGCCTTGGAGACCATCTTGGACTGGGATTTGATCTTCTTGAACTCCTCGCAGGCCAGCCAGAACTCCAGGTTCTCCTCACTGAACTCAGTGCGCAGGAAGGCCCTGAAGGCAGCGAGCCCATCTGTGGGGACAGACACATGTCTCTATTCCCTGCTCACAGGCCGGGAACAGCCCCGTGAGACCCTCAGCCCAGCAACCTCGCAAAGGTGCAACCTAAACTACCTCCCCACACTGTCCCCTAAGAACCCCTCGTGAGCCCTTGTGCAAAGCAGGCAGCGATGGCATTGCCAGCCGAAGCATGGCAATGCAAGCCATTCATGTGATGAATCCACAGTCCTCAGCCCGGCTGCATGCACAGAGAGCCAAGAGAGGGAGGCTGGGATTGGAGCAGGGGCAGCCTGGCCGTCCCTATGGGGGCCAGGTGTAGGATGTGACCACTATGTGGGGTGCCCTAGCTGTGATACATGAGAAAGGGAATGATCTAAAGCACCTCCTACTTCATGGACCCACTGCACAGCTCCGAATCGGGCACAGACACGAATCTCTACCTCTTCCTCCCCACGCTGGAGGGGGGCTGCAGCCCAACATCATGGCTCTCCCCAGCCCCTGTCACAAAATCCCACCCTGGGCCAGGCAGGAGCAGAAGGGGTGCAGGCAAGGGGCAGCCTTATTTCTCTTCGTCTACCCCCAAACACCAAAAGGGATTAACATAGGAAATCCCAGCTTTATCCATGCACATGTCTGGATATTCCCCTGGCAGCAGAGGCAGAAGAGACGGGCAAACACTTACATTTGTGCAGCAGCAGCTTCTCCAGGGAGTCCCCCCACTTGAGAGCTTCCTCAGGAGTGGGCCTGAAGAAGAAGGACAGCGCATTGGCCAAGTGAAGCTGCGAAAACCACATTCGCTGCCTGCCACGATGCAGCACGAGCAAAACGTTTCCAGTCGATAAAGCAATGCCGTGTGTCCCAGCGGGGCTGGCTCTGGCTCCCCCATCAGCACCAGCACTGCTGGAGCATCTGCGGGCAGAGCCAGGCTTTGCACCAGGCAGCGCTGTGGTGGCTCTGCTGGAAGGAAACCTCTGCCTTCAGACTGGCAGGAAGAAATTCTGATATAAAAAGGGCTGTGCAGGCAGCTGTGCTGCTTGGGGTGTCTGAGCAAAAATTGGAAAAGCTCCAGGCAATGCCGAGGAGGCTGTGAGACGGCAGGGATTTCAGCCACCTCATTCAAGCAGCTGGATAAGCAGCTGGGTGCAAGAGCAGGGAGGGCTCATCTCCAGCTGCTGGAGCATGTCCAGAGCAAAGTGGTTTTTCAAACCATCCTCCGGCCAGTTAAAGTTTCACATACAGGCACTGGGAGAAAGCAGCCGTCAGGGAAATTTCCAGCCTGAGCCGCCACTGTGCCGCCTCCCGGGCACGGACCTCCCACACGCCTGGGGGGGAATTTTCAGCTAAGAAATGTTTTCAACGCTCCTGTGGATATGAAAACTGTTTGTCCACAGCTTCCCCAAACAGGGCGATCCCAGCCTCCCTAGAGGTGATGTTCAGCCCAGCACGGCTCATCCCCAAGCCCCCATGGCCCCCAGTCCCCATGCCACCCACTCACGGCACCTACTTGAGTGATTTGAGCACTTTGTCCAGCTTGCCAGAGGGGTTGGCCCCTGGGGACTCGTTTCGCCGCCGAAAAATCCCCAGACGGTTCTTCATGTCCTTGGCTCTAGAGGAAAAAGCAAGTTTTAGCAGGCAGGCAAGGGGTTGGGGGGACATCCAGCACCCGGGGGACCCGCGGCAGCCTTGTCCCGAGCATCGCCCACTGCCCTGCGCCCACCACCTACTCCTTCATGGTGTGCCGGCGCTGCAGGCTGCCATTGTGGGGTCTCTGCACGCCCAGCAGCATCTCCGCGTGAAACTCCAGCGGCTGGGGCTTGGAAAGGTCGCGGAAAAAGGGCATGACTGCTGGGACGGCCCTTGCAGAGGCTCCCAGCGCGACCGGCGCAGCCAGACGCTCGGGTGCTCTGACGCCGGCTCTGTGCCACGCTCCCGCCCGGTGCAGCCAGCACGGAAGTGGGAGGGCTCAGCCTGGAGGAGCTTTAAATGTGGTGTGGGGTGAATGAGGCGTGCGTGAGTAAGGGCTGTGTCAGCCCTGCTGCTATTTCGGACGGCTCCACCGTTGCTGAGGAAACTCAAGGAAAGGTGGAAAAATCAGCGCCGAGGGCAAATAGTGGGGCCTTTCAAGAGACGGTGGGGAAAATAATCATGGCAGGGATTTACGAGGACTATTTATAGAGTGCAGGCATCCCGGGGAAGGCAGCAGGGCCGGCGGCAGGGTTGAGTGGGGCTAGGAGCAGAGCGGGACAGCAGCACTTCACCATGTCCCCCCTGCGGGGATGGGGCTGGGAGCCAATGCATGACCTGCTGGTCCTCACACTTCTCTGGTGCCAGCCCGGGATGGGCACAGCCGTGGGGACGTCTCCAAAAAGGGGTGGTTGGGACAGGCAGTGTGCGGTGCGGAAGGGTGCTGGGGTACAGACACTGTGGCTCCCTGGCACTGCCACCCTGTACAGGTCCCTGCTCTGCCACCCCTGGACAGACAGACTGACGTGCACCTGGACACAGGGCTCCCGGTTCCCCCAGGAAACTGCCACCAGGACAAAGCGGGACAAAGATTTTTGGCAAGTGCCACGGGAAAGTGGGATCCTCAGCCCAGCCCCAGCCTGGCCCTGCGAGGGCTTCCCAGGGGCCAAGGCAGGGGAGCAGGAGGTGGAAGAGCTGATGGGTGAGGACAGGCGTGGACGATGCTGTCCCCTCGTGGCATAGCCCCTGCATGACACCAGAGCACGAAGGGGTGCAGGGGACACGCAGGGTGGCATGGGATGCTCATCCTGCACCGAGGCTGGCAGTGGTACCAGGGTGGATGGAGCCCCAGGGTGGCATGGCCAGGCCCCCACCTGCAACCTCCCATGGGTCCCACACCAGTGGGTCTACATGAGAATGTTTGGAGGAGCCCCCCCTGCCTGTCCAAGCCATGCCCTGGCTGGGGACACAAGGAGCATAGGAGGCACGCAGGGCAAGGGTGTACCCCACCCCGAGTGATGCTATCTGGACCCACAGCTCTTTCCAGTCCCAGGAGGGTAAAATACAGCAATCCACTGGGAAAAAATAGCTGCAACAACCCCAGGGCTCAGTCTTGCAAGGTGGTGAGTACCCTGAACCAGAAAAGGATTTTAGAGGGCAATCACTCCCCCCAGTCCCCATGTTGTCTGTGCCCTCGTGGAGGGCATGGGTGGTTTCAGTGCCTTTGCATCGTCTGGGCTGTGGTCCCAGCAGAACATGCGTCCCGCTGCTGCCAGGTGCCAGGCACCGGCTCAGCGCTAACATGGGAAAAGTGGCTCCAAACATGGAGCCTCACGTTCCAAACACCATCTGCCTCCTGTTACCACACTGCCAGCAATGCTGGCAGCCGAGGACCAGCCTGCCACACAGGACGGGCCATCCCACGCAGCCCTGAGAAACAATTTTAGCAGTGTTCCCAGTTTAGCAAGGCAGCCACCACAGCTCGGTGCCCAGTGTCTTTCAAAGTTCTGAAAAGCCCTTGTGTGTGTCCCCAACACACGTGGGCTGCCTCCACCCGCACAGCCCGCTGCACAACGCCAGCCAGCTGCAGCGGGTAGCTCTGCCACACTCCAGGCTCTGGGGCTCGCAGGTGATTGCAGCTTGTGGGCAGATTTGCCGGCTGTAGTACACCAGCAAACACCACCTAAGGAAGTTCCCCAACTTAAAATCTGCTGATCCTCTTGCACATGCTTGTAAACAAATAGCAAGTGGCACAAAACCAGTCTGCGGCAGCCACGGGCATACACAGCCCTCAGCTGCGGCTGATCTGTGGTATAAAATGGTGTGGCAAAAATAATGTATCGTAAGAAAGTGCTAGTTTCTGTCTGGAGTCACCCCTATAAAGTATCTGCACCTGGTGCCCTGGCAGGGCCACGAGGCCACATCCAGTCCCATCACTCTGCGCCACTTCCAAACCATCCCCTGCGAAGCACATCACCTTTCCCCACAGGAAGCTCAAGTCCTACCTTTCCAGGTATTTTTCAGAAAAGTCCACCATCGCTTGGTACATCAGGGAGTGCCAGCAAGCGAACAGGGCCAGCAGAGCGTGCCGGTGCCGGGAGGGGAGGCAAGTGCCAAACCCCAGCCACTTGCACCATAAATACTCCCCATGGACGGCTAGCAACCACGCTACGCAGCCAATAGCCAGCCAGTGAGATGCCGAGAGGCTCTCCAGCGCATCTGCTGCTGTCTCAAGGTGAGGAGAAAACCCTCTCTGCAACCGCCCCTGACCCCGCTAAGCTGGGGGCGGCTGAGCCTCCCCCCGCCAGCCTGATTCCCCCAGCTCAGTGCCGCAGCAGGGACACACAGATGCGGGGACGTCCCTGCTGCAGACTGCGAGGGATTTATTTTAATTTCAAGTGTTGGGGGGGAAATAATGAAAAGAGCTAAAAATAGCCAGCTGCAGTTAGGAAGCGTGTGGGACAACAGTGCCGCTCACTGGCAGGCAACACGAGAGGCAAAGTCGTCAAGGCTGCGTTCACAGCCGGCATGCTTGGCCCCCTCACACCCCCTGAACCGCTCAAACCATGTGTGACTTCTACACCTGCCCCGAGCCACGTGGAGCAGGGAAAGAACCAGCCCTGGGCATCTCTGCAGCTGTGACACCCGGATCCTGCATTGCAAAACCAGAGGCAGTTCATTCCAAAGCATCCTTGCTCGGCCCTGCCAGTGAGCCTGCCCCCAGCCAGCCGCAGCTGCACTCGTGAGAAGCAAAGGCCATGCTGCCTTGTCCTTGCCCAAACCCACTTTTTGGCACCCCCAAAGCCTTACCGGGAGAGGCAGAGGGGCAGCGAGCATCCCTTGGTGGCCCCCACGCTTGGTGCTCCCGCCACGCTGCCCACGCACTGCGATGTGCTGCAAGGGCTGGAGCCTGTCCTGCGGTGGGAAACCTCCTCATTCCTCCTCCCGGCACGGGGCCAGCGGGAAGGAGGCCCCCAGCTCATGTTTCACCACTTGCATGTCCTCTCCCTGAACCCGGCACTGCCAGAGCAGAGCTCTGCCAGCACTGGGGAAGCTGTCTTCCCCACAGCGCCGGCAAGAGCCAGCTCCTTTGCCCTGTCTGTCAAAGCAAGGTGAATAGGGTGCTGCTGCCAGCCGGGCTGTGCAATGCCCCCAGCACACTTCCCACCCTCCTCCCTGAAAATCACAACTCCCTATCTGAAGTAAGACCTTAGTTCATGTGTGTCTGCTGCTTTCTTCCTGGAAAAGCTTGGAGGAATGAGACAAGGGGACCCTGAGGGTTGCCTGGACCAACAGGGCTCAGATGAGGTGTCTGACCATGGCAAACAGCCCTGGTACATTCTCACGCCACCACGATGTGACACTTACAGGTTCCTGCTCCGTTTCTTGTGGGAGGTCTCATCTCCTTCATCACAGCTGCATTCGGGGTTGGCTCCGCTTAGCTGGGGGGAAACGGCAAAACAGTGTCTGCATCATCATGCCAGTGCATGCCCACAGTGGCACTCCAAGTGTCACCAACTAGCATTGCCAGCATCACCTGTGGTCTCCTCACCCACACAACCCAGAGCCATGGCATCCACAGGGCTCCTTCCCCACAACTATGGCTGGCTGTGGCAGTGCAATGGGACAACCTCCCCTCTGCTCTGGCATGCGAACCTGCCTCCCCCCACCCATCCTATGCCACTTTCAGTCCATGGTGTTCCTGGAGCGTCTAAGGAGATGCCACAGCTGGTGGCCCAGGTACCCCTCCAGGTTCAAGATGCTGACAGTGGTACCTCCTACAGAGAGGACACGCACATCCCCATTCCTGATGCTCCTATTCCTGCTGTCTCGAGTGGGCACTGGCACCCCTCCCCAGCCTGCAGAGCACCTGGTACCCCCAGACCCAGGCTGGGCACCCAAAATCAATCAGGGGTCCTCCAGCAGTCCCCAGGTGGGAAAAATCAGAGCAGTCCAGCTATAACTGAATCATATCATGGCTGCTTTCAAGTCCGAGGAGCACCCAGAGAGCTCCACTCCCTGACCACCACGCTGGGGTGGCCTGGGCAAACCAAGGGGACCTTGGAGGCACCATGAGCACCAGCAGCACCAGCACAGCCTCTGGGCCATGAAGCCTGGGGCCAGGCATGGGAACCTCTGGGACCACCATAGCTCAGGAGCTTTAGTAATTCATCCATTACTGAGCAAGACTGGAAGATGCTCACAGCCAGTTCGACCCCGCAACCAAGCTCAGCCCCGCGCTGCTGGGGGCTGCAGGGCATTTTCCAGGATCGCCGCCCCGCGGCCATGCCGTGGGAACCCTCTGCGCAACCCCACAGCCCCAGGCTTGAGGCTTTTGACACTTCCTTCCATTCTGCGCCTGGGTTTCCGGAGTTTATCAGCCCCAAACAATGCAGCCCTTGCAAAGCACCTTCCCCAACCAGATAGGGCCCTGGCAGGCAGGCTGGCCGGGGCGACGTGCAGCCGGAGCACATTTCCTGCCATTGTCCAGAGAGGCTCCACTGCACTCGGGGACAAAAGGCAGCAGCTGAGCTCGCCTGAGGAGTCCCAGCGCTCCCGGCCACAATATGCTCTTAAAACAACCACCTCCCAGGTCCCACCACGGGAAGGAGGGGAGCGGGGAGGCACACTGGGCATGACGGCATTAAAAGGGGCGACAAAATGAGCCCCTCTGAAATGCTCGCAGAGAGGGAATGAAAAAACAGCACCTTGATGGATGCTCTGGAACTGCTGCAGAGGCCACTGGGTGCAGATATCACCGGTGCTTGGCAGCTTGGTGCTGCCACTGGAGGGGATCCATAGGGGAATTGCACATCAGTGTGCTGCTCCAGAAACCTCGGAGGGTTTCATCAAACTAGTCAAAAGGCACAGCCTGACAAAAGTGTAGGCAGGGGGATGGCAGTAGCCCGAAACTTCGTGCATGCGGTGGCCCAGGACCGTGCCCAGTTCCCTTGCCTGCTGTGGCACCCAGGCAGCCTTGGCCCCTCCACAGGCAGCTGGAGAGGCACGGCAATGGGAGCGGGCAGGGAGTGCCCCAGGAGGGCACGCTGGCAGGGGGTTAAGGCACCGGCCATACAGAGCCAGACAGAGCTGCTGTAGGGCTGGAAGTGGGAGCAGGAGGAGTTGAGCAGCCACGCTGCCCCCACAACCAGCACAGGCTGCCCCAGTCCCTGCTCCAAAAACACCCATTCTCATCTGCACCAGAGCAGTTTAATCCAGGAGGAGCTCAGTTTGTCCCCGCTGAAAAACATCCACCCAGATCAGCCCAGAAAGCACAGCTGGGGTCTCTCCAGGGCAGAAGCGGGATACATTCCCCCGGTTTCCCCCCAGCAGTGAGCATGCAGCCCACACGGTCTCAGCCAGCACTGCAGCAGCCTCTGGCTGCAGAGCTGCGTGCTCCTAGGCTGCACGCACAGCGGCACTGTGAAACCTCTTTCTAGGAGTCTCGTCACTGGCAGTCCTAATGGGACACTCTCACCAGGCACTGACACCACCTCCCTTGCATCTGTGCTGGGCAGTGCGGGTGTCCCTGCCACAAAGGTTACCCTTCTTCATAGGATCTGGGAGGGGCTCTGAACCCCCCAGCCCACAATTGCCGGCATAAGCCTCCAAGAGGGTTTGGGCTACCCTTTTGCACATCTGACCGGCCTGTCAGAGTTGTAAGGGCTCTCACCAGCTGGCCAGGGACTCTGAGCCCAAACAGTGCTCCAGGAAACAGCATCAGAGGGTAGCTTTTCAAGCAGCATGAGCCTGGCAGGAAGAGGATTAACCCCATCATCCAGCTGTGCTTGGTGGCATGCAGTGCTCTGTACCAGCCTCTCCTGCCCAGGAGCCAGCTGCTGTGGAACAGCAGGCAATGTGGTCCTGAGCACTGCAAGGTGGTCCCAAGCAGCGTGACATGGTCCGGAGCCATGCAATGTGATCTTGAGCCATGCAATGAGGTCCTGAACTGTGCAACATGACCCCAAGCAACGCAATGTGGTCCTGAGCCATGCAATGCAGCCCTGAACAGAGCAGTATCCTCAGCTGCTGGCAGAGATCAAGCTGGCATGAGCATGGTTGGGCAGAGCAGGGTGCTGGGCCAGCGCCACAGGAAGGCAAGCAGCCGCTCTCAGCGCCCAGCCAGGCTTCACCCAGGGAGAATGGGGCAAGCAGCACTTCTCACACACAATCTCTGCAATGGCACATTGTTTCCTGTAAATATTTGTTATGCAAAAGTACAGCCAAGGCAAGTTCTGCTCCAGGAAGGCATGAGGAGCACCCCAGACACCTGGCCCCATGAGCACAGGCCAGCCCCATGCAGAGCTCCTGCTCCACGGTCCTCCACTGCTCCTCCTTTCTGCATGTCAGGGTCAGAAATCGCTGCTGACCTCAACATTTTTCTGAGATAGGCCCTCCACAACAGTCAAAGCCCTGCAAGAGGCTGGCTGGGGCAGAAAGCCACACTGCTCCTGGCACCCCCGAGTACACCAGGGACTCATCACCGGAGGCTCTCTGGAGCCTGGTTTTTCCCTGTCCCCACCACTGCGAGCAGCTCTTTGCAGGTGCAGACACCCAGCTGCACCTCTCCCTCCACTGGTCTCAGCGGACCGTGGCTCTCCAGGACATTGGATCCTGTAGGATCTGGACATATTGGTGGGAGATGCCCACCCACAGCACCAGCACATTGGCTCTGGGTGACATCCCCTGGGTGCTAAGCATCTCCCAGAGCTGACTACCAGTGGCAGGGACCTTCCTGGCCCCTCAGATGCCAGCTTTGCTGTGGCCATTGAGAGAGGGGCCACACGCTGGGACACCGCCACCCCAGCAGCTCCCCCATCCCCATGGCTAAGCAGGAGCCAGCCACCCTGCAGAGCCAGCACCAGCTCACGTACCTTCCTGTGGCCCGAAAACAGCAGGGTGAGCTGGTGGATGGAGCCACCGTTTTTGGCAAGCTCTTTCTTGAGGGTCCTGGGGGAGGGCAGGGCCCAGTGGCCCTTGGTGCCCTGGCTGTCCGAGCAGTTGAGGGTGGTGTCAGAGGTGAAGCAGTGGCTCTTGGCCTCCTGCAGCAGGCTGCCCTCGCTGTGGGTCCGGCGCCGCAGGGAGCTCTGCACACTCAGTGTGTAGACAGGCTGACAACCCGACGTCTCAATCATGCTGCTGCGCTTCGCCTCATTCCTCTCCAAGTAGTGCTCATCGCTGTCCTCCTCCTCATCCTCCTCATCCTCGTCTTCCTCTTCCTCATCCTCCTCCTCATCCTCGCCATCCGTGGTGCTGCCCGCCATGCCTGCTGCGCTCTGGCTGAAGGTGCTGTCAAGCCGCAGCTCAGGGATGATGAAGGCTGGCAGGGAGCTGGGCTGCTCCTCTCCCTTCTTCGTGGCAACTGGCTGCTTTTCCCCCAGGAGAGGACCCTGGGTGGCTCCCAGAGCCTCCCAGGGCTGAGCAGGAGCTGGTGCTTCTGCAGCTGGAGGAGCATCACCTGCTGCCACCTTCCCGTCCTCTGAGTGCATCTGCCCCGGCTTCTCAGTGTCCGTCTCCAGCATCTGCCCAGAAGAGAAAATAAAGAAGGATGAAGGCAGAAGCACCCCAAATCTCTCACTAGCCACCTTTCTGGGGAGCCTCTCTGCTCCTAACACCCCAACCACAAGGCTGGCACCAATCTGTACAGCCCTAACGTTGCTCCAGTGGGGTGGGACAGCATTGTCCCCAGGTCCCCAGGTGGTGGCAGGTCACCCGTCACTCCCACAGCACCCAGTCCTGGTCCTGATCCCTGAAGCATCGGTTTCCCCCACCAGCAGTGAACTGGTGGCTATGGGGCAGGAGTGGGATGGGGCCACCCAGCTCCCACCTTCAGCACCCAGCAGCACCAGCATGTTTGGAGCAAACCAGCTGGGCTGGTGGCAGGTGGCTCAGCCTGGCAGCACTGCCAGCGCAGACAGGCTCCGCTCTGGCTGCAGAGGCAGAGCCAGTAACATCATCCTTACCCCGATGGCTCCCCCGTCCCCCTGGGAGCTGCTGGGGGCACTCAGCCTTGCAGAGGTCTTCCCCGAGGTCAGCAGGGTGGCAGAGAAAACCAGCAGCTCTTGTCCGGCAGCTCCGGCCCCTCCTGCACTGCATTATTAAATGCAGAAGGGAAGCGCCAGGCTCTGCTCATCTGCAGATTGCCCAAGCTCAGCCCAGCCACGGCCATGAGCAGCTCAGCCTCCCTGACTGGTGCCTGAGCTGTGAGGCTCCCCACGGCCTCCCTGCCGTGCCCTGCGCAGACGTGGCCCTGCAAAACCACAACCGCTCCTACCAGCGCCTTTCAGGTTTTTTAAGCTTTCGGGGCTGGTTTTTGCCAGCTTTCCTCTGCAGTCAGGAAAGGCCTGCGCAAGCTCTGCCTTTTCAAAGGGAAAAGCCTGGGGTCGCCCAAGGGAAAAAAACTCCAAGGTTTCCTAGTAAGCAGGGGGATCCTGCGATGAGCCCCCGCTGCCAGAGCTGGGTCCTCTCTTCCATGTGATTTTCCCTTTGCACACAGCCTGTCTGAGCCAGAGGGGTAAAAACATCTCAGCAGGGGAGAAAAAGAAAAGCAGAGAGAAATCCTCCCCTGGAAAGCACTTCCCACCTATGCAGACCCTGTAGGGCTGGGGTACTGGTTATTGTACAGGACCAGCCCCAGGTAACAAGTCACCCAGCAAAAAATTTCAGTGTATCCCCAATTAAGAACCAAGCATTTTCATGAGCCTGATGGCAACGAGAAAGCTGGAGCTAACAAAGTCACCACCCCTGTATAAATTAGGTTGACTTCAGCTTCAAAAAGAGCAGTGGCCCCAGGAATCAGCCCATCCAGCCTCACATCCCATTGCAAAGAGGCACCCACGGAGCAGACGGAGGCTGTATCCCCACGGTGGTCCTGGCTCATGACAGCAGACCCTTGCGAGCCAGCCCCTGGGACAGACAACCTGCTGCTAAACACCTCCTTGCCCTGCAGAGCCGGTGCACGTGGATTATAACCTGCCATTGGATATCACCAGTGAGCTGTATGCAGATATCAAGCTGCAAAAGCTGCTGTCATCCCCAGGAAATACACTAGAGGTGTTTAAGCCCCAGCTTAGGCACTATCTGCTCTGCGCAGAGGGGATGGCACAGAGACCACATGGCACCTGGCAGCATCCACAGGCTCCCGTCTGAGCTAACAGGTCCAAAAAGCAGGCCAGATTTCCAAAAAGATGCTTAAGCTCAATGCTGCAGCCAGCTGCCTCCTGGGCAGCACACACAGGAGCTCCCCCATGTCCGCCTGTTCCTTGTCCTTTTTAATCACGCCAGAAGGGTCCCCCTTACACCTATGAGCATGGAGAGGACCCGCTCTGTCCCCTTCCAGCCTGACATGCCACAGGCAGCAATTCAGCATCACCTGAACTTCCCCAGCAAGTCTGAAGACTTAATGTCCTCAGCCTCACCTGAGGTGAGTGTGACATCTGCCCCATCCCCAAAACAGCTGGATTTGGTGGGAGGCACAAAGCGAATGCTCAACTTACCCCGTCCCTGGGGCTGTTTTGCTCCCCACACAGTAATTTCTTGTAAAAAGGGAATGTTTCCAGACTCACCGTGCAAGGATGCTATTTGCACCAGTGTGTGTTTTAATGATGCTGTTTATGTCCTATTTGTATTGCAATCACTGTCATCATTATTTCATGAAATAATTAGAGGAAAAATCCACACAGCCCTCAATTCACTCCCCGCAAAGCCCTCTCCCTCCCCAACAGCTTCCTATCTGTCCAGTCCTGCTTAATATTGATGGTTGCCCGCATCAGATAAGGCCCTAGAAGGAAATGAACAGGCTCCTTTAAAATGAGACACATTTGGGGATTAAATTAAATCCCTGCACTAATTCAATCAGAGACTCTGCTACTCTTCAGTGGCACAGAGGATACGAGCAGGAGCCTCGCCACCGAGCAAGGTTTCCATCTCAGTTTGAAAGCATCACCAAGGCTGTGAAATCCTGTCCTTGCAGAAAGGGCCGTGGCTGAGCTCTGCTAAACATCACCTGATGGTGGGGGAAAAACAGGGAAGGCAGGCAGCAGTAACGCTGTCACAGCTGGCCAGCAAGCCCCATCATGGCTGGAGACACCAGAGACTTTGATGGCATGAAGCCAAGGGCCACCTTGCTGGGCAAAGCCAGTTCGAGCCAGCAAGGACAGGGCTGTGACCAGGTTGCCTTTCCACCATCATCATGGCCAAGGGGCTGCTGGAGGAGGCAGCAGATGGAGTGTGCTGGTTTTGGCTGGGATAGAGTTCATTTTCTTCATAGTAGCTAGCATGGGGCTATGTTTTGGATTTGTGCTGGAAACAGTGTTGGTAATACAGAGATGTTTTTGTTATTGCTGAGCAGTGCTTACACAGAGTCAAGGCCTTTTCTGCTCCTTGCACCACCCCACCAGTGAGTAGGCTGGAGGTGCACAAGAAGTTCAGAGGAGACACAGCTGGGACAGCTGACCCCAAATGACCAAAGGGATATTCCATACCATATGACGTCATGCACAGCAATATAAAGTTGGGGGAAGAAGGAGGAAGGAGGGACGTTCACAGTTACGGTGTTTTGTCTTCCCAAGTAACAGTTATGCATGATGGAGCCCTGCTTTCCTGGAGATGGCTGAACACCTGCCTGCTGATGGGAAGTAGTGAATGAATTCCTTGTTTTGCTTTGCTTACATGCGTGCCTTTTGCTTTACCTATTAAACTTTCTTTATCTCAACCCACGAGTTTTCTCACTTTTACTCTTCCAATTCTCTCCCCCTTCCCACTGGAGGGGAGTGAGTGAGCGGCTGTGTGGTGCTTAGTTGTCAGCTGGGGTTAAACCATGACAGTCCTTTCTGGCACCAAGCACAGGGCTCAAAGGGTTCAAGATAACGACAGATTTGACTGGAATGTGCTAGATTGAATTTATAGCTATTATTGCTGTTTAGCTATTAACTGACAGGCTCCTGTGCTTGCCACAGGGCTTGCTTGCCTCACTGTATATTAGAGTCCAGTGCTCATTAGTGGCTGCTTTTTACTTTCCCTGCTTGCTGTACTGCTGATCACCTTACTGCTGTGCCTGGGAACATTTTGATAACAGCAATGGGCATGCACTGGGGCTGGCAGATGGCCAGGGCATTGCTGCTGTTTCTATGCTGCTGTACTAGACAGGCTGGAACTCCAGGATGAACTCGAGTCAAGGGACTGTGACCTGTGGATGAGTCCATGCCAGAGCAGGTACACCTCGAAGCGTCTGTGGCTGTGGTTAAGTCTGTGCCACAGCAGGTATACCTCTGAAGGGATTGTGGCCCAAGGATAAGTTGACGCTGGAGAAGGTACACCTCGAAGCATCTGTGGCTGTGGACAAGTCCATGCTGCAGCAGGTACACCCTGAAGCATCAGTGACTGTGCATGAGGTCATGCTGGAGCACCTCAAAGCATGTGGCCATAGATAAGCCCATGACAGAGCAGGTACACCCCTGGAGGAACTGCAGCCATGGGTAAGACCATGCTGGAGCAGGTTCACTCCTGAAGGCACTGTGGCTGTGGGTAAGGCCACGCTGGAGCAGGTATATCTCTGAAGGCATTGTGGCCCATGGATAAGGCCACACTGGAACAGGTGCACCTCAAAGAGACTGTGGCTGTGGATAAGTCTATGTCGCAGGAAGTATACTCCTGAAGAGACTGTGGCTCATAGATATGGCTCCACTTGGAGCAGGTACACCCCTAAGGGACTGCAGTCTGTGGATAAGTCCAAGCTGGGGCAGGGGCAAGGGGAGGAGGGACAAGTTCACTGCAATGTTAAACCCTATGGTCTGGTCCAAACAGACCAGGGGTGGAGGTTGTAATGGAAATACCTTTAAATTGTTGTAACCTGGGATTTGAGTTGCATGTAATAGGAATTACTATAGAAGGAACCCCGTGTTGCTAGCCAGGCTAGGAGCAAGGGGAGGAGTTCATTGCAATGTTAAACTGTATAACCTGGCCCAAAGGGACCGGGGATGGAGATTGAATGGAAATACCTTTAAACTGATGGGTGTCCCTATCCTTAATATGTGGGTTTCCCTGTTCTCAGCATCTGCATCTTCCCATGCTCAATATCTGGGTCTCCCTGTCCTCAACACGTTGGTCTTCCCATTCTCAACATCTGGGTTTCCCTGTCCTGAGCTCGGATGGCCTAGGGGCTTTACTACATTCTCCCTGGAGGACCTCACACTTCACTGTTTCAGTTTCTACCTCAGACTAAATGGCCAAGGCAGCATGTCCCAAGAAGGGGAAGAGAAAGTAGAAGAGCGAGCTGCCTTCAAGCCCCAGGATGGCTATGGGGGTAATTTTAGAGAAGGAGGATAATTGGTCGGCGATCAGGGCAACAGCAATAGAGTCCCTAATATCGATTTCCCCATTGAACAAGCCTCAGCACACCCCAAAAAAACCAAACATTGCCCTGCCTGCTCCAGCATCCTCAATCTCTGCACCTGTAACCCCCTGCCTGGACTCCCTCTGCCTTTGGGCATCACTCACTGACTCAAAAGTTTTCTTGAAACCAAGATGGGGGAGAAATACTGCAAACTCTCTGCTCATTGGTTGGTAATTTGGTAATTGTTTTTCTGACTGCTGCTGCTCTCATGCCAGCAAAGCAAATTTCAACAAACATGTGGGTTTGTCAGCACAGTCTCGACTTCTCCAGCATTTCTTTAAATAACGTGCCCTTTCTGGTGGCCCATGGCTGGGACTTCCAGCTGGGAAAACACCAGCCACAGAGAGCACAGCTGTGAGCTGAAGCCTGCACTGGCCTTCCCCCTGCCAGCTCTGATGCTGCCAGAAAGTGCTGTGATACTTGGCATTCCCTTAAATCCCCAGGTCTGGGAGGTCAGGGATTTTTTTGAGGATCTCAGCTTCTTATTTCGAAACCTCTGCTCCTCGCAGTCATGGAGCCACTGTGGCTCAGGTAAAGCCTAGACACAAGAAAATTGAATTCAGCCGTTTCTGGCTTCTCATGAGGATGCTCAGGTTTTGCAACGCACACCTTCTCCTTGCGGTAATACTGGGGAAGAGGAGGCTAAACACACCTAGGACAACTGCAGCGCCCCGCACCCAGGCAGCTCCTCAGCCAAAATCAGGGATTGGGAAAAGCAGGAAAGTCCCTGCAGGTAACACACTGTTGGACATCGAGCTGAGCAGGAGAGCGAAGGATGCGCTGCTCCAACTGCGCTCTCACCCCGGAGGAGTTAATGGACCTCCCAAGATACTGCTGGAGGAGCTGCTATCATGGGCTGTCCCCAGACCACAGCAGCCCCACCCTCTGTGAGTCCCATGGAGGAACCTCTCTGGCTCCTGCTGCCCGTAAATCTACTGTTGCTCAAAGGTGCCTCACCCGTCCCCAAAAGCATTTAACTCTGTGGGAATGAGACCAAGTCCCTCTCCAGGGGGATTTCAGGGAGGATGCAGCCAGCTTCACTGCTGGCAGTGCATTCCCTGTGCAGAGTAACATCCCTCCCCAGGGCAGATGGGATGTGCCTACATCAATCAGGGAAACATCAACGTTTCCAAAGTAGGTTTTTCCTAAAATGGAAGAAAAAAATTACAATTTCAGTTCTTAGCATGGGACAAACTGTGCCCAGATCCATCAGATCAGAAACTCCTAACTGGCCCTGTGAAACGTAACCAAAACCATTGATGAGCACCTCAAGACTTAAAAAGTGACCACTAAGAACCAAGTAAGTACACAGCTACAGGAAGCAGCATCTCATACACATCTCGGGGCTGAGAGGAAGAAAACGAAGCCAGAAACACAAAGCAGAACTACTGAAACTTGAGAAAATTTTCTTGGGAGTCATTTTGAAAGTGCTCACAAGGAGCATCCCCCAGGCAGCTCTGCTCCTTGCCCTCCTTGAGCCACGGCAGCTCTGTGGGGCCAGCCAGAGCCAAGGGCTCACTGCATAGCAGGGTTTTCTACCCATTCCCTGCTTCATTACTGAATCGATGAATAATTGATACAACAATTACAGTAACAGCAAAAGCAAGAGCGGATGTATAAACCCAAACAGCAGGATCCAACAGTACGCCAGGGCAGGGCAGTGAGGGTGGATATATGCCTCCGATGAGACACTAGTGGGGGTGTGAGCTTTTGTACTACCCAAAAAACCCTGGGCTTGAAACATCTCAGAGCCCTTGGAAGGAGAAGTCCTCCTCGGCAGGAGGAAATGATCCCATGTCAGTAACCTATGCTAATGCCATTACCCCATTACTGCCATCCCCAACTGATTGCTCTGCAAACGGGGCCTGACCAGGGTATCACCCAGCCCTGACGCTGCAGTGGCCACACTCTGCACCTCTCCCTAAAGCCACTCTGCTCCCTGCAACACAGTGGTAAACAGGAGCCAATGCTTAATCGAGGGCAACAGCCTTACCCATAGTGGAGGGTGTGCAGGAGGGAGCCTGGTCTGCAGGTGTAGCTTGCATCTCATGTTTTGGGATCAGCTGCTGAAGGTGTCAGCAAACAACCTGGGACAAAACCTCCCCATGACTTGTACTTCAGCCGAGCAGCTAGAGTTAATATAGAATTGCTATCACCGCAGCACTGAGCTGCCAGCCCCAAACGCAGCTGCCCCAGCAGTCCCAGCTCTGGACACCAACCTGTCCCCTACCCCGTGCCCTCCATCCCCTATAAGCCCACACACATCTCTGATTTCAGTGGTAAGGGCTGAATTTACTGGTATGTCCCCAGTGCCAGTATGTGCCAGTAAACGGATGGTTTCCAAAAGGCTGTAAAGCCCTGGAGCAGAACACCCACATTGTCAGCACACTGCAATGCCGCTCCCACAGCAAGCGCCAGCCGATGCGGATGGTACAGCCATACACAGCCCAAATTTGCAAGGGAACCTCAAAAAGTCCCCATCACTGCAAACGCCCCCTTGTTTCCCCAGATGCTGCTCGTTACCAACCCTTCAAACCCAGCCTTGGCAGCAAAGGAAGCCAGGCAGGAGCCACAGGTTCCCCAGGAGACAGCAAGGTCCAGCCCAGCACAGGGGTGCGGGAGGACCAACACAGGGAGTGGAGCAGACACCTTTGATCTAAAAGGACATCAGTGCTCCCGACAGCACTGCACTGCTTCCTCAACCTGCAGCTGGATCCTGCCCAGCAAAGGGTACAGCCCGCAGGCTGCAAACTTAGAAAGTAGAACCTACCAAATCCAGGCTCTCAGTTGCACCCCAGCTGCACGGGCCAAGCGAGCGGCATCTCCCTCCGGCAGCCCCGGCCCCGACATGTGCCTGCAGCCGCAGCTCAGCAGATGCTAGTGCAGCGCTCGGCTCTGCCTCTGCAGTTATTAATGTCCGTGTCAAGCAGCAGCTGAAGCCGCCCCAGCCTCTCCCAGACACTGCTCCCTCGTGCCCCTTGCGCTATTTACAGCTCTACTAGCAATCCCTAGAGGCACTATTACCTGCTGATAAAAGTGGATGACCGCTCTGCCTTGAGGAAGAGCTATGTATCACCCTGAAACCTGCTGCATTCGCTTTTGCAGCTCCCCTTCTCCTGCCCTGTCCTGCCTCTGAGCGACACCAAGCCACAGACCAATTCTGGTGCTTCGTGCTAAATGAAACTGCTGCAGGTTCACAGCTGGGTTTTTTCTCAAACTACTTTCTATGGAAAAGCTCTGAAGTGGGAGATGCTCTGCAGCGTGGCACTTTGCCCTCTGCACTGCAATCCCCTACGAGCGGCTCTACCCAAACAGGCAGGGGACAGGGAGAAAAAACATGCAGAAGGGTGTATGGTCTTTGTCTGGAGGACAGCCCACACATGACTATCTGCTCCATCCCTTCTCCTGCAAGGGCTGGTGCCCTCTCATGACACCCCCATACACACCAGGCTGGGAACCTGACTGCCTTGGCTGGATGTGTCTCCTCCCGGTATTACACTTTACTGACTGAGACAGGCAAGTTGCCCTGATGGCTATGGAGAGAGAGCAGTGGGGTGTGTGTGAGCACACCTGTTTGCCAGTGGGTACCTGCATCACAGCCACCGTTCGCTGATGGGTCCTCAGTGCGGCAGTGACAAGCTGTGCTCAGCTCTCCTCCAGCATGGACTTCGGACACACATGTGTCCCTCTGTTCCTAGCCAGCTGTAGGCTCGTGGATACTCCTGTGATGGAGCAGGGGAAATGTACTGCCTCCTCTTCCTTGCAGGCAGCCACAGCTTTGTAGTGGTACAGGTAACATATAAGCTCCCTCACCTGGTCTCACTGGACATAGAGCTGAGCTCAGCTACACAATGCCATCATCAACAGCAGCAACATGGCACAGCCACCCCAGCAGCTGTGGTCAGCACCTATACTGCCCTGCACTGGTGAAGGGAGCTGGGCCCGGTGGGTTTTGTGCCCTGTTTCTCCATGGGGCCACCTGGCTGGCTGCAGGTCTGTGGAACATGGGCACACAGCCCAGGGATGTCACCACACTGGGGGTGCCCAGCTGCCCCTGAGACTCAAGAGCACCCCTGGCCCAGGGTCCCTGGCCCCTCTCAGCCAGGAATGAACCCATCCACCATACAGACCTGCACACACCCACTGCACTGTGTCCATCATTTCGGTGATGCAGCTCCAGTTTGCCCAAGCTGGGCACTAGCTACTGCTTGCAAACCTCCTCAACCTGCGTAGCCCAGCTCCATGGGGTGAGTGCGGTGGCACCCGGTGCTGGAGGCTAGCAAGATATCACAAATATATTGCCAGGGTCATAAATATCCCTGGCAATAAAAAAGCAGAGGAGTGGGAAAGGGGGAGGAAGGAGCAGATCCTGTCATTAGCACTCAGCCCACAACCCTCAGTGTCCTTTCCTTGCCAGGGGAAAAAAGGTGCTGGTCAGGTGGGGGAATCTCTCTGCAGCGTTATCTTCAGGGGCAGAGCGTTGTCTCCTGTGCAGGATGAGGGAGATGACAGCAGGAGCCTGACCTGATGCATTCAGCCACTGCAGAGCCAACATCACTTACAACAGGACCACGAGGTCAGCACTGGAAGCTGTTGCTGCTGCCATCACAGATCACGGTAAGGAAACAACCACCAAGAGAAGAGGACCTGGCAGAGCAGCTCTGCCTGTGACTGGTACCAACAGGGCCATGTCCAGAGCCACACACAGAACAGAGGAATCCCAAATGGTATCAAAAGCAACACTGGTGGCTCCAAAGCCCAATGCAACCCTCCTGCAATCATGCTGTCAAGCCTTGCCCTGCCACTCCACCAGGAAGGTGCCTGTTACAGGGCAAGACACCAAGCCTCATGGAGGGCCAGAGGACCCCACGGGGACAGGATGAAGCCATGCCTCCCAATCCCACACCATTCTGGGCATCACCACCCAGAGCCCCCCGGCATTTTGAACACATCCTTTGGCTTTGCAGCGACATCAGGGTTCAAGCAACTTTTGCAAGGAGGTACTTGAACTTGGCTTCAGAGTCTGCCCAACCACATACTCACAGCCCCCCACCACGCTAGAAGGGAAGAGCATTGGCAACTACCCAAAACAGGAGTCATTTGGGCACAGGACAGGAGCGCTCCAGCCGAGCAGACAGCGCCAGCCCTGCCTGGCACAGGCAGCGTCCCCCTTCACAGGCAGCACTGCACTGAAGCACTTCCAGCGCCTTCATTAAATCACAGCAGCGCTGGCTTAAACCAGTTAGTCTGTGCCTTCAGCCACGCCGTGCAAATGATCTCAACACCGCTCAACCCCCCCAGGCTGCCGGCGCCGCTCCTGCCAGCACGTTCTCTCTTACAAGCCCTTCTGGGGATTCACGAGAAACAGACCTTCAAGGGTTTAAAAATGCCTCTGGCTGTGATGAAAGTTCCCCCGCTACACCTTCAAGGATTTAAAAATGCCTCTGGCAGTGGCTGCTCATGCCGCCGCTACACCACGATGCCCTCCTGCTCAGGGGGGATGCGGGAAGGATCATTGGTGCGGCTGGATATGGCTGGGAGAACATCGCACAGCACCAGAGAAACAGGAGCTGGTGTTTGCCAGAGGGGAGAGGTCTGCTTTCCTAATGGCTTCAGAGTCCAGCAAAGCAAATGAAAAATAAAGCCAGAGCTGCAACTCTTAGCTGGCCCATCTGCTCAGTCGTCCCTCTCCACTCACTCCTGGCACACACGTGCCTTGGGAGCCTGTGAGCCAGCAGCACCCAGGCTGAGCAAGTGGCTGTCCTGGGCTGGCAGCATCAGGCACCTCCATGCCACCTGGGCCAGCACCAAGAGCCGGCAGGGCTGGAAACCAAGCTTGATGGAGCCAGGGCTTGGTGCCAGCGGAGATGCTAAAAAGCCCAATACCCAAACCCAACACCCCATCCAGCCCCACGTGAACAGCTAGGTGAATCGCAGCCTCCCCAGGCTTTGCACCCCATCCCTGTTCTTAGGACTGGAAGCTAACTGATGTGCAAGAAGGGAATGAAAGGGTGAAGGATCAGCCTCAGGACACCTCAGCACTCATCCAGGCTCACCTGCACTGCAGAGAACTAACAGTCAGGCTATTGCATAAAGAGGGTCCCTAAACTCAAAATGGGATGTTTGAGACATGCTTTGAAGCCTCATAGGGAGCTGTAAAATCCCTCCAAATAGCCTTCAATGCCCTGGTTGCATTTGGGGCTTGTTCCCATGAAAGAGGGCTACAAGCCCAGCAAGAATATGGCTCAGGCTGGATCAGTCCAGGGTAGCTCAAATTGTAGCTACTTCTTTTATGTTTGCAGCCTGCTTCACACCTACTGGTACCTCTTCAACTCCTGTCCCGGATGAATTAAAGACAACACATCATCCTTCTTCTGGCCTATCAGGTGCCAAGGGTGAGATCCACATGTCACTGTGCATCGAGGTTGCCAGCATGGATTCAAGTGTCCCATTCGTTCAGGGACCTCTGGCAGGGACAGCTTCCTCCAGATATTTAAGTGGATGGAGCTGAAATGGAGCCTGACTCACAGGGGGACAGCGTCTCCAGTCGCACAGCCTCCCGAATTCACAGCGTTACTGAAACAGCCTTTGTCTGTCCTCAGCAACAAGTTTTTCCATCCCAGAGTGAGAGCTGGACTGTGCTCACTGGCATGGAACAACACACTTATTTGCTTTACATTTGTAACCTGGCTCATAAGTACTGCCAGCTGATGCTTTAACCCCTATTGGGGCAGAATAAACCTCAAGGTTTTCTCCTCCATTTGAACACCCTGAGAGCATGAGCAGGGTGCTGGGAGGGTGTGTAGCCAGGGTTAGGTTGTCCCTCCGGGTGCTGTTGTGATGGGCTTAGCCCTGCCCAGCCTCTCACGTTGGCATCATGGAAGAAAAGCAGGCTCTGATGAAGCTCCAGGTTTCCTGCACCCTTGGCTGTGCCCAGCCCGGTCTGCCCTACAGCAGCAGGTGAACAGGACCCTCTGGAGCAGAGCTGGCACAGACAGGGCAGCAGGTTCCCAGCCCAAAATGGAAGGACTTTGGGCCAAAAACAAAGTGAGAAGGTGCAAATTGCTCCCCTCCTTCCCCATCAAACAGCCGATCATGCTCTGACTACACTGCCACTGAGTGAAGCGCCCTGGTTAGAGAGAGATTCACCCCACTTGTCCCCAACCCAAGTGCTTGTCATGGCCACCCTAATGCCAGTAGCACCCTTGGCTGTGCCAGCTCAAGGGTATACATGGCCACCATCCAAAGGAAGGTCTAGGAGATGACCCACTGTAAAAAGAAAGGGTGTTGCTGAAAGCAGTGAGGTGCCAGGGAACAGGGATTGCAGAAGGATGTGGGTGCACAGTGTGGTGCGTGCCTGGGGCACACCAGGGCGCTCAGGGCAAGGAGGAGGAGGCAGGGCATTGGACAGGAGAGTGGTCACCCACACTCACCCTTCCCACCCTGCAGGCACTGGGGACATCATACAAGGGAGTGCAGCCGCCCCTCCGCCTGCAGCTCCGCCACAGCAGCCCTCCGCAGAGCTTCCCTGCAACACCGCTCCCGTCCTGGTTTCAATCATGCCTCGATTACACGCTGTTTGCTCTTGTTGACAGCACATTTACTTGCACTTGTCAAGCACACTGTAAATAGTGAGAGAAACAGCCCTGCCCTTCCTGACCAGAGGAACGGCCAGGAAGGGGCCGGCCAGTTCCTCCCAGCCGCGCGCCCGACGGAGGCACATTCCCAGCACCAGAGCCAGCGCTGCCAGGAAAGACCAGGGTGCAGGATTGGTCCACGCCTGCTCGCACCGTCAGCAGCCATGGGAGAGAGACTGGCGGACAGGCTTTGAAAAGTGCTGAGGATCCACCACCTCCCTTGGGAAACAAGGGGAGCGCCCGTCCTGGACTCCCACGGCCCAAAGTCCACACCACAAAGCGTCCGTAATTATTTAGCTTAAGGATAATCTACATCTTTCAGATACAGCCAGCCATCATCTCCGAGGTAATCTCAGGTCACGGAGTCAGAAGGAAGAGTAATCAGCCATTCTGAGTGTGGAAGACACAAAGAAACAAGCAGTGAGAATCAGGTGGTCGTAGCAGGTTTGTTATAAGCAGGGAGTTGTGCCACCAATCTTCCCTGGCAGCCAAACCAGCTGGAGCAGCTCCAGCCTGTGGTGCCTCGTCCTTGCCCCGACTCTGCAGTTTGCCATCTCTTCAATTGTGCTAATGCAATTCATCACAGGGCCGGACTGGAAACAGGACCACTGCAGCGAAGCAAGGTTAAAAAAAGCACCATGCTCTGTGCAGATGGTCATTATTCGGCCCAAGGAGGCAGCCTCACTAACTCGATTAATTCATAAAGCTGCTCTCACTATAATCACATTGCCGCCACTGTGGTTCCTTACCAGCCCCAGCCCACCTCTAGGCTCCACTCCTCCCTGTTTGGGGACATTTGTCACCAAGCTGGGTCACCCTCGTAATATGTTTTACAGATCCTTGATCAGCACAGCCAAGGGGCAGGGAACAGCCTCCCAGGGCAGATCTGGACCCAAGGACAAGAGTGGGGAAGGCTTTGCAGGTGGAGAAAATAACCACAGAACAACTCCTGTGACCTGCTGCAGCTGGTGGGATGGGTTCATCACTCAGTGAGGCTTGTCTGATTTCCCACAGCTCCAAGAAGTTGGCACCATGCAACTTCCCTCCACCAGTTCAAGTAGTCCAGCCCCTTCTTTCCAGATGTGACCGTTCCGCTGGGGATCCTCTGCCCCATCGCAAGCCATCTGTTCTGGGAAAGACTCAGGGATGGCATTAACGCGTTGTTAACATGTTGAAGGGAGAACCATTCCCAGCTCGCATGCTGGCACAGCAGCCGCAGAGGCTGCTGAGGAGCCTCTCTCTGCTCAGACAGTGTCCCTTTCTCTGGCTCCAGCGCACAGCTGGCACATGGCACATCTCTGCCTGGCACCAAGGCTGTGCCAGCCCTTCGTTCCTGTCAAAGGAGCACACATAACCTCAGCTGGGCTCCAGCCACAGCAAGATGAGCTGCGTCTTGCCAAGTTGGATGAGTTTTGAAGGCTTTGCAAATCAGATTCCTGTTTGGAGCAGAAATCAGCCATGCAGAGGCTAATATTTCCAGCTTAATTTGTCTGTTCACAGAGCACAGACACTGTTCTGTTTCCTTAAATAGCCCTAGTATCAAATGACTTATAAGCAACAAGCAAAGCTAATGGATCACTTCTCCCTTGCAAAATGCGACTGATTTTCCCAGCTCCTGCCTCCTGCCACACCAGCATCCCTGGAGATACCTGCCCAACAAACCAGCTGAGGTGCAGGCCGGTCACAGCAGCCCCAAATGCAGCTCGCCCGTGTCGGGCTTCTGCCCACAGCCCGGCCCCGTGTGCAGCTACCCACCCTGCTCTGAGCTTGCACGCCCACCAAGCATCCTCGCCTGTCTGCTCAGGAGCTGCAGCCTCATACAGGGCTGCTCCACCTTCCCCACACTGTTCCTTCTTGTGCTTCAGGATCAGGTTTGCTTTAAAATTGCAGCTTGGGCAGTTTATACCTTACTGGGATGGGAAATGGTGCTATGAACTCAATTAAGTGCCAGTGGTTGCTCTCACGCTCCTTTTCTCCCTCCCAGCCCCATACCCCACCAGTGGGATTTCCATCAGCTTTGGCAAGCTGAGACAAAACCCCCTTGTCACAACCTTGGAGGGCCCATGCTGGCTCTCCACTGCACCCAAGGACCCCCTCTTGGCTACTGAGGCACAGAAAAGCCTTAGAAAAGGTTTGTGTTGTCTTCCAGACTATTTTTTCACCTGTTCAATAGCCAGGCTCCTACCATAACATGGGGAGCAGACACTCTACAGGGCTTTTCTCTGAGCCACAGGGTTTGTAAGTCTAAGCAGAGAGCCAAAATCCCACACCCTGCCATGAACACAGAGTCTGGGGTGGGGAGGGCAAACAGCAATATCACCCAAAAACCCAAATGGTCCCAGAGCACATGTCATGATGGAGAGTCACCAAGATACCCACTTTTAGGATCTATTTGAGATGCTGAGATTTGAACATGTCCCTGCACAGCTTTGCCCCAGAGGATCCTCCGGCCCATGGCTGGATCGCACCCAGCCAAGAGCAGAGCCATGCCAAGCCCCCAGCAGCAGCCCCATCACATGCATCCCCCCCATGCCAAGCCGCCTGGGACCCTCTGCCCAGGTTGTGTGTGTGCACTGTGTCATGCCAGCAAGAGGCATCGCAGGAAAACAAGAGACATGGTAGAGTCTTGTCACCTCATTGAATTAGCTGCCTTGGGTTATTTGCATTTCTAGAGGTTTGGTTGGTAACTAGGTTCTCAGGCTTTGTATGTTGTTGCTATTTTAGTACATCTGAAGCGTGCAGAAAAAGGAATCCAGAGGCTCTGTCTCCTGTGGAGATGTTTGCGCTGACCCAGTTTGGACACTGCAGAGCAAAAACTACATCACTCTGCCTCCGGATTCAGGCATCAGCGCAGCTGCCTGCTCCTGCTTTTGCCCACACATATAGCAAGAGTGAGCCAGACCAGACCATGCACCAAGGCTGTATCCACATGTTGACGTGGGGCAGGAGCTGCTCCACCACCATGCACCAGCCAAGGGGCGATATCTGGGTGGTTTTACCCCTGAGATCCCCATCTGCCTCACTTAAAGCTCTTTAAACATTCAGCACTGTGTTTCTCTTCTTCCAGAGTAGTGGGTCACCCACCAACGATCCGAACCAAATCCCCAAGGGACAAAATGACTCCAGCAGAGATTGCCACTGTCCCAGACAACTCCTTGGTGGAAGCTCCAGCCCCAAAACCAGGCAGACAGGAGATGTCAACTACATCCATGCAGGGCAGATGTGCCCAACAGTTCTTCAAATCCACTCCACGCACACATTTCTCTTGCCAGCACTGCTGAGACAACACTCTTGGGCCAGGCTGAAGCTCTTCAGTGTGGGAAAAGAGCTGGTGCTGCCTTGCTAGGTATGAAAAAAAGCACTCATCAAATGACCTTTTTGTGCTCTGAGGCCATCTGTGGGGTTCAGGTCAAATACTTGAGCCCATCTGAGTGCACAGAAGGAGCGCATTTTCGCACAGCTGCTCCCATGACCTTGGCCTTTTAATCAGGACCCAGAGATCATGGCCTGAACCTCTCCCTCTGCATTCAGTCCTGCCCTAGAACTGAGCTCTTGGAGAAGGCCATACACCAGGTTGCACAGCCTCAGCTGTCCAAATACAGATGCTGGGAGGCGTCAGAAGCAGCCTGCTCACTAGAGTTTGCCTCAACTCGGGTCAGCGGATGCAAATGGAATAACTGCTTATTAGAAGGGCAGGAAGCTGCAGACGCAGCAGTGCCTGAATACAAACTCGCTCCTCACCTGGCAAAAAAACAGCCTCCAGAGCAGCTCGCCTGGCAGGAATGTCACTGGAGCAAAGCCCCTGCCATGGGCAGAGCCCTGCGATGCTCCGAGTGGGGTTTTCAAGCTCTCCCATGGGTTGCTTACCTTGTTCTCTGTAGGAGCTGATGCCGGATGTTGCTGCTTGGTGATGTTCTCAGCCAGACACCAGCAGATCCTCTTCTTCTGCTCCTGGGAGTAAGCCTCCAAACTTAATAAGCACTCCGACTTCTGACGTAAAGGAAACACAGGCAGAGAGAAGGTCATTAGCTGTGTGTCACAGGCCCTGGCTTTGTTTGCAAACTACTTGCTTCCAACACACTCTGTCAGATGAATGTAAGTATAACAGGAGAGCTCACACCAGTGTCCTGCGCTCTGGACACGAGAAAGCAAAATAGATGGGAAAACAGCTTCACAGTGAAATCTCCTCCAGACAGAGGGTGAAAGGCTGCTGTGGTGCAGAGCAGCAGAGTTTTGCTTTAGTAAGTGGGAGCAGAGCTGTAAGGCACGGGCAGAGCACCAGCAATTCTGCACCCTGTGCCACCACAGTGGAAACGTCTCTATTAAGCTAATTTAGAGGGTGGAAATTGCTCTTTGCTGTACGCAAACATTAATGAGGCGCAATAGCACAAACATTAATGAGGCTCAATAGCGTGAACTGATGAAAACAAGCGCCTTTGGGCTGGGTGGGGCTGGGAGGAAGGCAGACCTCAGGAGAAGCTCCAGACCAGCCTCACCTGGTCTGCTCCTTACTTAGAGCATGCATCAGGGGTTGTTTTGAGGATGATGCTCCAGCTCTGGTCACACACTGTCTGCAATCAGTATGCAGTGAGGAAGGAATTGAGACAAACAATAGGAATTCATCCCAGCTGAGCCCCACCTTGAGCTTCAGAGCCTGCCCACCCCTCCTTATGCCCTGGCCCCTTCTCTGCACACACCGTTTTTGATACGGACCTGTTCCTCTTTGACGTATTTTCTTTGAGCCAGATCCCACTCACTTAAGAAACCTTCTGACTAAGTTCTCTCAGCAAGTGTCTCCCAGCCCTTAAACCACTCATCTCTTGTGCTAAAAATTAAGCGTTAGTAACATTTACTGCCCACTGGGATTTTGCAGGTCTAGCTTTAAAAAGGGTCCAGAAATGCCCATGGCTGGATCATCTCCTTCTGTGGCCAGATATGAAAAGGGAAAAAAAAAAAAAAAAAAAGTACAACTTTAGGACAGAACTGCAAAGAAAAAAGAATCTTCCACTAAAGGGCATGAAAAAGGCTTTTCATTTCCCCCTAGGATTTTCTTCCAGAAGGGCAGGTCTCCACTAGCCTGTTTTTCCCAGAAAGGTCAGAAAGAACTAAGGAACTTGCAGCTTTTTGACTCCAGAGGCACAACACAACCAAAAGGGGAAATGCTTTTTAGTCACACCATTTAAAACACTGTTTTCACTGGATGCTGATTCATTCATGTTTAACCCAAAATCCCTATTAAAGCCATAAATAAACCAACTTCCCACATCACCTCGAGAAAAAGAGATCTCTAGTTCAGTCCTTTGCCCCTCCAAGGAGACTTCCAAGAAAGAGAAGATTTGATCTTTCTTATGTCTGGACATCTATTCCTACAGCAGAAACAGGCTAAAACATTGAAAATGTATGCTCAGGCTTACCAAACATTATCAAAATGGAATAGAGGTTTGTGATTTAGGGACCCAAGGTGGCAGGGCTCCCCCTTGCCCCCCAGATCCTGAGTTGCAGCGATGCTCTGAGCATCCCCTGGAGCGTCACAGTGCTCTTCCCCATCCCAGATGTCTCAGTCTCTCCCAGTCCCACACCAGCAGATCACCAGGCTGTACCACTGTGATATCCACTCATTCCTAGGAAAATACCTAATGGTTCCTACTTTCAGAGGAAAGGACAGGTACCAATCTGCTGGGCTGGCATTTCCCTGCCCTGCACTTGGGGCCAGAAGTAGATGACAGCAAGGACTCAGTGAAACCTAAAAGACATCAGCACAGCTGCAAGGCATCCAGTGCCCACATTGATGTTCTAACTACTGCACACCCCCATCCCTACCGAGCTTCTGCAATTCCTCCGGCATGAGTCTTAAAGCAATTCCAAGGACATCTCATATCTCCTTGCTCGTGACAGATGCACAGCTCACCTACCCCTGCTCTGCAGCCCCTTGCTGATTCAATTACAGTCCACATCTCTTTGATTTAATTTAGCATAAAGTGATGCTCAGCCCGCACTGGCTGTTAAGACCAACATGCCCCTCTCCCTCCTGCTCAGCCTCAGCAAGCTGGTGAGACTCCCCAGCCCCAGCTGCCTGGGAATAGTAAAGCTAGGAGAGGAGACTGCCCTCTGGTCCAAAGGACAGAGGAGAAAGTCAACCACCCCGATGTGTGTCCTGGGTATTATGGGTAAGGCTGATGGGGAACATGAACAGCCAAAATTTCATTTATCCAATCTGTACATATTTTACTATCATTTCTGCACTATAGCAGCGAGATCTCAGCACTTGATTCCTTCACAGTGATATTTAACCTCTCCAAGTCACATTTCCCAAGGGAAGAGCTCTGTTTCTCCCTCTTTTATCAACCTGCTCCTCCCAGATAGTGTGCAACTGCGTTGGGGAAAGAGCCAGCCCAACCCACAGGGGCTCAGCACCCCTGGTTGCCTCTAAAGCATGGGATCCTGCTTGCATAGTCCTTTGGGATCCAGCCAGATGGAGGGCAGACATGTGAAGGGCTGACTTTTATATGGGATAAAGCTGGCACGTGTCCCTGGAGCCCAGCCCCTGCCAGGGGACTGAGCTGGCTGGAGCAGGGAGGTCAGCTAACGCTCAGGCTGCATCGTGCCCTGTGCACGCTGCCTTGCTCAGGGCTCACTCTGGGAACCAGCCTGCCTGCTATTGTTTTCATTCAGGGAGGCTGCCGCTTTGCCTGCCAATATTTACAAAGAGAAAACAGGGTTTAATCTCACAGTGCTGGGAAAGGAGGATGCAGATGGCGTGAAGGGGGCGTTTGCGACCAGATAAAGCGAGCAACTGAAGTGGCTGCCAGTTGCTTTCTGACTGCCTTCACCCCAGCGTTTTGAAAAACATGTTATTGCAGGTGTTGCGTGCTGGCTGGCGAGGGAGCCTCCGGTGAGCCCACAGCTCCAGGGCAGCACTGGACCCCACGCGAGCACCAGACCGCACCATGCCAGTGCTGCCCATGGGAGACCAGGAGGAAAACAAGGGGCATGTATTGCAGAGGAGGACCCAGACTAGCCAACACAAGCCCCAAGTGGGCCTTGCTGCAGCAGGAGAAGGTCCCTTTTGCTCCATGGGAAAAGCTCACCCCTGGAGATGCTCTCCCAGTCTGAGTCCCAGCCCCATGCTCCCCATGGCACCCAGGAGCATGGGGAGATGACAGGCAAGGGGTCTGGCCAAGCAGAGCTCCTGGTTACCCCAGAAGACACCAACTGAAGAGGGACCGTTGGCTCTGTAGCCCAGCAATCAGCTGAGGACCTCCCAGAGAATAGCACCATTTCACAGGAAGGGCCACCAGACCCTACACACCAATACCCCACATGCAGACATGCCCCTCTGTGCAGGACCCAGCACAACAGCTTCTGGTACATAAGTGTGGCTCTACATGACACTGCAAAGCTAAGATATAATAATAACAACAATGAGCCAGACTCAGCCTGACACCTCCAAAGCCTTGAACTCAGTGACCAGCCTAGCCTGGGGCTGTTCTCATCTCACTCTGGCCTCCTGCAGCTCATGCTAGCAGGCATGCTCCTGGGGGTGGTCAGGTTCTTGGGTGGATGTTCCCCCCGCAGATTAGGGGGATGCACTTCCTTTCCCCAGGCTCCTCTCCTCTGCAAGGTTTATAGCAGAGTGGTTCAGGGACAGGGCTCGCAGTGCAGCTCAGCTCTGCCCAGCCCGTGGCCTCGAACATTCAGAGCGTTGGTCCATAGCCAAACCCAGCAGAGATCCCAGAGGGGAAGTGCCTCGGAAACAGGCTCCAGACTACAATAGCTTTTAAATCGCAGAGCAAACCTTCCACCGGCGAAACAGCAAGCCCTGGGAATATCCTGTGCACAAAACATGGGCAACTGCTAGCTGGTTATTTCATGACCCATGGAGCTAGGTCTGATGAGAAAGTTCAGTTGCTCCCGTGCTAAGCTGTTCTGGGAGGGGGCGTGGGGGACCATGTCTCTTCCTGTGGTTTTTGGACTACTGGCACACTGGTGGTGCCCAAAAAACAAACACTGGTAGTAATGTCAGGGGCCCTATTGAAAGCTGGGATGACCAAAAGGTGACAGGATCTTATGGGTGTTTGAGCAGATGATGTGCATGGAGCTGCCATTTGTGGGGCACAGCAATCTCTGCAGAGAAGTGAGGCTCATTGCTGTATGGCTTGTTTTCGGGACAGGGAGGCTCTATAGATGAAGGTGAAGGATGTGCCCATCCCTCCTTGTGACACCAAGGGCTGGCTCTTAGGAAATGGATTTTCATTGTCCTAGAGATACCCATGGATCAGGAGAGGCACGAAGACAGCAAAGCGGACCTGCTATTTCACGGCGCAGAGCCACCAGTGGCTCCAGCTCACCCCAGGCTGGTCAGACCCTGTTGCACTTAGATGCTGCTGCTAAGGAGGGAGAAGATGGAGGAATGATGCCATGGGAGCACTGCATCATGGCACAGCCTGGAGGATGCTAAACCTCTGGAAGGCAGAGCCAGCCTGAAGAACCTTTTCCACCCACTTTGGAGAAGCCAATGAGTATGCAGGGTTTGGTCTGTTTTCACAGGCCAGCATGTTGTCCTTAAGTGGCTCATCAGATAACAGCCTTCACAGGAATCCCCAGCCTTGAGACTAACCAGGCATGGAGCTCCCCGTGCAAACACCACTCTGGCAAACAGAGAGCAGGTCCATCGCCTTCCCATTCTGCAAACACCCTTTCCTCTCAGGCGACAGGGCTCAGAGCTGAGCAGCCCCAGCTACAGTAACACTGAGCTCACCCACCCACTGCAAACACAGCCCCAGCACAGCCCCAAAGACAGCAAGCTCCAGCCTGTACAGCCAGCCCATGGAACAGCAGTTCCACTCCAAAATTACCCACTGGTGTCTGGGCCTTTTTAAAATTTCTCCAGTACTGTAACTGCATCATATTGGCTCTTCTTTTTGCCAACAGCTGGGAAATATGACCACAGAATTAAGGCTGGGGAGAAAAATTAAGATCTGCTCCAAAAAGCACGTTGTGTGGTCATCTCAAAACTCAGATTCAGGTTGAAGCGTGTAAAGATTCACAAAGCCAGGGAAGCAGAGTGCCCCTGTTTATCTGTTTCTCCAACTGGGACACAAGCACTCCCTGCTCTGCCTGAAGAGACCAGAACTGGGAGCTGTCACTGCCCAAGAGCTGTACTGGGATACACCCCAGGCCATGGATTATGCGAACCCAGGACTTCTGCCACTGGTGTGACTCCACATCATCTAACCCAGGTAAATGGACACTGGCAGAGGAGACAGAGCCCAGGGATTTGTCTGCACAGAGGAGCAGCCTGGCCATTAGCTCCACAGCCATTTGTTTGCATGCTCTGGCTCCAGGTATATGCCAGGAAAGTGCTGGCTTGAACCAGATGAACATTTCAGTTGCAGCTGAAATCTGGGGCATGTCATGGGGATGCTGGGTAGGGCTGCATTTCAGGAATGCCTCAGCATTTGGGGTAATCTGTACATGGGTTCATGTCACAACATCCTTCAAAAGCACTTTTCAAAATGTTGGCAGTCTTGGTCTGATGTTATCTCACTGCACCTGCAGTTCAGGCTGCAGCTCAGTCTTGGCACCATGCACAGAGAAATCCAGTGGCTGGGACCCGCTGTCCTTTGGATGGAGGAAAATGGAAACATCTGTTCAGGAAAGAGTTAAGCTGTTGCTGTAGGCGTGACATGGCAGAGGGGTTCAGCGTGTGCAGATTGAGCATCCAGCTTTTACATGAGCTGGGTGACTCAAGGCGATGTACGCCGGTGCGCTGCAGCGCAGGACATGGCCCTGCTTGATGAACCTCTCCAGCATCCCAGAAATGAGCAACTGCTTGCGAAACATGCAGGAAGCAAAGGAAATATCAGAGAGCAGGAAAGGATTTTTCATTTGGTAACATCTCCTGACCACCACCAGCAGAGCAGCTGGAGGAGAGGTAGTCCCCCCTTATGCTGAAAAGGACTGGGAGCAGGAAGAGGAAGGCAGAGGAATACATTTCATGGTCTCTCAGTGTGCTTCAAATTTATGTAATAAAACTGGTGAGAGCAAGCAGCAAGGAGTGCGTCTAGATTTTCTTTACTTGACAGCCTTAGGTATGACTGATGCCAACACTTCTAACCTTGTCTGCGGTGCCCTTTCACCACAGCCCAGAGGATCTTTCACCTTACTGCAGTACAACAAGCTCATCTGACAAACATCATCTCTTTTCCTATTACAAATTAGAGGAAATTGAGATACAATTTCAACAGAGCACACAGTCCACTTCACAGACAAACGCTCATCTCTTCTACCTTCTCCCACCCCGCACACAGCACCCAATGCCAGCTGACACTTGACTTTCTCTTACCAGGAATTTAAAACCCACTATACCTCCACCCTACAATGCTCTGGCATCTGCAGGGTGACCGTCACAGCACAGAATTCAGGTTTTTGTGTTCAGGCAAGGCTGAAGGACTCCTAAATCACTGCTTTTTTTTGTGGTTAAAACCTTCCTGCAGCGAGTTGTGTTGGGGGCTCACAGACTGTGCCCTTTGGCCAGTGCTCCTTTGGGGTCTGAGCTGGGCACAGCTCTTGGCTCCGTGTCTCATTCACAGCCTTGAGGTTTTCTGACCTCGTGTGTCTAAACTGGCCTTTTTTTCATTGCATTTTGTGGATATTTTCTTGTACTTAAGAACAAAAAGTAGAGATGGGGCATTTGAAAAGGAGGGATCAGACATCGTGCAGGCTGCTCAAGCCCTGCCAGGGAGCAGAGTAACTAGGATGGGGGGAAAGCACAACAGCAGAGCCCAACCCAGGGCACCAGATCCTCCTTAATGCTGGGAAAAAGAAAAAGGGGAACAACTTCATTTGCTTTGGTCTGCTGCCAAAACCATCCCGTTTCAGTTGGAAACAAATTCAATGCAAAATGCAAGACTTCTGGCTATCACTTTGGGGTCAGAGAACAAAGGAATGGGAAAGTTGACTGAATCCCAAACTTTTATCATTACTGATGCCGTCTTTCTGATGCAGGAGCTCATGGCTGCTATTTATCCTTCCCCCAACAAGCTTTTATCAGTCACTTCTGACCCTCACAGACTTGTATGTACAGTTCTCTTTTCCCCATGATCACATGAAAATACATATCAGCTCTCACCCACCTTAACAACTAACCCCCACTGCTCTATCACAGAACTACCCTCCTTATCATCTCTTACTTCCCCAAATTTCGAGTCATGTGCACACTTTATGATGCATGATTTGCTGTTTTCTAGCATGTCAATGATGCTTGTTTGCAACTAAGCAAGAGCCAGACTTCCCAAGCTCTCCCTGGCTGAGCAATGCTCACAGATGACGATGTTGAGGTTCCAGACCAGAGTTTTTAACTATTTATTAAGCACCACAGCAATTTCTTGTCTTTCTAGGTTTTCAGGCCAAGTGTTGTTGTCATATCAAGGCAAGTGCCTGTGAGGACATCTGCTCTAGTTGTTCTCGATCTGTACTCTTTATCTCTCTTTCATTAATAATTACTTGTTAAGTTCTTTACTAAACAAATTCACCTTAGCTGTTCACTTGGTTGCATAGGTTTGATGTTATCCCTTGGCCAGCCCTTTTCCCTATCACCAAACCATCTGCCTAAGTGTCCTCTAGATCTGCCAGAAAAGTGCCCAAAAAAGCTCCTTGCAAATTCTTCTGATGACATGTCCAGAACAGCTGACTTCAAAATTACCCAGGTGTATAATATCCGCCAATGTCACAGTGTGTCCCTGAGCCTTAAAGTCCTCTGTACCATCAGTAAACTGCTTCTCCAGCATTCAGATTCCCTGTATGGAGATAGGAACCTGCGGGACAGAGATGGGCAATGCCATATCCCTAAGGGCATTAAATTAGTCATGCTCAGTCCTGGGAGTAACAAAGAACGCTTTGGGAAATTAATTCTCCCACTGACCAAGCTGGGACATCTCCAGTGAAGACTATGGAGTTAAGCACATTTATACAAGCTACAATATTGCCCTTCACTACAGTTGTGGTCCAGTTTAAAGAGCATTTGTTCAAAGTGTACCCCTTTCCAGCAGCTGGGACGCAGCTTGAGGATGCAAACAGGAACAGTGCCTATGGGGAACCCTATGGGTGCAGGGATGTGTCCGCAGAGAGCCAGGGCACAGGGGGCGGAGGACAAGGGGACACAGTGCCATTTCTCTGACACTTGTCTAGAGGATCTCCCGTGCAGAGTTAGGATGCGCATCTCCAAGGCAAAACAAGATCAAGCATAGATCCACAGCATTAATTTGCTCGGGTCTGTAAGTGTGCTCATCACAGCAGGCCAAGAAGTTGCTACTGGAAAGATTTTCTGTTGGAGCAGTTTCCCAAGAGAAACTCCGATGTCTGCAGATGAAAACTTCCAGAGAAAAAGATCAATTTTGCTAGAGCTATTTGATTTTAAGTCAATTTGGTCTGAATATGTTGGGTTCAAATCAAAAACTTCTAACAATGCAATAAAACACTGATCTGCAGTTTCCTATCAGTAGGATATTTCCGGAGCAGGGAAGGGTGTGAATACAGCCCTGGACCACATTCACATCTCTGCACTGGCTCCCTGTGAGGCTACCAATTCCCACCATGCAGTAAATGTTTTCTCCTGACAGGTTTTACACGCCATCATAGGAGATGTATGTGCACTGCAGGGAATGGCATGCAGGCAGTGGGGATACGGGGCCAAACTCCCACACTCCAAATTCTCCAGGGTGCAGAAACATGGGTCCACACTGAATCAGCCCAAAGCTTTCACAGCTGGGGTCTGTTCAACTGACTTTAAATTGTTTCATTTGGATTTAAAATACTGAAATGACACATACGCTAGACCAGGTTTGCATGCATTGGTAGTGCTTTTTCACATACCAGTTGGCAAACAGAAAAATTAGACAAGCTCCCAGGCATACACAGTATTCCTCAGATCAAAAGGTACCACCTTCACTTCCAAAATCCTGGCTTGCTTATGTGCTGGGACTATCGCAGCTATCCCATGACCACCACGAGGAACAAAAACACCAAGAATGGACAGACAGTGGAGAACCTTCCTCTATTTCTGCATTCTTTCCAACACCAACCTATATTTAGTCCTTCCCTTCCAGGAGGCCACGTGCCCCACCAGGATCCAGGCACCTGCACTCAGGACCTCCAAGCACTGCAATTCACACACTGAAGAGCCTGTAAAATAAACACCCCTTCTGCTGTAACCTACACCAGGCTATAAAGATTACTGTTTGCCATCTGATTGTAAACAATCATAATGCACAGGATTTAAATGCTGTGGTGTCAATTATTTACACGTGATTAGATGGAATGGCTAGCAATAGCTTTTTTATGACATTCCAGTTTCCCTGAAGGCTGGAATTTTCTTTCCTCTTTAAAATAAATTAAGCAACTCACAGACATTGAAACATACTTTTATTTTGGATAATGGCAGATCCAAATGATCCAAATGCAAAAATGCAACCTTATGGGTCAGAACATTACTCACAAACCTTTCAGATGAGACGGAGCAGGAGACAGCAGCTCAAGGCCTCAGCAAAGAGCTATTCCCACAGCAAACACAAAGTCAGCCCCATCCTGTGGGCTGCCTTTCAACTCACAGCAGCACTAAATACATTACTGCTCATTGCAAATGATTTGTGGGTAAGAAACAGCAATACAAGAGCTTCTACCAACCTCCCAGACCCCGTCGTGGCAGTGCAACACATGTGTCTGCCCAGATCATGGCGAAAGAAGAGCTCAGATAGTGATGACCACCAAACCCCGCAGACCCATCACCTCCACCCCAGACAGGACCAGCTGGCAGAGCTGAGCCAGAAAAAGGCTCCTGGTAGGGTAAAGCACTGCTGGCAAGCCCAGGGATGGAGCACTTGCTGCAAAGAGCAGGCCAGGAGCAGATCAGGAGGGGGAGAGACCACAGGGTGACATGGGACAAAAAAAGCCATGTCCACACAAGCAACCTTCCTTTATGCATCCTTATACAGGATACAAGCTTTCTAGCTGCCACAAGCAGTCGCGGGGTGGGCAGCGGGACAGCCACGTCTGCGCCAGCAGGAGCCCAGCCACAGGGCACTGCTGCCCCACATCACTGGGACCCCAAGGGTGCCAGGAGTGTGCCAGTGCCAGCACCCTGCCAGAGATGCCCTCCCTATCCTCCCTCCATCCCAATTCCCGGCAGCCTGGGTGCGGCCCTGAAGCAGAGCCAGCCCCTCTCCATGGGAAGCCATCCTTACAGGGGGAAACCATCTTGTTCCCACTTTCGTGAAGGAGGCTGAGCCTTGCACCAGCGCAAAAGGAGGTCACACAGCCAGGAGCGTGGCACCCAGTGGACACCACATCCATCAGGCAATGGGGAGAGCCATGCTGGGCTGGCCCAGAGACCTCCCCCCACAGACCCACGTGCCACTGCAACATGAGAGTGTGACTTCACTGGGCCTGAATCCCAGCTTTCATTTGACAGCAGGCCATGCCTTGAATCCACCCCACTGCAAAAATAACCTTGACACCACAAACTGATGCTCCCACCAGTCCAGCAAGGCATCCAAGCCCCTCATAATGCCTCTGTCTGCAGCCAGCCTGCAGGAATGCCTCTAAGGGGGACCATCCCCTCCCTCCCACAGGCTACCAAGACTTAAAACCTCCCAGTGGCACCCCTACAATCCTGTAACCAAAGCTTTGCTCCCAAAAAGTGAATGCAAAGAAGAAAAGAGGGATGACCTGAAGGTGATTCTCTTCTTAGCTTCCCTGCAGGAAGAAGATGCTTAAATGCTCCCAGGCTGGCTCCCCCAACAGCATCCTATCATTTAAGAAGAACATGCCTCCATTCGCCTGAGGTCCACTTCCACTGAGGACAGTTCATGGAGCTACACAACCCCCACACTGCTGAAGTGAGAGGTTTTTGCTCTCATGCTATAACCACCAGCCCATGTTCTTGCAGCCTGGTCACCCACTCCACGTGGCTCCTGGGGTTGTGACTTGCAGGTCACCGCTTCCCAGAAGAGCCGCCACGGGGAAGTTGGGAAGGCACCATCCTGTCCTGGCTCGCTGCTGACTCACAGGCACGTCCCCTTCTCCGCGCTTCAGCTTCCCCTCTTGAACCAAAACTGCCCGTTGCTGGAGAGTCTGGCGAGACTTACAGCTGGAAGTGCGCTGTCCCCTTAACATTGAAGCTGGCTGGTTTTATCTATGCTATGCACTCACGGTGCACACAAAAAAGCCCTCTTCTCTCTTCCTTGCAGGAAAGCCCCAGCCAAACCACGAGGCTAAAGAATCACCTCCCCACCTACCCGCAAGCAGGATCTCACATCAGCCTGATCTCCCTACCTCAGTGCAGACCACCAGCCTCAAAGCAAGCCCATGGATGGAAGGGGTGGCATGGCGGCTGTCCTGCTCAGCAGGGTGCCATCTTTGAGCCAGGGCCTGCCCTGATGTCACCTGAAAGCCATGGTCTGGCACAGCGAAGGGTATGAGCAGCCACTCCTGGGGTATGGGCATGTGGCAGACTTGCCAGTCACTGTGGGCTGGGAAGCTCCCACTCCACTTGCAGCCTGCTTCAAAATACCCCAAGTGGACAGAAGGAACAAGAAGGGATTTACAGAATCCTGTAAGCATGGCCAGTCCAGACCTGCTGTCCTCTGTGGGGAAGCATGCATGTAAGAAAGCAAACGTTTCACATTTTCTATACAACTACTACACTCCAGCCTCAATGGATGCAATAGATCTCAGTCACCAGAGCTGTGAGAGCCATTTAAGCCCCTCAGAAGAAAGCTAAGCACTTCATTACATCTTGACAAAGACGAGACTTCCCCTCCCAAGATCTCATGAAACACAGCTAGCTCTCTTTCAGTCACTTCTATTTAGGGGCCCAAAGCTTCTAAATTAAATATCAGGCTCCAAATGCATTTTTCCAAATGCATGAGAAAATGCAGGAGTGCCTCATCCCACTGTCAGGATATCGCTGACGAAAACCCATCGCAGCCGTTCTGAGTCACAGCACAGGATTAGCTGGGTAGGGAGACATCATGCAAGTCTGACATCACACTGGGACATGCACTGAGCAAACCCCCAAGGAGGCAGCTCCTGCCTGACCACCTCAGGAATAAATAGAGGAGACAAGAAAGGAACAAGAGGGAAATGTGAGAGAGAACTCGTCAGCCGATAGTTACGCAGCAAGTCATGCTTTGGCCCAAATCCCAGCCACTCAAGGTGAACAACTTTCATTCTGAACATTTTCATCCAACTTTCACAATAGCTTATTATTTTGTGGTGCTGCTGAGCAATGTTTGCCTTTCTCCTCTGTGCCCTGGGGATCTTTCCCAGATCCAAATTTCCACCCCTGAAAATACAATGCCTTGAAACCAGGAACACAGTAAAGTAATTTGAAAAGGAAAAAAAGCCACAGCATTCAATGATTAGGGAGGTCCAGTCACTGTGAACAAATTTTGCAGTCTCCTTGGCTGCTTCACGACACAAACGTAACTATGCCAAAGTCTGAGTGATTGCAAATCTGCTTAGAGCATGTGTTTTTAGAGCTTTGATTATATGTCTTTTAGATTGAGCTTCCTCATTTTATTTGAGAGCTTCGAACCTGTGTGCTCAAAGACAAGAAAAGCAAGCTGCCTAAAAAATAAAGACAAAACAGCTGGCAAGAAAATCTGCCCCCAGGCAAAAGAACCCCAGGACAAATCGAAAGTGAGATGCAGCGAGGAAGATCCACCTACTGCACACAGGGGGAAGGGGAAAAGCAAACCTGTCTCAGTGTTGCCCAGCCTCCCCGTTCACAGATTCCTTTTAGCAGCTTCTTACTAATATATTCTGGCTACAGCTGTTACATTTCCTTTCCAGATCTCTGGCAAATTAATTAAAAAGGAAGTTAAAATCAGCCCGTTCAGTGCTCCTTGCCCCAGCAGAAAGGATCAGAGCTGCTAGTACGTGTTCAGCTCCCACTACAAAGTTAATTTGGAAGACAGCAACACTCACCTCTGCAAGGTAAAGGATGCAGAATTTCCGATCTTCTGAACCTACAAAGAAGAAAAAACAGGATCAAAATTAAGCTACAACTGCATTTCTGCAAGCAGAGACAATGGCAGAGGAATTGGCTAAGAGACAGCATTTAATGAATATTTATTGTTGTCATCCTACAGTACCAGGCTGTGATCTGGGAGTGATGTATGCTGCATCTGCAGGGGCCATGTGCTGGGCAGGCTGCATTGCATGGTACCTTGCATGGACTCACTGCACTATCATGGATTCTCCTTTGAGTTTGTCCTTTTGGAAAAAGGTTTGTTTCATTCAGAGGCCATGCACGGGCTCTTCTGCCCAACCTGCAATGGCATGCGCAGCCCAATTCCCTCCTGGGGACTGTGGAGGCCCTGCAGTGTCCATGCAGCCATCCTGGGCACTGAGGTTGGGTCTCTCCACATCTTACCTCTGTGGACACTTTGCTCACAGGAGGACTAACCCGAGCAGCTCCTTTTCCTACGTCCTTGCTCATTCCCAGTTTCTTGCCCCAAGCCCTTGGTGGGGCTGGTGGTAGCTCTGTCTAGTGCTGTCTGTCCCAGCCCCCACCATTGCCAGTGTTTGGGGTCTGTGCCTCTCTGAGGAGTTGGAGCCAAACCCTGGGGCATGGGGAAGCAGCTGACATGGGGCAGGGAGGAAAGCCCATCCTGCTCCATCAGACTGAGGGCAAACTCCCCAGGCTCCCACCAGCATGATGCTGCTCAGGAGGCCTGAGCCACTTAATCATAGAATCATAGACTCATTTAGGTTGGAAAAGACATTTAAGATCATCCAGTCCAACCATTAACCACTTCCACAGCTTTGAGAAAGGAGATGGTGCTGGAGGCAATGCAATGACCAACATTGTGATCCACGTCTTACTAAATCATGGAGCAGTGCAGCTCACCTCCTCATCTTGCTGCCAGCTGACCCAGGGGATGTGTTATGCTCCAGCTGCTCAGCCAGGCTGGTTCCTGCAGGCCTAGCCTTCCCTGTCCCCAACAGAGGCATTGCTGAGGATCTGCCCTGGTCTTCGATCCCTGCTGGTGAGACACAAGTGTCCCCAGCCCCAAGGGAAGCCAGCTCCTGGCACACATCAGCCTGCAGGAGGACATGAAGCTGCCACTGGACAAGATAACCTCAACTCTGAAGCAGGACATCCCACCTCCTGGAGCCAGTTCGCTCCTTTGCACCAGCACCAGCTTTGCCCCTGGTAGCATGCAGTACCGCTGGGCTGCAGCTTTCATAACCCTTTTAATGACATTCTCTCTGCCATGAGATCAGGTCTGCAGTCTGGGCATGGCCGCAGATCCTATTCAAAGCAGTATCAGCACAAGCTCTGCTTCATTTCAACAGCCTGAGCTGTGCTAACGATGGGAACAGGCTCTGTACAGCAGTGGAAACACCCTATTCCCCAGAGGAAAGCAATTCTTCTGCCGCAGGCAGCAGCCCACGTATCAAAATAAGAGCTGTGACCCATTGAGGGACTCGGATGCCTCTTGAGTCACTCCATGGGCAATGTGAAACCCATGGAGAAGTGCAATGGCCTGAAGCCATTTGCTAGATGTCTCTTCCGGCTGCCCTTTGGGGGACCGCAGGCCTGCCTCCACTGCCAGCTTCACTTTTAATGCATGTTGCAGGATATGGGCTGGAACATCACTATGGGGACACCAGGACACTGTGCCACAGTGGCTGCTGGAGCCCAGCACCACCGGGAGCGCTGCTGTGGACTTGGATGATGAGTCCTCAAGTGTCTTCATAACCTTCAGTCTGTTCCACCCTGGGCAATGCGAGGGTCAGGGAAGTAGCCTGGCCCCAGAGCTGCCGGCCAAAGGGCTCCAGCGCTTCCCCTCCAAATCTTCACTTCCAGAAGGGGAGCAATGCTGGGCCCTGAGAGCACATGCTGAACCTCTGCACCACAGAAGAACTATTCACCACTCTCCACGGCCCTGCCTGAGCTCTCCCAGTACCCTCTTCTGTAAATCCCAGCAGGGCCATCAGGGAGCATTTTCCTTGCTAAGCCAAAGCCTCTGATGGGAGCCCCTCAGCCAGTGCCTTTCCCCTTGAGGGAGGGTTTAGAGGCAGGATCTGAGCCTGCTGCTGGCATACCACAAGCCCACCATCCCCTTCTGCTGCTTCTGCTTCCCAAGTGGTCAGCAGTACAAAAAACACCCCATCTTCTCAGCTGGGCTCTCTGCTCCTCCCTGCACCATAACCAAAGCTCTCCAGGCTGCCTTGCAAAGCAGATTGCAGAATACCAACACGTCCCAGCCACTTTCCCTCAGGAGCTTTAACCCATCTTTCCCAGCTGATCTGAGGAACAAGTCACCTTCTGGAGACATGCACCCTCAGCAAAGAAAGGTGACGTCAGAGTATAATGGCCCTGGGAATGACACCACTTCTCCTGGGCCTCTGTTTATTCCTTCTGCAATAACAAGTGATCCCAACATAGCCCAAAACCATCAGAATTAAGTTCCCTTCCAAATTCCTCTCCATTGAGCTATGAATCTTGGCATTAGCAACCTCCCACCGCCAGCAGCTCCTGTCCCTTTGTCCCTCCAAGGCTCGCTGCTACATATGGCCAAGCAGCCCAGTGCCTATGGGGGACACAAAGCAGGGATCCAGCCTAGGCTAAGGAACTGCTTAAATCCCATTTTCTACCAGCAATTGCCTTTAGAGAGAAAACAAATGGGAGGTAAGAGACTGGCTGCCCAGCCCAGCAGCTGGGCTTGAGCTGTTGCCAATCCACAGCGAGGTGCGAGGGGAGGCAGGAGAGTGATGACAGAGCCAGGAAGGGCAGACCCAAGCGCAGATTTCAGCACAAACCAGGTTTGCTGGGATTTCTTCCAGTGGAGCTTTTTACAGTCTCCAGGGGGTCAGGCTGGTGCACTGGAGCCTGCTGTGCCCTGGAGCCGTGCAACATGCACTGCTCATCTCCTGCACTGCGGACAACACAGGCCACGAAAGACAAGAGGAGAGGCACAACATCATGCCAGGAAGGCAGCAGCCAGCTGCCTAGACTAATCCGGGGCTCCATTCCCCAAGCGGCACTATGTCCGCACCTTTTTTGACAGCTGAACAGCGCATACTCTCAGCCAAATTTAGTGAAATGCTGAAAGGAAATAAGCAGGAGAAAAAAAAAAACAACTCACTTGAGGATACTTCAGTTTCTTCCTGATGCATTGTGATGGGGACTGGCTTGTCTTTCAGAGTAACTTGACCCATCCCTGCCCCAGGGCTGGGCTGCTGCATGCGTTCAGCACAGACAAGAGGAAGGTGCAAGTTTTGTGCGGACACATCCCCCTCTCCAGCTAAACCTCATCCTGCACACCCATGCTGATGCACAGGGCAGGCACTTACGCAGCTCCCAGCACAACAGCAGCTTTCAGCACTGGCCTGGCTCTGCCCACCTCCCTGTGGGAGGAAAACACCCGCTGCTTGCAGGATTTGGGTGGTGCATATGCCAGGCGTTGGGTCAAAAAGATGGGAAAAGAGGGAAGATGGTCCTGCTTCTTTCCACAGCCTCCTGGCACAGCCCAGGGGACCGTGGCAATGCCCACTATGAGGGCAGGTATGCTGCTCCCCAGCCCCTCGCATCTGCTCAGCAAGGACAGGACTGCATCTGGCACCCAAAGAGGAGCTCACAAGTGCAGGGCCCTGGGTGCCTGGCAAGAGTGGAAGGCTGTTGTGCACATCCAAACCTGGCTGCCAGAAGGGAACAAGCTTGCCACCTTCTGTGCCACATGTCCCTGGGGAGGTGTGGCAGGGCACAAGCCCTGGGTGTTTCCCAGCAACCTTGGGGCAGCCGGGAGAAGCTGTGGTGAGGCAGAAGCCCCATAAATCACACTCTTGGCCTCTGACTATCTTGGAGCTGTTTGCTGTAAGATATGGTGGGTTGGGACATCAGGGACAGCAAAGCAGCACATGAAAAGTCCTTGTTTGCAGGATCAAGGCTGGGGATGGGGATCCTCATTCTGGCTGCAGAACAGGAGCTATCCCAAAGCTAAGCATACCCACCCAGGGGGGCCAGGATCCCAGAGAGGCAGTGACATTAGCATGGAAATTCCCACAGTATCTAGTGAGGAAGCCAGCCCTGTCACACTGGAAACATTGGCCAGTGTGGTGCTCATCAGGCATGCTCAGCTTCTAAAGCAGGAAGACAGAGCATTGTAAAGCAGATTATACTGATTTGCTTTCGCACAGTGCAGCGAGCAGCAGAAACAGGAAACATCACAATGGTCTTCAGTGTACCGGAGATGTCTCAATTGTTATACTCAGCAATACGCCTGTTCCTATTAATGTGCCATTCAGTTATTTAGGAGACCAACAGAAAATCCCTGCCAAAAGGGACGGACATCTTTTTGCTTGTTCCACCCGCCTTTGAAGAGCCCTGCCCAAAGCAGGAGGGTGAGCTGCCTGAAAACCAACTGTGATGGATTCCCGGCATACAGGGGGGCGGTTCAGCACCGCAGAGACAAACATCCCCTTCAGAGAGGCTTGTTAAGCTATTCCAGATGTGATCCAGCCAAGTTATTATGACAACAAGGAAATAAGTGGCAGAAAACTGCTCACAAAATCCGACTGCTCTGCCTGAGGTTAGGAGGCACATTCCTGTCCTGAGCTGCAAACAGACCTTTGTGTGCAGAGCCGGGACCAGCACTGGGGAAGCTGATTTCTTCAAGGAGGCAAACAAGAGCAGGGTTATTCAACAGCCTTTGGGAGCAGCCAGGGGCGGCATGCATGCACGCTCCAGGAGCGGACGCTGACCAACAAGCACTTCAACAAGGAACAATTTCTTTTGTCCATTTCTTAGAAATAAGCAGTGCTGAGAACAAATTCAACAAACCCCAGTGAAGATTCGATTGCTTTTCTAAATGCTCATGCTCTGGCTCCCCCTCTCCCTCACTGTGTTTCCATCCCCACCAAATAGGTCAGTAAATTAATCTGGGAGCAGAAATGTTGTTGGAAGTGGGAAATAACAACTGACAGGCAGCCTGTGGTGTCTGGCACAGCATTGCAGATCCCCAGCACTGAGGCTCACAACAACGTGGGGCACATCGAGAGATGCAGCTCATCCACACAGCCTCAAATCTCAGCTGGGGAAAGTTATGGGACATGGCAAATTCATCCAGAAAAGGATCCCTTTGGAGATGCAGCCCAGATCTGGATTAATCCCTTTTGGCCAGGGCCACAGGACTGTATAAAGACATCAGCTCATACAGTTACATAGTAATTTGGGTTGGAAGGGGCCCCTCTGGTGGTCTCTAGTCCAAGCCCATGCCCAAAGCACCCAGATCAGGGAGCTCAGGGCCATGCCCAGCTCAGTCCTGAACACCTCCAGGGACGGAGATCCCACAACCACTCTGGACAACTTAACATTTGACCAGACTCACCATAGAAAAGTTTTTCCTTATATCTAATCACTGTTTCCCACATCAGGTCCCGGTCCAGTGACACCCGCTGCCTGGGCTCGAGGAGGACCCAGGGCACCAGCCCCACACTGACGCAGTTGGACGACTGTACACAAAACAAGCCCGTACCCAAAAAACAACTGCACCAAAGAAGGAACAAGGTGGGACTGGGCCCAGGGCCAAGAAGTGGCTCCACCATAGCAAATAGGATGTGGTAGAGCAATTCATTCGTTCCTCTTTTACCCGTGAGTAGCTAAAGGCCATCTTTTGTACAGCCTCAGTATTTCAACTTGAAATAATCGATTTCAAGTCACCCCCTGCGCTAGAAGCCCTCCCTGATCCCTCAGCTGGACATGAAAGCCCAGCCAGGGCGAAAAGAGTAAGGACATGGTCCACAGCCTCCCACCAAGGCCAGGGTTTGCTCTTTCCTCACCAATGGGGCATGCATGGGGGAGGGATGCTAGCACAAGGGAAAACCGTGGGTGGCTGAAGGGAGAAGTAGCAAAGTAAAGGTCAGTAGGGCTTAGCCAGACTCCGAGACAAGCACTGAACTCTCTCGAGGCACCATGGGGGAAACCTCAAGACTTCACTTCCCTTTCTCAGCCTCGGCAAGCCCCCTCTATGGGCAGCGTAATGCCAGCTAGGGGAACAGCTCAGCACAGCAAGACCCTGGGGAATGCCAGTCCAAAATCCCTGAGAGACACACCCAAAAAGCCCTGGAAAGTGGTGATTGCTGAGTGCCCCTGAGGTGTCTCAGGAGATGGAGCTCCTGGGGACTGGGTCAATGCAGGGATGGGAAGGGTAATGCTGGCCCTGCACCCCAAGGAAGGATGATCTGGCAGCACCAGTTGGATGGTACTGTTACATACTGGAAGCAATGGGATAGTGGGGTGCTATCCTGCTGCTGGCCAAAACCCTTTTTAGCTAGCGGCCCCAAAAATGCCCTAAACATCTCCGCTGCTGCTGCAGACACTCACCTTCCTGGAGCTTGACACTCTGGAGGTAGAGAGGGTTCCTCAGGACATTGCAGCGCCCAGGCTCATCCTCCTTGGTGAAGAGCAGCAGGTCGGAGTAGACAAAGAGGGTCACCTGGAAGCACAAGAGCAGCACAGAAGCAGCTATAAGGAATTCATCTCCTGGCACTGAGACAGGGTCCTGGAAAGATCCTCTACCCTGGGGAGATGCACCAGCCATGACAGGCAGCCCAGGTACCCCTTCCCTAAGGGGCTGATTGCTGCTACACCTCTCAGGGTGCTCCTAGCAAGCTTTGGACAAGGCTCCCCCTGCTTGACAGGCACCTACCGAGGCTTGTGGAGTCCCGTGACAAGAGGGATAAACCTGCCCGACAGTTTAACGCCACACAAACACACCCTTCTCTGCTCTCTCGTGTCACTTCCCATTTACATAAGTTATAAATCAGAGGAGCAGGAGGAGGGAATAAGTTGCCAACTAATCCCAGTACACTGGAGAAGTTGCAACCTAAAAGCAAACGTGATCTCCCTGAACACACTCACGAAGGAGCTTCTTACTGTTCTTAGTCTTTGCATGCCCCATTTTGCTCTCTGAGAAAATAAGTTTGGCTTTTACAACAGCAGAACCCATGAAAGCAGTTGCAGGGAACAAACCTGACTTTAAACCATGTTGACGGGCGGAAAGCAAACACTGAACCGAGTGTCTGCCCAGCTATGTCCTTGAGCAGTGACTCAAGTGTCCTAGAAGCTGGGAGCTACTCCAGACCAGTGGTAAGTGCTCACAACTCAAAAGGTAGATTTTGTTCTGCTTCTGGCTCTTGCCTGAGGTCCCTACTTCAATCAGTATAGATTAGTGTGATCTTTAAAATAAGAAGAATGAGCTTCTCCACTGTAATGGAGATCCTTGAACCAGAAGCCTACTGGACGTTAGTAGCTTCGTGCAATCACTATGCCAGTAGCTGAGGTTTGAGCCTGTCAGAAGTTGGGAGCATGCAGCAAAACTTAGAAGATGCCAGGAAGCGGCTGCAACATGCCAGTGGGCATACTGGGATGCTGGACCTTCTGCATACTGCGAAACCACACACTGCTCTCAGCACAGGATGCAGCATGTGAGCACGTGGCTGCTTTTAACTGCTCCTTGGGATGCTCCCAAAAACCTCCCACAGCAAAGAGAAAGCTGCTTTGCAACACTGAGCAACAGCAATGAAGGTTTTGTGGCCTTTTAGCAACCCTTTCGCAAAACCAGAAAACAACCCAGCATCCCAGGGGCTTACTGGGAGCTGGCACCGCTGCCACCACCAAGTCACCCTTTGAATGGTGTCTTTGCTCTGGACAGGGACTGAATCACTGTTTATGGGGATGCGCTGCCAGTACAGTTTGTCTCCATGCCCAGTGGCTGATGGACACATGTCAGGAGGAGGACAAGCTAGGTAACAGTTTATCACATGGTGGCGAGTCTCACGTCAGAGCAGCAGCTTTGAAATCAAAATCAAGCCCTTGCCACAAGATTTCTCCTTGTTGTGCAAATTCCTTTTTGTGGGATTCTTAATAAGCACAAAGCTACTGGTATAGCTTTAATTGACAATGAAACCAGGGAGTGTCTGTTTACCTCTGTATTATTTGGAAAATCCCCTCCTCTGCTGTCAACACACTGTTGGTCTAGTGCCCACATTCACCTTCTTCATCACTTCTGACCTTATTATTAATACAAGGAATAATGAAGTACAAACTGCATTATAAACTTGCCCCCATGCCCATCTTGTTCCAAAAGGTAACTTTTATGGGACATGTCTAGTGCCATCCCAGGTCCCTCAGCTTCAAAGAAGACATGTTCAGGGATTTTGAGAATAGTAACTCAGCAAAGTGAAGGAGATAAAAGTATGATCAGCAAGTGGTCATGCTGGAAATGGAGGAAAGAAAATGAAGACCTAATACACATGCAAGTTTAAAGGGTAGAAAAAAGGATAGAAGGATCAGCAGGAAATAAAATTCAAGAATATTTAAATAGGGAATCATGGAAACAGAAATACACAAAAAGTATTTACAGGTAACATTGTGTTTTTTATGGGAAGATGGGATGGATTGAATTCAGATGTAGAGAGGAAAAAAGTGCAGCCAATTTGGGTTACCTAAGAGCATCTCTATTAGAGGCTGCTTCCAGGAAGACACTTGATTTTAGAGCAGCTCCACACAAAAAGGTTTATAGAGGTCCCTTTGCTCCTCCAAGTTGCTAGGGGAAGAAAACGAGGGTGTTCCTTCCACCCACACAGCCAGAGCCTACCAAGAGCACCCCAGTGCTGCAAGACCCAGGGCACCAGCGGACCCTGCTCACAGAGGTGGGAGCGGGACCAGCTCTGCGGTGCAGAGCACTTACCCCACCTGCAGAGCTGAGCATGGGAAACTCAAATCACGGATGACCCTAGGGCAGCAGCCTGGCAGGTGTAAGAGGCAAGGGCTGGAGTGAGTAATCTGGAGCTCTGCCTACAGTTGCCATCACACCGCTGACAAGCTGTTACACGTCTCTAACATCCCTTTGCAAACAGATCTGGTATATACCATGAAAAATCACATGGCTCATAAAAGCAAAAGAGCAAACAAAAAAGAAACACAGTGCCTGAATTCATCCAGGCAAGACACAGAATCCACCAGAGTTGCTCCCTGGGGAGTCAGAGTATCTTTGTGTATTTCCCAGAACTAATTTCATACCCCAAAATTAGAAGTAAAACAACAATAAAACAAAATTAGAATCAAACATGATGACAGGACTCCTCTGAAGACAGAGCTAGACACACCTGTGTTATTACAAGAGTGATCAAGGCCACATGGCAGTTGTCACACAGACCTTTTGGGGGGCTGTGAACAGATCTTACAGGGGAAAAAAAAAAATGTTCGTAGAGGCTGACACTGATGCCTCAGACACTGTCCATCTGGGTGTGCTCTGCACCATGGCAAACACCAAAACCTCTTCTGCCGACAGATTTGATTAACTACAGAACATAACTAGCAAAGCATTGTTACAGAAGGAAGGGACACATTTAAACTGTTTCCTAAAAGAAAACAAGAGAAAATGAAAGCCAGGAGGGAAGGTGGAAAGCAGTGGGTTATTGTGCTTCCCCGAGATGAGAACAGGAGATAACTGGGACTGCTACAGAGCCCCACTGCAGGAAGGAGGAAGCGATAACCACGCCTTGTAAAGCAAAATATGGTAACAAAAACGTTATGAAAAGGTGCCCAGAAATTAAGCCTTGCAGCCAAAGTACCTTCACATTCAAGCTTAAGAATCGTTAACTCTCCTCCTCACCCCATCCTCTCCTGATCACCTATGCACAGAGAGCCACTGCCACCTGGGTTATGGCAGGGGGGAGTTTGCATGTTGCAACTGCAGTAGTGCATCAGCAGAGACACTGGCATGTGAAGCATGCCTGCAAAACCTGCCTGCTTGTCCCAGTGCTCGGCAGGAAAAGCCTGAGCCAGTGGACACTTCCCGAGACATCGCCCTCTCTCTCTCTAGCAATAGTCTCATAGCCATGCCCAGCAAAACAGAGGGAACTGAGGAAGCAGAGTGAAGCAGAGGCAGGTCTTTTATGATAGAGCTTTCAGATGACAAAGGAGAACATAGTGATGATCCCCACATCACTGGCCAGAGAATGCTGCCTGCAGCTGGCTAAAGAAATCCTGTAATCCTTGGCATGGAGCTCTTAAGACAGGTATTCACCCCTAGGACTGATCCACAGACACATTTTCTATTTACCAGTACTGGATTCTTCTCCAGAATAATTGGGTGCAACCCCAAAGAGAAACTCCAGTGATACCAGTATGAGGATTGTACCTGCAAACCTTGTGTCCCCATTCATTCAGTTGAGCTAAATGGATGAAGCTTTCTTAATCTTCCTCAATTTTTTCAGATCTTGATTTATCCTTGTAGCCCTCTTGTGAGACTATCCAAATTCTCAGTATCCTCTACGAAGCAGATATCACTGTTGGACTCATCAGACCAAGACTGATGCAGCTCCCTACATACAGGGTGATATCACCCAGTCACTTCTATTCAGTGCTCCCCTGATCATATGCTTCAAAGTCGTAGCTTTCTTGGCTACAGCTTTGCACTGGCAGTTACTCACTTAGTTTTCACACAGACCAGAGCAATAGGAGAACATGATTAAAAGTAATACAGTTACCATAGCTTTGTACATTAGCATCTCAGTCAGCTGAGCCCCAGTCTAAAAAGAGAAGCAGTCTAGGCTTTGCAGGTGGGGTAGGTGCACATACACAGGCATGGCACTTTGGAGATGGGCATGAACTTCCCAGGTCAAGGAAACTTTACACCCTTCAGTGATACACCAAAGCCTTTGAGTCATTGCTTTCCGTGCTACAACCCTAAGTCTCTAAGCATGACCTGCTCCTTTGCTCCCGGATTTTTACTTCTGCATGTATCCATATTAAATGCACGTTCTCTGAGACTTCTCAGCAGTCTTTTAGCCCACAGTGCATTTACCCTCTTTTACCGCCTCACACACTTTTTTCTGCCAAGATTATTGACAAGGAATTTATACATTCAGGAAGGAGTTTATATGCTCAGCTAGACTTTGATGAAAATATACCACCACACTTGCCAAAAGGAGATCCATGGTGAAGGCTTTAGCTGTCAACCTTGAACCTCACCTTGGCTTACCTGAATCAAATATTCTTCTACCATGAACATTAGGGGAGAGCAGGTGCTGAAGACCTCAAGGGGTCAGGCACCTACCCTCAAATACTAGCATAAGCAGTGGCTGTGCAGATGACAAAATGATGTAAAAAGTGAGGAAGAAAAGGATATTAAGAGGCAGTGAAGAAGAAGGGACAGAGTAAATGGGACTAGTGTGGCAGAGGGAGGAGCTAAGTACAAGTTTCTAGTATTCTGACCCAAATGAAAGTGGCTAAAAAAGGCTGAAAACAAGATCTTGAAACTTCTGTGCCAGGTGAGTAGGGTTTTGGTCAACCCACTGTGTCAGCCAAACTCAGCCACCCCCTGAAACAGGGACCTGCCAACCCCGTCCCAAGCCAGGAGTGCTGGGAACTTGCAGCACAACACTTGGGATGAGAGAGAAAAGCCTCTTGCCCTGCAGAGAAGAGCATAAAACCTGAGCATGCTGGTCCATGTCCTCCAGACTCCTGGCAGAGCTGGGCCCTTTCAGATTTCAAGGGAGGACCAACCTGATCTGCATACCCTGCTGGGATGGCAGAAAAGAGAGCTGAGAAGTGGGTGAGCATGGCCCATGCTGTGAAAGTACCTCAGGGCTTTGGAAAGTTGTGCATTAGAGATGGACCGAAAAGGACAAAGCCCGTGTTCGACACCTTGTGCGCAACAACCTGCATCGTGCTGGCTCCTCTGGCACTCCACAGGCTGCAGAGATTTCAGAAGACTGTAAAAGCGGGAATTGCAACAAAGTCTAGACAGGATGTGATTAAGACCTGAATATGGATTGCCCCAGAGGTAAGGTCAGGGAAAGGACAGATCCTGGCAAGCCTCCAGAGAGATAGGTTGACTCCTTCAGGAGATGGGAGAGAGTTTGCTCAGTGACGAGGATGCAGTGCCTGACATGGAAACTGCCAAGGGGAAAAGATCCTCTTTTTTTTTAAAAAAAAAAGAAACATGACCTCTATCTCCAGCCTCTGCATCTGGGCTCTCCTCTCTCAAGCCCCTTAGCCAGAGAATAATAACATGCAGAAAACAGTCCTGCAGACCACAGGAGCAGTGATTCAGTTTGAGAGAGGCTGGGTGGGAGGAGCAGTGGGAAAATGGAAAACCACATGGAGCAAGGAAGAAAGGACCAATCGGAAAGAAGACAGCCTCTGTTCGAGTGGCAGTGAAGGCTGGAAGAGGGAGTGAGCTCAAGTCCAGCAAAAAGAGAAGTCAGAGTCCTTCTGTACCAGGGGAAACTCCATTATGTCCAGGCCATTTTAGGTCTTCCTGGCTTCAGAAGTTTAGGTTCCCCTATCTCACAGCCCATCAGGACCAAAGCAGACACCCTTGCTCCACTGCAGAAGGGGAGTCTGTGGCTTTCCAGAGAGACCTGCTCCGATTCATTGAAGCTCTGCAAAGCCTGCCATGACCCTGTGACACGCTGCAGACATGAGAAAGCCCTTCCTCAGGGACATGGCTGATGTCCCAGTGTTGCTACCTACAACTGTCAGCTCCCAGCAATATGGGACTCAGCACCACACCTGGGTTCACACCAAGGGAAAGACTCCTGCCTTCCAAAGCAGATGCTGCCACATGCTTGTTCCCATTCACTGCTTCTATTTTTTCTCTACACTTAGTCACAACCTCTTGCCTTGCCCCTCTGCCAGACTTACACAGACATCATGGCCTCAAGGCACCATCATTCTCAAACGCTGTCTCATGTTCCTGGCCAGTATACAGCATCCTGCCCTTTCCTGGCAGCAGCTCCAACTGGGAAATCCTCTTCTAGCCTCACCACTCATCCTTAGTGCATCGTAAGCAAATAGAGTCCTTTCCTTCTGATCCTGCCCACAGCTGGGTCTCTGAAATGGCTAACATGGCCATTTGGAGACAGAGCAGCACACCTCCTCCAAACACGCTTGTCCTGAGGCTCTCAATCGTCTAAGTATGAACACCCCCATACACACACATGCTCCACCCAGGCTGCAAACAGCATTATTTATTCATAATTATTCCACATTTGGCTGCTACTATAAACCTCTGACCTGAAAGCAAGCAACTCCAAACCCCCCAGGAGAAGCAGCCCGACTTCAGGCTAGCCACCATATTTCCAAGCCATCACAGCACAGCTGCGCTACACAGCCATGTGTTTACCTGATTTTCATTCATGCAGATGCCCAGAAGACCCTGAGCAGCAAAGAACAGCAGAACAGACAGGGGAAGAGTGTAGTTTGCAAATCAGTGACAAGTTTCCTAATGGATCATGCAATTTTTCATGTACTTTGGCAGAAAGAAAAAAAAAAATACAGTGACTGAAGTCAAAGCAAGGGATGAAGTACACATTGAAAACCAGAAAGCGAGAGCAGTCACTTAACATAATCTTGTACTGTTTTGTAACAGACCAGCGATATGTCGTGTCTCTGGTATTCTGCTGCTGGCCACCCAGAAAGTGTGTATTGGTTTCGCGTGGCAAGGTTTTGGTAGTGGGGGGGCTACAGGGGTGGCTTCTGTGAGAAGCTGCTAGAAGCTTCCCCTGTGCCTGATAGAGCCAATGCCAGCCAGCTCTAACACGGACCTGCCACTGGCCAAGGTCAAGCCCATCAGCAACAGTGGCAGCGCCTCTGTGATAACATATTTAAGAAGGGGAAAAAAAACCAACAGGACACAAAACTGCAGCTGGAGCGAGGAGTGAGAATATGTGAGAGGAATGACTCTGCAGACACCCAGGAGGTCAGTGAAGAAGGAGGGGGAGGAGGTGCTCCAGGCGCCAGAGCAGAGATTCCCCTGCAGCCTGTGGGGAAGACCATGGTGAGGCAGGCTGTGCCCCTGCAGCCCATGGAGGTTAACAGTGGAGCAGATATCCACCTGCAGCCCCGGGGAGGACCCCATGCCAGAGCAGGTGGATGCCCAAAAGGAGGCTGTGACCCTGTGGGAAGCCCACGCTGGAGCAGGCTCCTGGCAGGACCTGTGGACCCGTGGAGAGAGGACCCTATGCTGCAGCAGGTTTGCTGGCAGGACTTGTGACCCCACAGGGGACCCACGCTGGAGCAGTCTGCTCCTGAAGGGACCCTCCTGGGCCCCCCCCCCCATGGAAGGGACCCATGCTGGAGCAGTTCGTGAAGAACTGTAGCCCATGGGAAGGACCCACATTGGAGAAGTTCATGGAGGACTGTCTCCTGTGGGAGGGACACCATGCTGTAGCAGGGGAAGAGTGTGAGGAGTCTTCCCCTGAGGAGGAAGGAGCAGCAGAGACACCATGTGATGAACTGACCGCAACCCCCATTCCCCATCCCCCTGTGCCGCTTGTGGGGAGGAGGTACAGAAAATCGGGAGTGAAGTTGAGCCCAGGAAGAAGGAAGGGGTGGGGGGAAGGTGTTTTAAGATTTGATTTTATTTCTCATTACCCTACTCAGTTTTGATTGGCAATAAATTAAACTGATTTTCCCCAAGTCAAGTCTGTTTTGCCCGTGACAGTAATCGGCGAGCAATCTCTCCCTGTCTTTATCTTGACCCACAAGCTTTTTGGTTGTATTTTGTCTCCCCTGTCCAGCTGAGGAGAGGAAGTGATAGAGCAGCTTTGGTGGGCACCTGGCATCCAGCCAGCGTCAACCCACCACAAGGTGTTACCCAGAAACTAAGATTAGTCAAGTAAAAATTCCTCTGTGGCTCTGTGAAGATGACAAATTCAAAACAAAATTATTCTGTACAGCGGTGAGATTCTTTGAAAATGCCCCAAAAGAAATGGCAGTTTCCTTCAGCACTAGTGAGCAATGCATGAGCGGGCTCTCCCAGCTGCTGCTTCCTCTGTCCCAAATTCCAGGGCTTTGCAGACTTTACAGTTGGATACAAGTGAAACCAGCAGCCAACGTAATCAACACTCCCAAACTCTGCCAGTTTGGATGTTGAAAGTTGTCACATACATAGGTTCAGCATGTAGCCACAGATTAGTTGTTTCCCCAGATTTTTAACAGCCCTCCAATAACATCGCAGAAAAGAAGCAGAAGAAAGAAAAAAGAGAGGAATTTGGACAAGACATATGAACTGTTTCAGGAACTAAATTTCTGAAAACACCTGTAACAAGTTTTCTGTCTAGTTCTCTAACCTTGCACAAAATATTCTTAAACTCCCTCTTTCCAAGTCTGCCAGTGGCCTCAACTGCGTGGCTGTAACCGGCATGCATTTGCCATGCGCAGTTTCTTCTTTGTGAGCACGAAGGAAGACAAGAAAAAGAAGTTGATTTCTAGCAGAGAAGAGTTTTGCTATATAGTTTACCCCAGATAAACTGACTGCAAATTTTTCCAATTATCATATTAATATAAGCACTGCACAATAAAACATTTCCCTTCTCAATCTACTATGTAAGACTGCAGAAGAACATGTTTAGAAAGCTCAGACAGCATGGAAAGAGTCTTACCTGTATAGTCCTGCTTCTGCTCTCATGAAGAAGCAGCTCCTCTGACAGAAGCAGAGTCCGGGCTGGGTTGCAAAGATCTAGGGGCTACATTTGAAAGGAAAAAAAAAAAAAAAAAAGAAACAGAAAGAGACAGTCAAACCTTCCACTGGAAGTGTGGTTTGCCAGAAAAACTTTCCGCCCACCAAACCCGCTTTGTCTTTACTTTAAGCAGTAACTCATTCAGGGAGAAGCCACCCCACATTGCTCTCAAAAGGACAGAAAGTCTGCAGTCCAGCTACACGATAAAAAGAAAGCCTTACACTTAACACCTACGTCAGACCCATCTATAAAAAGACAATCAGCCGCTTGCCTCTTTGTACGTTAACTGTTCTGCACAGCGTGGGCTCGGTTATGGGTGCTTTTTAGCAGGAAACACAACCACAACAGTGGCACGTTAGGTTCTCACATCCCTCAGACAACGATATTTGCTACATGATTTTATGGATTATTCTCACAGTAAGTTAAAGTGACTTTAAGAAGGCTGCCCTGTCTCATGCCACACTGCACGCTCAGCCCCCCAGTCAGCGCCTTCTCTGTCGAACCCTGGAGAAGAACAGGACAGGTTCAGTTGTCCTGACTGCAGAACAAGCCCTGCAAAACCAGCCCAGGACGATCTGACTGAGCAGCACGGCCAGCACGCACATGAGGGTACCTCACTCTCATACTGCTCTCATACTGCACAGGGGCCTTGCAGTATGAGACAGTGTGAAGCATAAAAACCAGTTCCTGAAGTGGCAGAAACACCCCAGACTCAATCCAAGACACAAGTTTTGGGAGTAAAGAGCCAGAAGTGCCAGTTGTGTTTCTACAAAAAGCCAAACTGTGCACACAGCCAGGGCTGGTGAATGCACTGGTGCTAATGTGAACAGCCACCCAAGTGCTGTCAGGGAGGACAGAGGTGAGCATAAGCCTGCCCCCCAGCACCAGTCCAGCCCCACATTTGCCCCCAGGCAGTCCGCTGTCTCAGGCCAGAGTGACAGACAACATGGATCATGGGTTTGAGCCCAAAGGAAATCACCAGTCTGAGCTGACATGACAGTGTCATTGCTGCTAGCAGGGGAGGACAGATGGTTCTCCACAGCCTCAGAAATGAAGGTATTCACAGTAACGTACCTAAATATACAGGATCAGATGAGGTTTTCGGGGGCTCTGGCCATATGAAGGACAAAATGGAAGACACAGAGGTAGTTAGAGCTACTACCACCAAATTCAGGGCTAAATTTTAAGAAAATCATTTGTGGAACTGCTCTGGATCCTTGTCCATGATTTTAATGCTGGCCACCAGCTAAACTAAAAAGCCTGTGTTTTCATACTATAATTAACAGCACAAAGAACCCACAGAAAGAAACTGTATTGATCTTCAATTACATGAAGTTGGTTGCTGAAGCCCAGAAGCTGGGATACCTTCTCCTGACTCAAGCAAGCAGCTGAGGACCGCATATGAAAGCTGAAAAGGGAAAAAACTCCAACAGAGAATCTCTTGGGCAGAACACAATTCCCTTTGAGAAAGTAGCCAGTACTGTGCTGAGTACAGCCAGCTCCAGAGGAAAGAGCTGAGGATGATAAAGGATCCATGCATTCATGGTATATACTGCTGGGAAATATATCCACCTTGCGTGACAACCTGGACCTAACTACAGCAACAAGCTCTGATACAACCTGCTGTGCTGGGCACTGATTGCATTAGATCCATAACACCTCGCTTCCAGCTGCACTTACCTGCACAAAGACAGGGAACACCAGCACTTTGGGAGCCAGCGTCACATACGTGCCGTAGCTGGAGTGTGGGATGTGTGGCCTCACTATGGTACAGTTCTGGTAGTTTCCGTAGCTCTTCATCGTCTGCACAGTCTTCATCAGCCTGGATTTTCTCCCAGACCCCATGTGTGATTTCCCTTTACATGCATTTCCTGGACCAACAGAGGAAGCAGAAAGAAACACAGAATCAGAAGAAAGCTCCCACAGAGCTGCTGCACGCTCCTGGCTCAGCTTCTGCTCTTGCAGGCTGGAGGAGGGCACATAAAGCCTAAGGGGAAGAGCTGGAGCCAAGGGCTGCAGGGACATTTGTCACTCTGCTATCAAAGTTTCCCAGGGATTCATGAAATAACAGCACTGACTTCATTCTTCCTAATGCAAAATGAGATGGTCACTTGACATTTCTGCTCAATCAGGAGCTACTCACTTGCTGGACCAAGGACTGAACTGGATCACAACAGCAGCACAAACACATCTATGTACGTACAAACAAAAACCCAAGGAAGTCACAGCAAACTCAGCTGCAGGCCAGCACATCTGTCTCTGGGTGTATGCTGCCTTCTGCACAATTTATTAGTATGGTATTTTGGAGGAAGAGATGTGGTACTATTATATGCACCTCTCTATGCAGTACTGAAAGTATGAAATAAGAAATACAGAACAACCCCAAACATGACTTTAAATGGTCATTCTTGAATCACAGGAGCACCAAGGAGCTTCCCACCATAGGGGAATACCTGCCTGTACCACTGAGCCCCTCCCTTTCCAGGGAGGGGAAAACCATCTCTGACTAACTCAGGGTGGGGAAAAAAAAAAAACCACACACATTGGAAATTTAAACCTTGGGACATTTTTATCCACACAAGTCCTGCCTGCTCTGGATTCTGGGCATGGGAGTTAGCAAAGCGCAGGAATTTCACATCACGGGGTGCTGGGTGGTGGGTTAATCACAGTTTTTAGAACATACTAAGATTGGAGGTGTCAGAGAAAGGGACAGAAGTGATAAACACATTCATGCACATGGGATCAATCCATGCTTTTCCAAATTGCTCCTAGGGATATGATGGTTACTCAGACATGGGGGTGTATTTATAAAGAATGACCTCATTTTGCATGAGGCTGGCACATCATCCACTGTTTTTCAGCATTGCATTTTGGTGCTGGAAAAAGTCCAAGCAGCCTGACTGTTTTTTCACTCTGTCCCTCTTCGTCGCAGAAAGCTGTTATCCTCATTCAAAGAAGGGATTACACAGAAGCTTTCCTTTGCAGCCTCCCACCTCAGCTGGTCAAGCAGAGCTGTGACTTTTCCCAACAAGCCAACATCAGCTACTGTGGCCACTCCACACCTGCCAGTCTGCATCGCTAGAGGCCAGGGGGCATTAGGTGGTATGTCAAACCAGTCCCAGAATCTCTAATGTAATTCATAATCCTGTGATTAAAAGCATTATTGAGAATTATCAACAATTATCATTGTTCCCTGCTAGCTGCTGTGGGGGTGAGTCCTTCCCCTACTGCTGGGCAATTGCTGCTATATAGGAGTTCTAAGCCCTTTCCTCCCAGCCCAGAGGAATGCCTTTGAATACATCCAGCAAGCTCCCATCGGCATTTTGTCTCACGAGAGCAAGCATGGGACATGGGGTGCTCTGAGGATGCTCTGCCTGGATACAAACTACCATTTTCTCAGCACCAGCATGATGAGGTAAGAGCATCACAGACTGCTGGGAGCCTGTACACGCAAGTGGCTGTGAGCAACTAGAGGGTTTGGTGGGTGATCTGTTGGAGGCAGCAGTGCTAAGGATGGCTTTATGCATCCTCCTCCCCAGACTCATCACATGGAGCTGGGATGAAACCAACACACAACAGGACTAGAACCAGAAAGGAGCTGCCAAGCTGCTACCCACTGGGCTGCTCTGCTCTCAGGTGTGCTGGGACAGCACAGCTGCCGAGCGGGGAGCAATTGTGAAATATTTCTCATTTACATTAATCTGTTAGGCCCGAGGGCCTCAGCATTCTCTGGTGGCCCCAGCATACAATTTTGGCCCTCCCTGATGTTGCCAGGCCCACAGTGCCCTCCTGCCATATGTAAACTCCCATTACAGCAGCAGCAGGACTTACCATGCTGGGGACAGAAGGTGGGAGAGGTTCATGTTCCCCAAGAGCCCTTAACCCCAGACCACATCCTGCTGGGCACCAGCAACCTGCACTCTGTCCTAAAACTTGCAGAAAACAGCTCCAACAGGAACTGAATATGTCTCTAACCAAAAATTCATGTCTTCTTCAAGAGAAGCCCCACTGACAAATTGAAGTATTTCCTCCCTCCCCCCTGAAGCCAATGAACCAAACCAGCACAGGTCCAGCAGGCAGAACTCTCCAGTTGGATTTTAACATATCCAGGTGAGAAACTGGAGCATTAGCCCAAGATCCTCCCCCACAGCAATATGTCAGAAACATTTACGAGCAAACCCTCCTGCAGCCCCCTGCTAGAGGGGTGTCCCAGCAGAGACCCCCCAGTATCCCTCCTTCCAGCCACCCAGCCCCAGGCATTTCTGCTCCCACCACAGCAGCTTCCTGCACAGTGGCTTCTGCCTTTGCGCTGTAACGGATACCCATAACCTTCCCAAGCACAAATGAGCCAAAACACTTCTGAACATGGCTCAGAGCAGATAAGGTCTTGTCCAAAGCAAATATATGAATGTACCCAACATTACATATTCCATTAAGTATTAGGAAATAGCACATTTACTTTCAGATAAACGCCAGTAGAGCCAGACCGTGCTCTGTTGGCAATCCAGACCTGCTGTTTACTGCTTGCTTTAACAGCCTGCCTTTGCCGGAGGGTGGCCCTCATGACCTAAAAGGTTGTTTCCACCTCTAAGTGCAATAATCCTGACATTTTCTCTTTTCCTTTTTTCATGGTTGCACTGCCAGATAAAATCAAAACACGAGAGACAGCTCAACACAGAACAGATACAATCTGTCTGGGCTGTTCAGGATCTGCTTTTCCTCTTATCCCTAAATCACCTTCTTTTATCGGAGGAATTAACCACTTGCACAAGTCCTGTTTTCTGCACAGTGGCACAGAAAGACATCCAGCCTGCCCGAAGTGTCAGCTCCTGTCACTGTGTGACTGGCGGCCAGCTCCGCTCCATTGCACTTAAATCACTGCTCAGGTTAACTAGTGCATTCTTCCCTCTGAAGACTCAACATTAAATAAACTGAAAACAATCACTAAGAATTGTTATGGGAATAAGCCCAAGTCTTTCAAATTGCTGTAAGAACAAGTCCCCCTGGTCCAGCTCATCTTTTCGCAGGATCCACAAACAGCAGGAAAGAGTTGCAATTATCCACGGTACAAAACATCCCCTGCAGCTGAGCTGCGGAAAATTCTTCTGGCCACAGGGCTCCAGGGCTGGGAGCATCCAAGGCACAGGGGCCTCAGACCCACGCTGCTCCCTCCTGCTCCCCGGCATGCCCACCATGGCTTTGCCAGCCCTACACTTCGCCTTCTCTGGACACTGCCCCACCTTTACAGGCAGCACAAAATTTTCTAGCTGGAAATTGTGCTGATAGCTGTGCCCACACCAGTGAAGGACTGCTGAGTTAAAGTCATTCCTGCAAGATCATGCCTAGGAGGTCAGCTCTGCTACAGACACACAGCTCATCCTAAGGGCATCCTGACAGATCAGGGTGCAAGCATGGCCTCCCAAAGCTCCTGAATCAACACACTGGCAAGAGCTGGTTCTGCATGGAACTGGGCATGCTGAAAATTGCAATTGCAAGTTCAACAGCACCCAGTGAACACCCTAGGGAGTATCTCCAGGCCTCACTGTTCCTGGGTTGTTTCTGTCCCCAGTTTCCCACTTGAAATGACAGTCACCTGTTGATATCTAGTTCAGGGAGACCTTGTATTAGTCTCTGCTCCCCCTCTCGCAGCCCAGGTTTCAGGCAGCGCCCTGCTGCACATCTCACCCCACTCTTCCTGCAAGCCCATCCATACCCAGTTCTCCAGGAAGACCAAGCATACCTGTTGCAGAAAATGAGTTTATGCCTCAAAGGGTTTTTGAGGAGAGCTCAGTCCAGAGACTGCCAGCAGCCCAGGAAATGAGTATTCCCCAAACCTGGCACTTCAACCTGCACTAATGTCTGTACAAATCTGAGTCATGGCCATCCTCACTCCCTTAGTAATAAAATGAAACTCAAAGCAGGGGCCACAGTATTAGCACCCCCAGAAAGGCATTATGCATGAGAAGCTAAACACGTCACAGACAGGCCCAAGACACATCTGGGGAACCGCCACAACAACAATGCTTAGCACTTTCACTCTTTATGCTTTCATCATGCTCCTGATGGAAAGTCCCTGCCACCAGCCTCCCTTCTTCAGCCACTCTGTGAGCTTCCACAGAGGCCTTCTCACCATGAAGCTCATCCAGTGACATTAGCAGTTGTACTCGCCTCTGGGCTTGGGGGTAGGGCTCTTGCTTTTATGTTTGACATAGAGAGTAGGAAGATTATACTACCCAAAAGCCCCAGGCTTCTGCCACTGTCCTCAAATGTGAAGGACTCCATTGCAGCACTGCAGGGCTAAGGGCAAGGATTCACTAGTGCTAGAAAGACCATGCATAGGTCTACTAGGTGCTCTGAGCAGTATTTTCAGTACATCAGCAACTTACCCACAGTAGCGTTGTTCTCTTGATAGACAGGCCTCAGCAGCTATAAGACACAACCCAGAAAGGACACAGTCACCTGAAGCAGGCTTTAGAGACAGACTTTACAACATCTAGCTGCAAATTTTAGCATGCCAAACCCAGCAAAGCCAAAGCACTCCAGAGAGGTGAAAATGATTTTTGCCCTATTGTCAGCAGAAAATGCGAGCAATGACTTGCACTGTGGTCCACGCATTGGAAACACTTCCCAAACTTACCCCTTGAGTGAGCCCTGGGAGGAGGCAGCAAACAGGTCATTCACCCCAGCTCTACAGTCCTAGTGGTAAATGGTTTAGAAAAATAGCGAAAGTTCCACCAAGGGACACAGGTCTGGCTGGTAAAAATGGAATGTGCTCTAGCAAACATTGAGAGATGATGCTCGATAAGGCTGAAGCACAGGCCAAGAGAGGACCCAGCAAGCAAAGCCAACAGCCACCTGCAGTAACTTGAGCGTGGGGCTGGGAAGCAGTCCTACCTGGCTCCCTGGGTTCAAAGGTGCTAAGATGATGTAGTTCTGGTCTGCAGTGGAGGGGACCCGAGACAGGGGCGGCATGGTGTTCTGGCTCCGCTTGCCAATCTCCGTGTACCTCTCCCAGCTGTTCAACACCAGCCCATCGCTCCCATCATACAGTATGTGGCAGCTCCGGCGCTGCTCGGGCCTTGGTGGCATGGTGCTGTTCTTTTCCCGCTTGTTGGGTGGTGACTGGAGGTCATAAGCAGACTTGCAGGATGATCTGCGGATCATGCCTTCATGTCCTGACTTGACCTGTGGGACAAGCCTCCAGACCAGTAGTATGATCTCAGTGGGACAGTTCCTGAAAGAGGTGGCATGGGGCAAGTCAGAGATGGAGCAGTAGGGAGTGAGGCACCCCACATCATTCAGACAGCCCTGAGCCCTGCAGTCCTTCCTCCCTCTAAAGCCTCTGCCCTCATTCTGTCCTCCCGAGCCCCTGCATCCTTTCTTCTTCTACCCCAGAGAATCCTTTCCCAGTCTCCTGCATCCCTCAAAGCCTTCCCCTTCCTGTAGCCACTCAAAGCTCCTGCTTCCCTGCCCTAGGCACCATCAAACCATCTCTCCCAGAGCCCTGCACTGATGTTTTGGGTGAATACTCACCTGATTTCATGTGCCAGCTCTACACATTTCCAGTGTTCCACAGGCTGCTCGTTCAGCTGTAGCACCGTGTCTAGCTGCTGCAGACCTGCCTTTTCTGCTGGGCCACCTGTGGAGAGAAGAGACAAATGCCAGTCACCTGCCTGACAGAGAGCTGAGAGTATGAGGGGGAGGAGAAGCCCTGGGGCTCAGAGACACCCAAATAGCTTCACAGCTTGCACCACTCACTCCTCCAAACCCAATCTGTTTCCTCTAACACCCACACCTGAAAATGAAGTGGGGGAAGCTAGCCTGGAGCTTCACCTTCCAACACGCATGCATGCACACACACAGCAGCTGGGACAAAGCCATAAATGCTCACAAATTGCATGAACTTTCCATGTTTCCTGGTGTGCAGTGGGGAGCGCCAGCATACAACAGACACACCAAGTCCACCCACAGGTCCACACCAAGAGGATCTTCTCAGTGTTCCCTGAGGGTTCCTGTGATCCTGCTCCCCTCTGTGCCCCTGTCTGACACACCCCCCCAGATGCTTTCCATAGGTCTCCCAACCAGCTGTACAGTTCTCAGGCTGGAGAGGGAAAGGAACAAAATCTCTGCAAATTACTGCAACACACTGCCAAAATAGTGACACGGTGCTAACCCAGCAGCCTCTGACCTCATTAGAGGCAACAAAGAATTCATTAAGTGAAGTTTCTTGGAGGTAACCAGAGTCGTGCAAGTCATGGGAGCTTCTGAATCACAACATGCTGTAGGAAGCAAAAAAGGAGCAGAGTCATTCATTCAAACTAAGAGGGATAAAAATCATCTGATGTCTTACCAGAGTCCACTGCCTGCACACGGACTGGGGAGTCGCAGCAGATTGTGAAGCCAAACCCATCACTTCCTCGAGGGATGGTAATCTGAAGAGAGACACCGGAGTCACCCTGTTAAGTGGGAAAGCAGCCACTGCATGTGATCAACCTTTCACCCACAGGCTGCCCCACAGCCTTTGAAATGCAGGCACACGGCATTTCTAGAAGCAGTCACAGAGCCCAAAGGAACCATCACAGTGAACACTGTCACTCTGTGAACCCCACAGATAATGGGTCTCTTCCCTGCTGCAGCCAAAGGTGGGTGGAAAAGGCACTAAAAAGCAATGCAAAATTGAGCTGAGGATCAACAGAGAGGAATGCTGCAAAACGAGTGTTTATTGAGCATATACAAGTCTGCTCACGACTCTAGCAGTGTAAGGAAAGGTCTGATAAGCCATTAGAAAGGAAAATCTGGCAGTCTGGCTCTGACACTGATTTCTAACATGGCTCCTCTAAGCAAGTCACTTGAACATTTCATTTCCAATTGGGTAAATAAAACATAAATAGGAGCACTCCTCTGCCCCAGAGGAAGCTGCGAGGATTGGCACGCTCCTGTCTGCAAGGCATCTGTGCTGGAGCAGGCTCTGTATGCATTACCCCATTAGCTGGGGTGAGTATGTTTTCTCTTGCTGAGTTTGGAGAGGATGGATGCTGTGTTGATTTAGGCTCATTTCCTGATTCAAGAAGTGTTGAGATTATTAATAAAAATATATTTATTTTTTGATGTTAGCTTCCAGCAGCAGCTCAGCATGACAGTTCCTGTAAATACCTGATTACCCCCCAAGACATTTGTCAAGATCCTTGTTTTACTGACAGAGAAAAGAAAAGAAAAAAAATCCAACATCTGACCTGTATTATTTTGAGAACAAACAGCCAGAGAGAAGATGAGGAATTCAGCAGAAGCTGCCAAGGAGGGGAACTGGTTCCTCACTCCTTTACCACGGGAGGGCAAACACAGCAAGCTTTCATTTCTCTGCACCTTGTCCCTGCTTGATTGCTCAGCATAAAATCAGGCTTCAAAAGAGAAACTGTCTTTCCCTGGCAGGATCAAAAAGTAGGTCCAGTCCCACTGTGCTGAGTATTTTTCTCTCTGGAGTTTATTGGATCCTCAAACAGGGGACAAGGCTACTTGTGGCTCTGCACCTTCGAACCAATCTCACATCTCAAATACAAAGCATAGGGGATCTAAGTCCTGCAGAAGTGGCAGGACCACAGGCAGACCACTGGCACCTCAGGTGCCAGCCCAGCATCTCTCCCACCATAGAGATTCCACGATCACTTTCCAGCCCAAAGCTTCCCCCATGCCAAGAGATCTCTCACTTCTTCTCCCTGAGCTGGCTGGCTCTTGCCCACCACCAAAGGAGACACCTTCCCTGTGCCACTAAATAGCAGCTTCTCACTGCTGATGGTTCACTTTCCTCAACTCCCACCACCGTGGCCATTACATGGAGTTTAACGTCCATGTTTGCTGCTGTGCACAGAACTAAGAAATATGAGCATCTGACATAAGCCGGAAGGTGGGTGGCAAGGTGGCAAGAGACTCCAGCACCACAGAGGCTCACTGTACCCATAACTTTGTCAAATGCAGAAGAAATTGTCAAGGTAGAGAACTGAGGAGGTCTAAGACACAAATCACAGTCAATTGTCATTAATACAAAGCAGAGCAGCATTCCTGCATGAGACAGTCACTGTAGCCCTGATAAGAAGTGGGCATTTTTAGTTAAGCTAAGCTGGTTCTTTGTACAATTCCCAATATATACTGTCCCCTACCGCAGCTTTAGTGTGATGTGAAGATTAGAACAGGAGTGCAGAGAAAAGCTGACCATGAGCTGGGAGCCCCAGTCCAGACCACGGGGAGAAAACTGTGTTCCAAAGTGCAGGAGACTGGGACCTGCACAAGCAAAACCAGCACCTGGCATCACACACCGAGCAGGTCCAAGAGAACTTGCACTGGCTTTTACAGAGCACAGCAATCTGCTTCTCATAAATCAAGTCACTGTTGGTTGCAACCAGCTTCAAGCAACACTTGATTCCCAAATACATTCACATTAAAACAATTTAAAAAAGAGATAGTAGCAACCTGGCAGAGACTTAGCTGCCTGCTGTGCCTGCCACTCCTCTAATGAATGGTAAATTGAGACACCACCTCACAGCTTAGCATTTTCATCATTGGCATGCTACCTTCAAGTTACACAGTAAATGCTCTCCCTATATCCCCATTTACACATTGCAGCAACAGGCAGAGATCAGCCAGAGACACCTACCCGAAGATGCATTCCTTATATTCCCAATATTATAATTTACAAGTTATAACAATAGCAAATCAACACCCTAGAAACAGCACACATACAGCCCAGAAACGGCAAGAAAGCCCACAGACACTCATAAACTTAACCAAGACTTGCAGCAACGTGCACACACATGCTGGCACACAGATTTTTTCTTCCACAGGAGATACAGACCTGTCTGTATCTCCGCTCTGAGCACACCTTGCAGAGTCCATTGAAGCGGTTCATGGCTAGAAAACCTAAACTTGCCGTTAGCCCATGAAAATCCAGTCCCCTGAAGCAGTCGTAATCCCGATCTCCTTGTATCACACGAGTGTGGAACAAACCACAGTCAAACTGGCATGACCGCCCATGGGAACCCAGCTCCAGAGAAGAATGGCAGGAAGCCACCTTTCACCTCCCCAGCCCCTGTCTGTGCTGTATGCCGCTTTACGATAAGCCAGAGGGCTTCCTGAAAACCCTAACTGACAAGGAAGAGAGAGAGTTTTATATTAAAATTCCTGTCAACTATTTAGTATTCCCTAGTCCCTGCTCTGTTGATGTGGCTTTTGTTCCCGCGGCATTCTTCAGCCGCACGGAGCACTTTGTTATTGCAATGTTCTCACAAACACTTTGAGGATGTTTAAGCGGCATTTCACAGGCACCGGCTGTGTGAGCTTCACTTCATTAAAAAGACAGCTTGCACTCATTACAATCGTAAAGAGAGATTTTTTTGAACAAAAAGAAAAAAAGAAAAAGGAGAGTTTGTTTTTGAAAGCACAGACCCAGAGGATACGCACGTCCCAATGCTTTGTGCTCACAGAGTCACGGAGAGGGAAGCAGAGAGGTCAGTTGAATTGCACCCATGGTGTAATTTTGGAATTAAAGACAAAGAGAAACTCTTTACCCAGCCAGCAGCAGGGTGCAAAGCAGGACTCGGTGAGTCTGCACCATGCAGCCCCGACTGCCAGCGCTGCAGCACAACCCCTTGGAGATGGGGTTGCAACGGAGAAGAAAGCACCTTCCACAATCCTGCACAGGGATGGAAAAGAGAGGAAAGTGCCTTGTATGGCAGCTGGGGTGGCAGGGCCAGAGGAGGCTGGGGAGGGAGTGCGAGGAGTCCCAGCATTCCCAGGGGACCCGGCAGTGTGGCGGGGCCATTGGAGGCACTGCCCAGGGCCGCTCCAGGCGCATTGTCCCAGCCTGCCGCACCGCCAGGCTGGAGCTGGAAGGAGGATCGGTCTTCCTTCCCAGCCACCATTTTTCAAGTCAGTAGCGACTGCCGGAGAGGAAGGGAGGAGAGGGGCGCTGGCTTTGTTTGTCTTGCTCAATCCTATGCTTTAAAACAAATAACTGAAAATGCAGCTGAGGGAAGCAGCAAAGCGGAATTCGGCACAGATAAATCACAGGGACGGCTGAGCCCAATTTCCGATGCAGGCCATGTGTTTGTGTTCCCATTTCCCATCCTTGCCTTGCCTATAAATCACTGAGGCTCCACTATGGGCCCTTCCCTTCCCAGAGCAAATGGCCCTGAAAGGAGGAGGGGAGCAGACGCACCCGTCCACGGAGACACAGAGACGGCCAGGGACTGATGCTGTGCAGTGGGCAGCTGGCCAACCCTGTCCCCATCACTCCCAGTGCTCCCAGTCAATGGCTGGTGCTTTGTCTCTGTGGCAACATACTGGAAAAACAGGAGGTCCCTGTATGGCATGGGGAGTGAGTGTGGGATTACTAACCACATCACTCACCTCCACCAGTTGGTGCTCAGTCAGGATAACTAATTGCCTACAAAAGTCATGGTGTCAACAGGGAGACTGACATAGCTCCCACCTCAGCATCACCCTAATAGTGTCCCTTGGCTTGTTTGAAATCCCTCCATGCAGGCTCCACTGCCAGCCAGCTCCCAACCCCACATCTTCACACCCCTGGTGGGTCATAGCCCTGTCATACCTACCTTCAGCTGCTTCATGGTCACAGCATCCTGGCTTTCCTGTGCTGCACCCTGACTACCCGGCATCAGCTCTAAAAACAAAAAAAAAGAAAAAAACGGATAGGCCAGATCAGCCCAACAGCACATGTCTCCTGACAGTCCCTCTCCCCCCACATTGCATCTACACACTATATACAAGATCTTTACATGTCATGGGCACATCTCCTCCAGGCTGGGGCAGCCCTGCATGGCAGCAGCTGTGGGGTGGTTGCACATTTGGGACAGGCACTGCTGTCTCAACCTGCTCTGTGCCAGCCTGTCCTCCTCCACACACCCTGGCAGTGCAGCAAGGAGACCAAGGCAGGAGAAGAAGCTCCCCACCACCCTGCACAGACCCAAGGAGCCAAACAGATCCTGGCCATGGGATGAGCCCCAAGTCTGAGAGGCAGGAATCAGCATAGTGAAAGTCCCAGCAAGAGGGAGAGGTGTGGCTGCAAAGTTGGAATCCCCACAGAGGGCCCCAGACAGCCACTGGTAAGCAGGACTGAGGGTTGAAAGGGAGAGCTTGGTGCCTGTGCTGGTTCCTGCTGAACCAGCCAGGATCTCCCCCACGCCAGTCTTTTGGGATCCCGGTGCCCACTGAGCATCACAGGGCTGAGAAGTGCTCATGGGGGCATAGGTGCCATGGTGCTGGGAGGTGCTCCATGCCAGCACAGGGACAGACATCAAACCTTACCAACACTTCCTGGGACATCGCAGTGGGGAGACACACCTCTGCTCTGCTTCAGCCGCCGCGTGGCCACCTTCAGGTGCTTGGCCCTGCCCAGGTCCTCCCCGAGGAGATAGTACCAGCCACTGATCTCCTGGGTGGGAGGAAAGCAGCTGTCAATGCAGGGGCAGATACTCATCCCCATTTAACTCAGTCTGGTTGCCCATAGCCCCAGAGGGGTCCCATTGCAGGAGCTGCCCCAGGCCAGTACACAGAGGCTGCCCAGACACGCTCACACAGAGGCACAGCCTGGAGTCCTTCTCTTAGGATACAGCAACAGCTAAAATTCCATCCCCCCTGCAACCGGGGACCAAGCATCACTGAAGTAACAAGCTTCTAGGTTTTTAGAGGGAGACAAGGTGCAGCAAAAGAGCCAGTCTCAAGTAAAACTGTCCATATGGTGTTTGCAGCAGACGGAAGTCTCGCAGGGAGCACACGGCTCCAGCCTTATCACCAGAGGAGGATGCCCAAACCAGCCTTCAGCAGTGCTGGGTCCCTCAGTGGGGCTCCCTTTGCCCCTGTCCCATACCCATGTGGCCAGGGCAGCAAAGGGGACAGAGCTAACCTTGGAGATCCCTCGCTTCTCTTCCAGGGAGCTGCCGCTGTCTCCCATTGCTCCCCAGGCAGCCAGTAGAAGCTGGAGGGACCAACCATCCTGGATCAAGCCCAGGAGTTGGGTGGGGTTGCAGGAACCACGTTCCCAGTGGTCAGAGGAAGGGGCCCATTTTAAAATGAGTGTTTTAAATCCACAATGATGAAACTGAGGAGAGGGCATTATAGCCAGCAGCATCATGCAGCACCCAGGAGGCAGGGCCAGCTCATCTCAGCCCCAGCTGAGGTCCCAGGTGGACCACATGCCCCCAGCATCCTCCTCCCATCCCTGCCAGAGTAGGGTGCTGTGCATGGGTGCTATACACATGAACGTTCTGTCTTCTCTGCACGCAATGACACCTTGTGAAACTCACCGCCAAAATCTGACAAGGAGGGGACATCTTTGGGGTGGCCAAATATGACCAGAGCAGAGGCTCTTCCTGGGGAGAGCTGCAGTTTAGATCTGCTCTGCCTAATTATCTTCACTGCTACAAAAAAGCGGCATCTCACTTGTCCAAATTCCAGAGGAGGCCATGCTCAAGCTACCTCTTACACTCTTCTCAGGTCATTGTCACAAATAGCTCCTTTTTAACCTCTTGCTAGGGAATAAATTTCCACACTTCGGGTGATGTATTAACACTGTCACGAACCACTTCCAGCTTGCTGAGATACTCTGATGTGTCGACCCTAGACCAGGGCTGTCCAGGGATGAAATCCCTAACCACTGGCAGCTAGGATGAAACATTTCCATGTTTTAGTGAGTCAGCAAGAGTCATTTACAGCCAGTAGCCTTGCAGGCTTCTTTAGGAAGGCAAACCCAGCTGATATGAAAGCTGTATTACCAAGCAGCAGCCAGGCTGGGGCAGCAGTACTGTGACCAAATCTGCAGCAGTTGGGGACATGGATTCTGGTACAGACACAGCCTGGCAGCACCGCTGCCAACAGGAACAGCCTGAGACCTCTGCATTTGCCCTCTCCCCACCACATCTCAGCTGCTGAAGCCCTGGCTGCTGAGTGCACGGAATCAGGCAGACTCCTCAGAGGAGGAGTGTGTCCCCACCATCTCACCCACTCGGCCACCACCCAGCGGCCACCTGTTAGTTGTGATACATGCCAGCGGGCTGAGCGAGGCTGGCCCCATCTCCTGTCTCCCAGGCAGCGCTGCTGTGAGCAGGACAGGCAGCACTCACTGGGGCCACCTCTCTGCACCCCCAGTTGCTGCTATTCTTTTTGTGTCCCTGCAGAAGGGAGTGACGGTCCCCTGTCCTAGGATCCCTCTTCTAACAGCCCCCCTAGCCCTGCCTCCGGCAGTCACACCAACATGAGTCTCACAGTGGCCATCCGTACTGAGCATGGAACAAAGGAACTCCCTGGGCACCCTCAGAGCATCTTTGTCCCACAGTGGGAGAAACCTGCTTCTGCCCCAAGGGTGCACTACAGCCACCCACCAATCTGACAGAGTCAGGCCCCAGTCCCACACGCTGTGCTCCAGCACAGAGTTACCTTGTCCAGGGTCAGGAGGGACTTGACGCCAAAGCTCATGCAGCCGATCAGTTCACTCTGTCTGCAGAAGACCCGGAAACTGTCAGCACACACTTGTTGAAAACTCCCCAGGGACCAGCTCCCCAGATGCACTCCTTTGCAGGGACCCCGCAAACATCCCTGCCCATGCCAGGACCTGGGCAGTGCCCAAAATGTGCCTCCCTCCCCATGCTTTAAGCAAACATGATGTAACCACACAGCTCAGCTGCAGCAGGGGCAAGGAGGAGCTGGGCTGAAACATCCTGGTCACCTCCAGCCTACCTGATGCTGGCAGGAGCTTGGCTGAGGAGGCAGATGCCACTTGCTTGAGCAGGCAGCACAGCCTGCAAGGTGCCAGACCCCTTGCTACTGGGCTTTCCTCATCACTGCATTACCCCCAGAGGTAGGGAAGGTCCCCAACCCAGAGCCAGGCTCCAGCCCCACTTGGCTTTAGCCAGCAGTGCAGGCATGAGTGGCTGCAGGAGTTTTAAACATTGGTCCAGCTGATGGCTGCCAAGCAGAAGCAATGCTGACAGAGAGCAGCAAGGGCAGGATTTCCTCTCCGCCAGCCTGCATGCAGCGTGATGCTCACCAGCATGGGCTGCCCATGAGAATGACCCTGTCCAGGGCACCAGGTCAGCAGGTCCCAGTCCCAGCCCTGCTGCTCAGCTCCCCCCACCTCACTGGTCTGCAGCCTTCATGCAGTGCAGCTCTGATGTCAGAGCCAGCCCTTGAGGCCTGGGGCACTAGAGGAGCTCACGTGCGGTGGCCAGAGCAGATGGCAGGTTCACTGCTGTGCCAGCCCCATTTGAAAGCAATTGTATGGCAGGCTGGCAGCCTCTTACCTGGAATTTCTCTCTCGGTTCCAGACTGTGACTAGGAGACGTTTCTGCTCATCCTCCTCTTGTACCGGGCTGTAACAAGCAGAGGGGACAGCCCATGAGCACCAATCTTCCCCAGGAGCACTTGGCAAGGGCTGCCCTTGCAGACAGAAACCCCTCACCCTCCTCAGAGCCAGGTCTTCTCCATTCTCTGCACGGAGCACTGCAGCATCACCCCACACAGCAACCTCCTCAAACGAGCCACTGTTGCACTAATTCACTCCTTCCAGACAGACAACTGCAAAGGGATGTGACCTGTCCTGGGCAGGTGCTGGGGACACCGTTCAGATAGTTTAGAGGGAAAAACAGTCTTGCAGAAAGACATACATCCCACAGCAAAAGGTAAACGCAAGGAACAAGCCACATTTCATGCTCTGAAACAACCATCCTGTGCCAGATTAAATGCTGCATGGGGACAGAGGTCTGACACAAACTGGTTAGCTAGCAATGACAAGCTCTACCAAAACACAACAAGCCCTACAGCTCCTTTCCCATGCAGAGACATGCTGTAGCTATAGGAAATCTTTTTACCTTCCTCGTTCATACCGATGCCCATACTATTGCAGGTGCAAGGTCTAAGAAATGGAGTGTGTTTGCCCAACTCCTGCCCAGCAACAAAGTTCAACTGTGTGGGAGCACCACTGCCATGCTGTGTGCTGACAGCTTTGTGAGCCTCTGCAGAGCTCTGCCCAAAAGTTCAAGGCATTTCAGCTATAAAAAACAGCAGAATAATGTCTGTCACTCCTCATCTCAGCAGCAGACCTGCTCATGCATGATGCGTGTTTATTACAGATCATAATGCAAAAGCAAGCATGGGGTCTTGGCTTCAAGAGGGTACCCTGGGACAGCAGTCACGTGGGTCCCCCACTACTCAGTGGGAACACGGCGCTGACAGATGGGTCAGAGCTACCTCTACCCTGTAGTACTCACAAAAGAAAGTGCTCGTGGAAGACAGGATTTTTGCTGTCTGGCACAGTCTTCGTCTTTTGCCTGCATTTCCAGTCAGCATCTGGCACGATCGACATCTTTACAGAGGAAAACAGGCAGCATGTTAGCACTCTTAAAGCAAGCACTGGCACACAGCTGCCAGCTCTGCTGGTGCAGTGGCAGGAGACCAGCACAGCCACTTCTACAGATGGCTAAGCCTCAAAGATCCAGCTGAGTCTGTGCTAACAGGTGATTTAGATCACTTCACCCTGTGTGTCAAATAATTGCATTACAGAACTCCTCGGGGTAGGGGAGGGAAGGAAAAGAGCAGAAAAATCAAGGACTGATGTACGCAAATGTTGGTGGCTGGTCTCTGACTTGCAGCCCCCTCACAGGGGGCTCCCTGTGCTGTGCACACGTGGTGGGAGCAGTCTGCCAAGGTGACCTCCAGGAGAGCCTGGAGCCACACTGTGCTGGCCATACACTTCTCCCCACCAGCCCTTGGCCATCCAGTGCAATGCTCTTGCAATGGATGGCTGACACAGCCCTTAGCAGGGTCCTGTCCTCCACTTTTCTGGCTCCATGCAGACACTGTGCCAACAAAACCCATGAGCCCTCCAGCACCGGGCAAAAAACCAGCCACCTCCCTGCATGCTGTGGGTGCTCAGCCAGAACAGGACAAAGGAGGAAAGAGAAGGAACCAGCAGCCCAGAGCATGCTTGGAAGAGCCAACCAGAAAACGCCAAGAAAACCAAAGGTCCCCGAGCAAAGCCCCAGAAGAACCCACCTTCACATAGGAGTCGCATGTCCGGTACTCCTTTCCTATCAGACCTTTTGCTTCCATGACTGGAAAGGAAACAAAACAGTCAAGCCCCAAAGCAGCAGGGAAGGCATCTTCCTACACCATGGCGCTCTGCACCACGGGGTGCCCCGTCCTCGTGGGGCTGAACCCGTCTCCAAGGCATCTTCCTACACCATGGCGCTCTGCGCCACGGGGTGCCCCGTCCTCGTGGGGCCGAACCCGTCTCCAACCCCGACAGGATCCTGCATACACCTTCCCAGCAGCCTGGTCTCACTGGGCACCCACAAACAGGTGAAGGGTTTTATTGTATTTTTTCTTTAATATACCCATGCTATAAATACAAGCATCTGTGGGTGAGGTTGGCAGCAGATGCAGTTCAGCATCCGGATGGCAAATTGCATTTCATTTGTCTGACTTCACACAACTCTGGGCTCCCTGCCCTGGAGCCAAATGTATCATCAAGTTAAATATCAACGGCCGCATCCTGATGGCAGCCCTGCCAGCAGGGACTCAGCATTGCACCACTGCCAACAGTTGGGAACCTTGCGCTTCCCAGCCGTGTGGCTGGAGGCAATAGATGTGCAGCAGAGCCTGGGTAGCCCAGGACATGCTGTCAGAATGAGGCGAAGCTTCCTCCTAACAAGCCTGGCAAGGCGGCAGTGACTTTGCCTTTGTCAGAGACAGACATGTGCTCCTAATAAACATGGTCAGCCTGACAGAAACCCTAGTGCACAAGGGGAAAGGGGTTCTGCAAGACCCTCTGGTGCTTCATGAAGCAGTTTGCAAGGTTCCTCCAGGACAGGCTGCACCAAGAGCTTCCTCCTCCAGCCAGACCTGCCTTGGGTTTAAAGACATTGGGGTGGAGAATGAAAAAGATGGATCACCCCACATCACCCAGCCTTCTCCTGCCCACACCGAGTACCCTGAGCATCCGGCATGTGCAGCGGGATGTCGGGTCCCAGACCTTGAGCCTCCTTTGCCTCTTTGCTGGACCATTTCCCTCTTTTGGAGACAGCATCAGAACAAGATGGTGACTTGCACCCAGCTTACGCTGGGGCTGCTCCAGATAGAGGCATTCAGGGTAAAGCCTGTGCCAGATCCTCAGAACCACACACAGCTTGGAAGGAGAGGAAAATAAAAAACAAACAAACAACACATTTTCCTGCTGCTGTTTCTTTACAAAGCTTGCTGCACAGCCGGAAAAGGGCAGCAAAGCTGTCACGGCTGCCGAGTGGAAAAGAACAGGGGCTGCACATGTCTTGGCCAGTCCCTACAGCCTCACGAGGCTCAGGCCATCCTCTGCCCCCATTTCATTACATCCAGGCAGGGGTGAGGCTGGGCCATAAGGTGGGATGTTGCTCAAGAGAAAGTCTTCTCCATCCCCTCCTCCCTTGCCATGAAGGTTTCTGGGATGGGGGTGCCTTCCCCCGCAAAGCATGGACACTCCCAAGGGCACTGGGAGTCCTAGGGCCCTGCTTTCCCCTTTCACCCTACAGAGCCCAAATCCAGGGCAGCAACGAGCCTGCTCTGTTCACAAGGAGGGAATTTTTACTCTGACCATTTCAAACTCTTGGCTTTTTCCTTGATTTTTTAACCATTTAACTATCATGAAGCCCTGAAGAGCTCCTGGTAGAAAGAGCTCTGTGCCAGGAGACCAGGACACACACATCTTTCACTGTGGGAGCAATCATAAGTGTCTCCAGGCAGGTTTTTCCTAAAGAAAAGAGCTAGTTCTGACACTCTCATTGGCCTTGTTAATGAACATCATTAAAGCTGCAGTGATGCAGTTCCCTGGACCTGCCTCGTGGCTGCAATGGAGCTGGTGTCCCAGGTGCTGCATCGCTCTCCTGCACTGGTACTCAGCAGTGGTGGCCAGACCTGAGTCCCCAGAGAACAAAAAGCATCTCTCGTCCCCAGTGGGGCACGCCATGACTTGAGGGACAGCAACCCCAGCCTGGACAGGTGAAATACTTTTGTTGAAGAAATATTGTTGGTGTTAAAAAAAAGCAGCATTTGGAGGTTACAGAATGATTTGGAAATCCTGGCAAATGTGGCAAACGGTTTTGGCCAATGTAAAAGACGTTTCAGTGGAGACAAAGCATTTCAGGTTTTCTTTTCCAAATTATGTTTGCCTTTTTTCTCTTCACATGGAGTTAAAGAAAAAAATTTATATAAGTGGACGCAAAACACACTGTGGTCACCCAGAAATTAAGGTCTCCAGAAATTTCGGTTTGGCCTCTAAATCAAAGAGCTACCATTTGTGCCACTGTACCACAGAGTTGTTCCCAACACCTGTCATGAACCTCCAAAGAGCTTGAAGAAAGGGCATGTGTATTGGTTTTGCGTGGCAAGGTTTTGGTAGTGGGGGGGCTACAGGGGTGGCTTCTGTGAGAAGCTGCTAGAAGCTTCCCCTGTGCCTGATAGAGCCAATGCCAGCCAGCTCTAACACGGACCTGCCACTGGCCAAGGTCAAGCCCATCAGCAACAGTGGCAGCGCCTCTGTGATAACATATTTAAGAAGGGGAAAAAAAACCAACAGGACACAAAACTGCAGCTGGAGCGAGGAGTGAGAATATGTGAGAGGAATGACTCTGCAGACACGCAGGAGGTCAGTGAAGAAGGAGGGGGAGGAGGTGCTCCAGGCGCCAGAGCAGAGATTCCCCTGCAGCCTGTGGGGAAGACCATGGTGAGGCAGGCTGTGCCCCTGCAGCCCATGGAGGTTAACAGTGGAGCAGATATCCACCTGCAGCCCCGGGGAGGACCCCATGCCAGAGCAGGTGGATGCCCAAAAGGAGGCTGTGACCCTGTGGGAAGCCCACGCTGGAGCAGGCTCCTGGCAGGACCTGTGGACCCGTGGAGAGAGGACCCTATGCTGCAGCAGGTTTGCTGGCAGGACTTGTGACCCCACAGGGGACCCACGCTGGAGCAGTCTGCTCCTGAAGGGACCCTCCTGGGCCCCCCCCCCCATGGAAGGGACCCATGCTGGAGCAGTTCGTGAAGAACTGTAGCCCATGGGAAGGACCCACATTGGAGAAGTTCATGGAGGACTGTCTCCTGTGGGAGGGACACCATGCTGTAGCAGGGGAAGAGTGTGAGGAGTCTTCCCCTGAGGAGGAAGGAGCAGCAGAGACACCATGTGATGAACTGACCGCAACCCCCATTCCCCATCCCCCTGTGCCGCTTGTGGGGAGGAGGTACAGAAAATCGGGAGTGAAGTTGAGCCCAGGAAGAAGGAAGGGGTGGGGGGAAGGTGTTTTAAGATTTGATTTTATTTCTCATTACCCTACTCAGTTTTGATTGGCAATAAATTAAACTGATTTTCCCCAAGTCAAGTCTGTTTTGCCCGTGACAGTAATCGGCGAGCGATCTCTCCCTGTCTTTATCTCGACCCACAAGCTTTTTGGTTGTATTTTGTCTCCCCTGTCCAGCTGAGGAGAGGAAGTGATAGAGCAGCTTTGGTGGGCACCTGGCATCCAGCCAGCATCAACCCACCACAGCACGGAAATGCTGTCCCCATCACTAGCCCACCATGGCTCTGGAGCCACCTCACCATGCGCCCCAGGGAGATACTCACTGTGCAGCACCAGGATCCGGCCCTGCACCTCGATGGACAGCTTCAGCTGGCCTAAAGGAAAAAAGAGGAGAGATGGTGAAGGAGGCAGGGCTCACCCACCGCCCCCGGCAGTCAGCAGTGCAGGGACCCCACAGTTCTGAGGCTTGCACAGGGCCAAGCCCATCCTGCTTCCCCACCCCTATGCACAGGGGCATTGCTCAGGGAACCAAGGGGAAAGAGGTAAGAGGAAATATCTTCTGTTTCCAAGAAAGTCTTACAGCTCCAGATGCAAAAACATTCCAGGAAAACCTGAATACTTTTTTCTCAGCACACAGTAAACTCTGATGGCAGGAGGCACAAGCCCATGGTAGAAGGGAAGTGGGAGCACCAAGATGAAACAGTCACTGTGGGATGAATTAGCCCTTGTTTAACAGGGATGCAGCATGCTCAAATCCTCCCCCCAGCCCAGATTCAGCTTCCCCTTTGCCTCTCCCCTGAGGTTCTGTGCAGTCAAGGGGCTGTCACCCCTGCAGAAGGTGACAGTGGGCCAAGCTGCAGACAGCCTGGACGAATGCCAAGGACAACCGGTGCCTTTGGTGGCAGGAACATGCAGGCACAGGGTCAGACAAGGCTGGCTCCGCTGGGGGAGCCCGGGCCACGGCACTAACCCACTTTCATCCATCCGCTGCTGTGGGACCTCGTGCCACGCATGCTTCCTCCCTGCTTGCCCTGCTGCATGCCTCATCTGTCCAGAGTGGTTCTGGGGAAACGGGAAAGCCTTAAAAACCCCTTCACTGCCTGTCACATCCAGCAACAGTTTGTTATCACTAGCACTATCAAGCAGAGAAGACGCAGTGACAAGGACTAATGCAGCACTGCTCGCAGCACAAACCCAGCCCCCAGGAATTGAAGCATGGCAAGAGCACCTGCATGGCAGCCTCTTGCATTTCCTGGGGACCCCAGACAGTACGGGCTGGTGAGCAGACAGGTAATCTCGTAAAACCAGGAGTCAATACTTGCTTTAATCTAGGATTAAACAAGAACAGTTTCAGTCATGTGTTTTGACACTGAATAACTGTCAGGTGGCCAACGAGGCCAGGAGCAGCCAACCCCCAGGGAAGAGCAATGCTCCACCATCCTGCAATCCCTCTGCTGCAGAGCCCAAGGGGGGCTTGAACCAAGGAGGACCCCTGGCTCCCAGTGACGCAGCACCTCGGGAAAGTTCCTGGCTCCCTGCACAACAACACCAAGAGTTTTTGATTGAGGAGGTGATGGTAGGGGAGAGCCTTGAGGAGCTACATGAAAAAAACATGACTTTGGAGCAGGTCTGGATGGAGATCCCCCTTGCTCCCAATGCACTGGCTTACCCACAGCCATCCACCAAGCCAGGAGGGAGGACTTGCCTGCCCGGGGTGCCCAGCTCCCCACTGCCAGGCCTGCCAAGCCTTGCAGGGGACCTGCTGCCCATCATCAATGTGAGCAGAGCAAGGATCACAGTCAAGAGACCGAAGTCATTAACAGGCCAAAAGAACAGATCTTAATAAGAGCACAAGGGTGTCCATTTCTACCCCTCAATGGGGCAGAGAATAAAATAGAAGAAAGAGAGCTCAAAGTGCCAAGATCTGGTGCCTGGAGCGAATGACAGGATCTTTCTTGGAGCAGGAGATTGATCTGACTTGTTGAAGGAGGATGCAAGACCTAACCCACTCCACAGGCACAGGAGGAGTCTTCTTCCCATGTGGGTTGGCACAGCATGGCATGGAATAGCACAGCAGCAAGAACTCACCATGGGACTCAGCAGTCCCCCATGGGTACTGCAGAGCCTGCCTGTACAAGACAGCAGCCCAGCGGGCAACATTTCTACCCATCAGTGCCTTTTAAGCTACCTAAGGAGAGAAAGGAAGAGAGGACTAAGAGCAGAGAGAGGAGGTGGGAGGGACAGAGCCAGGGAAGTGTCAGACCAGGGTTCCACAGGGAGCACACCAGAATAAGTCAGCTCAGCCTGAGCATCCTGCTGGAGAATTGCTCTCAGTGTGGACTATGCGGGCAGATCCAACCTCTGTGCTCATGAGCTTGTCTACTTGGGACAGGGTCAGCTGAAACCCAAGTGCAAAGGCCAGGGATGCTCAGGCAGGCCTCTGAATCCAGAAACCCCTCTGACAGAGGTGCAAGGACAAAATGGGAGGATTATTTCTAAAGAAAGAATGAAGGAAGGAGCATCCCAAACACGCCTTTGGCTGGCGACAGGCAAAGTCACCACCTGAAAACACAGTGTCCACAAATGCAGAAGAATACACTGCTCACAGCCCACTCTGCACATAGGTGAGGGCCCTTCAGTAGAGCTGAGAATAAAATCCAGCTCTTACACAGCTCCAAATCCAACCTGCAGTTCCCACTGCCTTTTGAAATGCCCATGCCAGATGCCTGATTGTGATTTTCAGCACTGCCTGGACCTGTCTGCCAGCAACTGAAAAATGCCAGCATTGAAAACCTAAGCAGTCACAGACCTGCACAGGAGGCCAGCACCTGGGTAAACTCCACACGTGTAAACCCCTGCTGAGCAAGGGCACCAGTCCCAGGGCGGCAGCTCTGCTCTGCCAGCTCACTTGCAGTCATACACTCACTTTCCCATGCACTAGTGACTCTGCATCAGCCCTAAAATCTATCCACAATACTCAGACTGGCACGAAGACTCGGCCGACGGCATTTGCCAGGGTCTAGGTGAAACGCTGCTGGGGTGCACAGCGGGCTGCCAGTCCCCAGCTCGCTGGCCCTGCTCAGGCACAGAGTGCTCTGCCCCTCTGAACACCTTCCAAGGGGGTTCCCAGGGAGTTGCCACCTGCCAGCCTGGACAGGATGTGCAGATTTTAGGGGTGATGCAGGGTCTGAAATCTGTGTAATTGTTCTGGACCAACCCAATACTAAACATTTCCCAATGCTCCTGGAGAATCAAAAGATTGAAAGCATCATTAGGACAACGTTTCATTTAGTCCAAAGCAAAATATCCCATTTGTCCTTGTTTTCCAGCTTACAAAACACAACAAACAAAATAAACTTGTAAACATTATTTACAGACATCTAAACATCTTTCAAATTAAAAAACAACATTTCATTTTGCAAAAGATGCACCCAGGGGCTTAGGTTCCCTGGGGTGGGGATATCTTATGGGACTGTTTAACCTGAAACAATTCAGAGATCTCATATCTCATTTTTCACTCAAAGAAACATTGACATAAAATTTTCAAATCTCTAACTCACATGTGTGGCCATGTGTGCATCTGCATGTTTGAGAGCACATGTGTGTGCACATGTGGAAATGCATGTCTATATGTGCATTTATACATGTGCAAGTGAGAGCAAGGTAAGAAAGTAAAGACAAGAGCCAGGTGGGGTAAATCAGGACAGCCCTACTGAAGCTAATACTGATTTACAACAGTGAAAATATTGTCCCCCAGTTTCATCATGCCACCCCCGCCTTTTGGACCAAGACTTTAACACTACTGCTATCTCCAGATCTCTGATGCTGTGGGAACCCTCTCGCTGTTACACTATTAGCATGTAACAACCATTATAACACGAAAGCAAAATGCCCCTGTCTAACCAAGCATGACGAGGAGTCAGCCCAGTAATGAATGGGCCCTGGGGAGGAGAAAGGAAGCTTTTGTGGTGGGTAATTCAGGGGGAGGAAGCTCTACGCCCAGCCCTGGCCTGGGGATGGCTGGGGACACTCAGCTCCCAGGGCAGAACATGGGGACAAGGTTTCTGCACAATGAGGGATCAGGTCAGAGTGGACCATGGCCTTGTGCATTGCATGCACCACTGCTGTTTCTGGTGCAGGGACAGTGCCCATGGCCCCTGTGTCACAGGCTACACCAGTACCAAAGAGAGGAGAGCAGGGAGAAAATGGGCAGTTTTGCCTTTTTCAGAAGCACCACAAATTGGCCCCTAGTAGAAAGGATTTGGGAATATAGGTGGGAAAGGTCCTCTCCTTCCCATGAGGAACAGATGACTTTTCTTTCTTAATGCATTTGCTCCCAAGCATCTCCAAAGCACATGAAGGGACAAATCGCACACCCCAGCATGCCCCAGCTGCCCTGTCTGACCTCAAAGGGGTCCCAGCCTGCTCATGCCATGGTGTTGGTCTCTTCTCCCAAGTAGCTAGTGATAGGACGAGAGGAAATGGGCTCAAGCTGCACCAGGGGAGGTTTAGATTGGATATTAGGAAAAATTTCTTCACAGAAAGGGTAGTCAAGCATTGGAACAGGCTGCCCAGATAGGTGGTGGAGTCACCATCCCTGGAAGTGTTCAAAAAAGGGGTAGACGTGGCACTTGGGGACATGGTTTAGTGGGCATAGTGGTGTTGGGTTGATGGTTGGACTGATGATCACAGAGGTCCTTTCCAATCTTAATGATTCCTAGTTTTCACTTTCATTAAAAAATAATCCAGCCACCAAGACAGGAAACATGAAATTGCTACTCTACCCTTAATTGGTTTAGTGGTGGAGTTGGTAATGTTAGGTTAATGGTCGGACTGGATGATCCTAAAGGTCTTTTCCAACCTAAACGATTCTATGATTCGATGCCGGGGAAGCACTCATTTGCTTTGTAGCAATGCCAATGCTTGTATGGGGCCAAGATCAGAGAGTGAAGCTGCTGTCAGAAAGAGCTGATCCAGCCTGAGCTGGTGGAAGGGATTTGCTGTACTGACGTCTGCACTTGGACAGACTGGCTCAGTGGCAGCAGTCTCATTTTCTCAGATGCGTGGAGCAGTAACCTTCCTCCAGACCTGGGTGGGCAGATACACAACCCCTATCAAGGGAAGTTCTTGGGCTGCATTTCTACCTCACTCCAAGAGCAGAGCGTCAGAGAAACATTATCCCCTGGGTTTATCTCTTTTGATACATCCCTAACATGAACTAAGGGAAACAGCTTCAGCAGAGAGGCCCTGACACAGGTTGTCCAGGTCACCTGTGTTCAATAAAGGTTAATATAAATGAAAATAGATGCAGAGAAAGGCCAGAGCAGACAGCTCATCTCACAACAGGACCCACATGCAGCTGCTGGGTGCACCCCCCATCACAAAGAGCATGGCTTAGCTGGGCTCGCAGGGCTGCAGCAGAGAGGGTGCCCAGGCCCCGTCCATCCGGGCCCCACAGGGCCAGAAGAGGCAATTCAAGCTGATGAACAAAGCTGGCACAAGGAGAACAGGGACAAAACAGGTATGAACAAGCACAAGATAGTAATCAAACAGGTTCCCAAACATGAGAGAAGTTTGCCAGGCTAAGGGAGGGTATACATGAATGTTGTCCTTTGGGGAACAGACCTAGCAGGCACGAAAATCTGTTCCTTACTGATGATTCCTGACAAATGGAAAATTTGCATTTCTGGTCCTTAAACGATTTTCTGTTTTATTGTAGGAAAAATGCAGGTTTTGCCCTGGCTGGAACAGCCAAGAACCATCACTGCACCCACCAGGGGGGATTCTTACCAGAGGAAAGCAGCGTCAGATAACTGCCTGGGCAGGAGGTCCCATTGGGCACAAGGCAGAGCACCCCAAGATCACCATCTACAACCTTGGGCCCTGGCACCAGCCCTTTTGAAGACTCTCTCCTTGTCACCCACATAGAGAGGGTAGTGCTGGCCCTGTCCTGCCCCTGCTCTCCTGCTCAGAGCTCACAACACTATGTCTTGCCAGTAATGGTCAGCCCATGAAGGGAACTCTGGCTGCAGAGATGATTGCTTGGCCCAGACTTGGTTACAGATCCAAGAGGCTCTGTACAAAACTCACATTATTTGGCATGCATAAGTCCTACAGACAAAGACAGGAGGATTTCAGCTTCCAGGCTGTCCTCAGCAGTTTGACACTTACAAGTCAAAAGGAGGAAGGATCAGCGTCCCTGGCTGCCCAGGGAAGGGACACCCTGCTCCACTCATGTAACCCTCTCTACTTCCCTGCAGCCTCTTTAACGGCACATTGCACAGTTGCCCGCCCTGCTCGCTAAAACAAGCAAAAGTTTTGAAAGACAACTGCTGCTTAAAAAGTGGCACCTGGGAAGGGCACCCTTTTAACTTCAGCTCCAGCCTGCAGAGCTGAGCCGCCACTGCCCACGGGCTTCTTCAAGCCCATGCAGCAAAACTGAGGCAGCCACAGAAAGACCCACAAGGAGCAAAGAAGGAAACTGGGGCTCTGCCCTAACAGGGGCCACAGCTCTGGCCAGCCCTACGCAGCAATCCCAGCTTGTGCCCATCCAGAGGGCAAAATGACCTGGGTATTCAGCATCTGGCTGACTGCTGCAGCATGCCTCAGCGGCTGCAGCTTGATTTCAGGGTGCTCCCTGGTTCGCCAGCTTGATGGAGCCATGTATTATTCCAGCTCAGCGAGGCAGAAGCACGCAGGCTGCCGCTCAGTGTTAATGCCTTCGGGGAGCTGCTCTCCAGCTCGTTCCTACCGCTGGGCTTTGGCCATGACCTGCTGTGGCTCCCCATGCCGCACCAGTCAGGGCTACAGCCACAGCCCCTGGCACCGCGTGCACCCCCTGCTCCCTGGACTGCAGGCTCAACGCTTACCGAATGTGGTGAGGTAGAAAGAAGCTCCCAGGGGGTCAGCCTGGCGGGTGCAGAGCGAGACTCTGTGGACATTGCCGGGCTCCATGGCAGGACACCTCTAATTAGCCAGTAACTGGAGCCCTCCCTGCCTAGCCCGGGAAAGCCAGGCAGCCGTTTAAGCAGGGAGTGACAGGCAGTCGCGCAGCCGGGTTTCCATGGGACACGCGTCCAACCGCTGCACGTTTGAACAGCGCGGCTCCCATTGGCCCCGCGGATTTGAACAGGGACTGCACCTGTCTGAGCAAACAGGCCTGAGCCCTGTGCTGCAGCCACGTGCAAGGATGTGGGCAGCGCTCTGCCCTCCCCTGCGGACCCAAGACCCATGCCAGCACCATCCCACAGCCACCCGGCTAACGCACTGAGAATGAGCTCCTGGGAAAAGGGGAAAGCCTTGCAAGGTTTCCTCTCCTCTGCAGTGTGCCAGGCTGTAAGTAATCCCCGTGACTGTTAGTGCCATCAGGTTTGCTAGCACTTGCTCAGCTATTCGGGGAACTGTCCCACCGGTGCAACACGGGACAGCGGCATTCACAGCAATTTGGGGAAATTATTGTGGGCAAGGAAAGGGAGCAGGAGAATTGGTCTCTGGGGGTGAGCCAAGAAAGGGAGGGATGGCAGGGCATGTGTTACCTGCCTGGCTCTCATATGACAAGGAAAGAAGCATGCAGCCCCCCAGGCTCATGGGGTCACCCTGCAAGACCCCAGAGCAGCCCTTTCCATCACCCGGGAGCTGGTGATGCACCCACCAGCTCTGGACGCTGTGCCACAGCTTACCAGGAGGCACCCAGAGCTGAGCTCAAGCTCTGGAGAGTGTGGAGGAATGATGAAGATGGTTTCTCTGAAAAAAAAAACCTCCCCAAAGGCTGGGCTGTCCCAGGACTCTCTGCTTCCCACCCACGGATCCATGCAGCCCTGCTCCCCATGGTTCAGGACCCCATGGGGGACTGATCTCCAGCAGAGTCCCCAGCAGAGTGGACCTGCTCCCACACCACCCCATGCTGCAGGAAACACCATGCTCAATGAGTCTGGTTCCTCATGGCACTGCTGTGAGGCTACAGGGTCCACAACAGCATGGGGGGCCCGTGGTGAGCCTAGGTCAGCCCCATAGGGGCTTTCTGGGTGATTCAGAGGTCCTGCTGCTCTGGGCCCAGGCAGAGGTGGGCAATGGGGAAGTGAAGGTCAGGAGAGACAAGGGTGCAGCCCAGCACAGGCTCTGAGCAGAGGTGCTGCCAGTGTGGATGGCTGCTGTCAGCGCTGTGCAGGCACCTCTATTTCCCAGCCTGTGTCTAGCTGAAGTAATACTAAATATATTGACCTCTCTGGGACGGAAAAGGACAAGACCTCCTGTAGAGGCCAGGGTGCTAGACACTCATCCTCACCATTTCTCCCCATGGTTGCCCCTCCACAGACTCCTGGCCAGGGCTGAGCAGCCGGCTGGCCCACAGCTCCTCTCACACCCCTACCACTTACTTACCTTTCCCCTTCACTCGTGCATGGCTGATCTTCCTCCTGCTCCCCAATGGTCTCCTCTGCATCCACAGGGAGGACTGTACAGCCCCACATTGCCCCTTCATCGGGGCTGACAAATACTCCAGCAGCCAGGGACTCTGCTCTGTCCCTGCCAGAGAAAAGAGGAGATGAGAACAGAACACGGCAGGACAGGGAGCTGGGACACAGGGAACAGACATCACAGGCTCTGCAGTACCGTTGGTTTTACCTGCCACAAGGGTATGTCTCCACCTTGCCCCAGCCTTCCCCAGAATACCACACTGCCAGGTCTCCTGCACTGAGCTTCCCCTGGCCAGCTCTGTGCAAATTTGGCATGTGCTGGCAGCATGGCACATCTGTCCCACACCATCACCCCACTGCCCAGCCCTGCCTATGTGCAGAAAGGAGAGGAGTGATGGTGATTCACTAGATCCAGTGTCACAGCAGAACACAGACCCATGTTCAGAGGGAGTCACCCCTGGCACATGTCTCAGCTGCAGCCTTGGCCATGGCCCTTTACATGCCAGGCACCAAGTGCATCCCAGAGGCTCTGCTCAGCACTGTTGTATTTTATTATATTTAAAATAGACGACCAGCCCTGTCAGGGCTTCATTAGTCCGTAAGTAGCTCTCCAGGACACTAGAGACACTGCCCTGCCACTTCTGGGTGTTCAGGACAGTCTTGCAAGGCTCCACCTCAGATCCAGTTCCCAGCCCACAACCTGCTGATGTGCTTGGGCTCAGAGCAGCATGGAGGCTCTGCACAAGGAGGAATTGGATAGGTTCCTTGTGGCCAGCACCCTGCAGATGGCACACCAGCCCCAGTGTGCCCCTCTTCACTCACAGCCATCAAACCACCACCCAGGAACCTGCCATGGGATCCCATGCTGATGGAGACAAAAGTGCACAGACCCAGAAATGGGAGCCTTAATGGAGAGATCTCCCAGCCACAGCATAGAGCAGAGGAGCCAGCATGGCCCAGTAACTCTTCAGGATCAGAAACATCTGCCCAGGCTTCTTCCACAGAGATGAGCAGTGCAGGATTAGTGCAGCACAAGTGTCTTATGTTGCCCTTATGCAGACCCAGTGCAAACACAGCCTGAGCTCCGGAGTAACAGGTTAATTCCCCCGCGAGGGCAGCAGGGCAAAGCAGTGTCCCTCATCCCATGATGGAGCCGTGCCACACACACACCCCCCATCCATAAAAGCAAAAGAGCCTGACCTGTGATTTTGCTGCAAGATCGAGTCCTCTGGAGCCAGGATGTGCCACTCAGCCCTATGACATGGCAGTGCATACAAGGACATACAGCACCTAGCACACACTGCCCAATGCCTTCAGGTACCCCAAAACATCCCCCCAGCTCCATCTTCACAGCCCCTAGCCAAAGGGTCGTGGTGCAGAGAGGCAGCAACTTGGAAAGGCTGTTTGCTTGCTAGAAAAGCTGCCTTCTCCCCCCAAAGTTTGGCTTATTCTCTGGCAGGGGCACTAGCTTGATTCAGCTGAATTTACACTGGCAAAACTGCCTGAAACTGCAGAAAAAGCAACGGAGGGGACACAGAGTGAGCAAGGGAGGGAAAGAAAGAGGGATGCTCTCTGAACAGCCCAATCCATCACTGCCAACAGACACCTATTCTACTGCTGCCATTTGGGCGTCAGGGGAGAGACAAATAATGACCTGGCAGTCTCCAAAGGCCTCCAGACAAAGCGTGCAGCTCTGTTTGGGCTGCCTGTCCCCCACAGTCCTCAGCCCTAACCTTGGCAACCCACAGGGGCCTTGAGAAGGCACCCAGCCAAGGAGCCAGCTAATGCCGCTCGTTGTTTTACTTGCCTCCTAAGATATTTAGAGCCTGTGAAGGCCTAGCAGGACTTTCTGCTCACAGTTCCCAGGCAAAGCTCCTGCCCTGTGGTGGAAAGTGGCCAGGTGCCTCCTTATCCCTTCTTCACACAGTGTGGCAGCAAGGCACGAGCCGGGATATGAGCTGTATGATATGCAGCTCAGCGATCGGTGGAGCAAAAAAGGCCCAGAGCTGAGTCCATTCAGGCTGCAAGCGTCACCTTCCTGCTCAGGGAAGCACCCAGATCCATCCCCATGGACACTGTGTTGCTGGAGCTTCCTTCACCCAGGGGACTGTACAGCCCAGGGGAAGAGGCACCAGGTACAACCGTGGGTGAGAGCTGTCAGCACAGCTGAGCAGCCCTCCTGCTGCTCAGCCTTTCAGCAGTGATGCCTGGGACCCCAGTGGGCTCCAGCTCTGCCCCCCATCACCTCCTGCTGCCTCCAGCCGCAGGGATCCAGAGTTCAGGGTGGGATAAACAGGGGGCCCCTAACAAAGACACAATTTATTCTTTAATTGCTGCTTGTTTGTTTAACAAAGCAGTGCAGGACATTTCGACAAGTAGAAACACCCGTGGGACAGGCAGAGCCAGAGCTCTCACAACCTCTGGTTTCTCAGCAGCTCCAACACATCTGTCTTTTCTCACAATATTGCTGGATTTGAGTACAGGGGAAAGATGGATCCCCGTTTCCCAGCAAGGCTGACAATGTCAGAGGCATTGGAGGGGAGCAGAAGTACAGCCGGGTGACACTGGTCCAGACCCTGCAAGCCTGGGCCACCAACTAAACTCTTTTGGCTGCCTGGTGGCCCCATAGCTCCCAGTGCTACCCTGCAGCCCCCAGAGCTCATGAGTCCTTCAGGACCCAGTAACCCACAGGCAGCTGGGGAAGCTGGTGCTGTTGGCTCCTGCCTCTCTGAGAGGCACCCAAAGCAGCAAGGTCAGGGTGAGGTCTGGTAGAGCATGGTGGACACAGGAGGGAAAAGGCTGCTCCAGTTCTTGGGGCTGCGTGATAAAAGCACCTCTGCCCATAACAAGTACTTGGCTTCCCACACCTGGCACAGCTGCTTTGTGTGAGGTAGGGATTAATGCAGCTGACAAAACCCAGAAACACAAGGAAGGGAACACAGAGCCCCGGCGAAGAAATGGGTCACTTACCAGCAGTCAGGAGCACATCCCTTCACCACATGCAGGCTCTCCAGTGAAGAGACTACCTAGCCAAGCACACAGCCTATGCCACGACATCCTGCAGTTCCCTGTCCCAGCTGCCCAAGGAGATATTTGCACCCGGCATTTAGAAATATGTCCCCACAGCCTGCTCTGTGCTCTCCTTGTAGACACAGGTACAGCCAGCAGAGCAGGTCTGGCTTTCCCCAGCAGCAAAGCCTTCAGCTCCAGCAGAGCTCACCAACATCAGAGCTCATCCAAATTGTAACAAGCTGAAACTGGAGGTGTCACATCCTCTACCACATCCCAGCCACATCTGCTGACATGCAAGAGCACCCTGGACACAGAGCTGGGGAGGGGATGAACCCCTTCATCCCATCCTCACCTTCATCCCCTGTCCTCATAGGCAGCACTGGCAACAAACCTGTGAGAGGAACTGAGTCACATGTATTTATATTACAGAATATTACAAGAGCTCTCCCTTCCTCCCCACAAGGAGGGTCTGGGGGTCCCTCATCATCCCAGCCCTGGGGTCTGCAGAGAAACCTCACAGAGGCTCAAAACCCCTCTCTTACAGCCGTATCTAACAGCAAGATCGCAGATGGAGGTCCCAGAAGAGAGGCCCCGGACTGCCTGGGGTCAGTGTCAGTGCTGCTGTCACCTCCTGGATAGGAGGGTTGAAGAAGGACCCTGCTACTGTCCCCATCATCCATCTGTCCCTCGCCACACTGCCCAGAAGCCCTGTTGATGCCTGAGCACCACAGAAACAGGTAAATTGTGTCAAAGCACTGTCCTGGACAATCAGGAACCAGCACACGGGTGGGATGGGCACTGCTCAGGGATACAGGGTAATTTCTAAGGCGCTTCAAAATGTTCCTCCCTTCAGGCTTATCAAAAACTCTCCCCCTCATTTGTTCAGCTGAATCCATTTGCTGACATTCCCAGTAATCTCCATCTGCCACCACCAAGATTAAAGCTTTATCCCAGCAAATTTACTTGCCCCTGAAAAAAAAATTGCACGTTTCAGTGCACAGCATCCCCAGCTATCAATGACCAGCACAGCACATCTCATCCTACAGGACATGCAACACCAAGCAGTCCTACTGAGGGAACAAGCAAACAATCCACTCTGCAGTCGCAGGTATGCTGAACCTCTGTTAATGCAAACAGAGCGTGTACCAGCCCAGCCTTTCCATGTCCTCGTCTCCTTCACCACACATCCCCGTGACAGCATCAAGACTACAGCTTGTGTTGCTCCTCTCTGGCACTGCCAATCCTGCAGCTCTCCCCAGCACACGCAGCAAGTGGTGAGAGGCGTTTTACACGCCACCTTGTCTCCTACAAGCTCCCCAGGCTCACACAAAGCCTCCCCTCTCCATGTCCGTATCACAAAATGTTTTTAAGAGGCAAAAGGAAAGACAAAACAGGACAGTAATAAAATGCACTGTCTCTCTATCTAAAGCACGCAATCTCACAGGTTGGAGTAAAAGAATCCCATGAGATAGGGTTTTTTCAACAACAACAACAAAAAAAAAAGTAATAGTAAAGGTAAAGAAGAGTCTCTGTGGGACTCCAATGCCATGGGTGTCCCCCACACCCTCCTCCCAGAGGACTTGAGGCTCACTGTCTGCAAAAATCACTCCTAACTCTTAAACCCAGCAGATTCAAATCTGCTCCATCCTGCAGCGCAAGGTGCTAGCAGACAGCCCCGAGATCAAACATGATCCCACAAGGAGCTGGGCATCTCCAACATCCCACAAAGGACATGTGGGAGATACAGTCCCCTATCTCCTCCAAGTGCCAGGATCTGGTTCAGTGGTGATAACCAGGCAGAGTCATAATCCATCCTTCACTGAGGAGACAGAGCAGCACTGCAGACTAAGCAGAGAAATCATCTGAGCACTCACATGTGAGCCCTGGCTCTCCCAGCTGCTCCATGACTCCCACGCGGGATGGTCACTCTCTCCAGCAATGTCCAAGCACCAGCGTCCTGTGCTCAAGCTGTGATTTAGCTGCCACAAGCCTTTGACCTTGGCACCACAGTAAAGGAGGGGGGAAAAAAACAGTACATAAATGTCCAAGGGAGCTCCAGTACTTAGAAGTTACAAATTAAGTTGCATGCCGGGAAGAGATGGTGGCGGTGGTGCGTGCAACGGCCCCTTTCTCTACTGGCTCCCAACAGCGAGGTACCAACTCTTTCTAACTTCCCTCTTAACATTTAAACCCCTGGGGACTGACCTTAGCCTGCATTTCTATTAGAGTCTCCAGCAAACTGCACATTCAGCTGGTTGGCTTGGGAGTTAATGACTTTCTTTTAAAATTTAACACAGTTCTCTGTCACAAATTTCAGTTTGCCAGCACTAGGATCTGCCTTTGGCTGGATATTCAAATCCAAACAGGTGCTTAGACAGTTATTCCAGGCAAAAGGGTAACATTCACACACAGAAAACCCACAAGGTTGAAGCTGGCTTTGAAACTAAAGAAACTAAATCAGAGGTGAAAAATTACCTGGCTTCCCAGATAGTAAGAGGATTGGAACAGAAAGGGTTTGGGCTATTTCTGGGTAATCCCGAGGGCAGATTTCTGGGATTAGCAATGTCTGCCATACATGGCAGACACACAAACCTCAGCACTTTCCCAGCGGTGGGATTGCTGCAGTCCCCTTGCCCCCAGGGTCTACCACAAGCATCGAGTACAGGGCACAGCTGAGGTGCTCCTGTTCCCAACACCACCTCTGCAGCAAGCACAGCTGGACCATTCCCTGAAAAATGCCAGTGAGGAACCCAACAGACTTGCAGACTGGCTGATTACTAAATCCTTTTCCAGCCTGGGACCCAAGAAATGTTTCCCCTGCTGCAAGGGTATCTTTAGAAACACCGCACCTTCTCTGCTCACATCCTAGAGTCTGCACATCCTGCTGGAGCCCAAATCTGCCAGCCACCCACAGCAACACCCACACTGTGCCGCAGCATGGTCTTTGCTGCTGCCTTTGCCAAACTGCAGCTCCGTTTGCTCACATCACAGGCAGGCTTTAAAGGCAGATACAGTTGGGACTCCATGCTCCTGCAAAACTGCACCTCCCAGCAGGGAGCTAACTGGGGATTAAACTAGCATTGACCCAATGGTAGCAAATGCCTTGTGAGCTGCCCCTGCCCACTGCCCAATACACGAAGTCATCCATCCCCTTCTGCAGCGTCTCCCACAGCCAGCACGGGATCCCAACACAGCACTCAGGTCAGCACTGCTGCTTTGCTGAGATCTCAGAGTCTCTGCGATGTCCAGAGTTTTACAAGAACCTTGTCTTTGTATCTTTGTAGGACTTGACATGTTTGGCATTTTTCACCCATAGCTTTGGGTAACAAACTTCTTTGGCTGATCGCTTTTCTAAATCCCTCTGCCCCTTCCCCCAGAAAATTAACAGTCTGAACAAGCAAAGGGACTAACGCACAGTGATTCTTGGCCTCTGCACTGGTGAGGCATTGCTGTAAGAACTCAGATGCCTGTGGCTTAAAGCACAGCAAGTACTTCTAGGGCAGACAAAGGATCTGTAACAAATTCCACGTGAGCAGGAGCTGTTACAAACCTCCTTGGCTACTCACAAGGAATGCAGAGCACAGAACAGCCTGCATGCACAACTACTTCTTCCTGTGCCCATCTTTTAGCAGAGCCAAGCTTGCTGAACTCTGAAAACAGTTCATCTTCTCCCTCACCTGTTTCTATTGCTAAGGCTGAACTGCGGCTGAAACTGTTCAGACTAAGGCAGCTACGACGAGGCTGTGGTTTGTATTAGAGCTACTCCATAAATCAGCTCCTCTCCATGAGACAGTACACAGCAGAGAAACAGGTGGGAGAGTGAGAAGCTCTTCTTTTATTTTCAGTTCTCGAAGATTTTCACCTGTCTTGAATACTCTGAGGCTGCAGAAACTGCCTGGCTGCTTCCCTCACCTGCCCTGTGGCTGGTAAGGGGAGACATCCTCGGTTAATTCAGAAGGGATCTCTTCGAAGCACAGCAATGCTTCCTGATCACTCCAGAAACGTCCTGTACAAAATGTCTCCTGTAGGGGCTGGCAGAGCCTCCCACTGTCACCCTTTATAGAGAGGAAACAGCACCCATAGAGGATGCTGGCAATCAGAGCAACCTGTGGGCTATCCTCAGGAACACAGCAAGGTCTAATTCACTCTCAGAAGGCTGAGAGGAGATACTGACCCCATAGCACCAATGAGTCACAATAAACTATTTTTTTCTTCTTTCCCCCCCTGCCCCCCTTTTTCCCTTTTGCCATTTCTAGCCTGCAGAATAACAATAGGCTGGGCGGACACCTAATTTAGGAACATTACACAAACACCTCACAGTCTTACCATGTCAAGGCTTTGTCCTTGGCTTTGTATTTCTTTAAGGCAGTGGGACTTTCACAAGCAAGCTGTTTAACACATAGCTGCCTCACAGGCTTTAACCTGAATAAAAGCACAGCTAATTACAGCACTACATAAACTGAGAGCACCATTCTTCCCCACGTGCTCTGAACCCTCGATTACACTAGTGAAGAGTACCACCATGAGACATTCCAGGTCTCTTAGAGGACATCTGATCTGAACATCCAGTTCTCCTTCTGCAGCAGCCCTAGGCCCCATTACATCTGATCAAGAAGACAACCTAGGTAAAGCAGAAACATATGCAAAAAAATAAATACAGTGGAAGTACAGAAAAAACTTTAACAGCAAGTGGTGAGGTACAGCAATCCTGGACAAGGATTACCTAGTCCCACAGGTCACCGGAGCAGCTGCTGCCACTTAGAAACTCTTGTGCAGATGTTGGGGCTACCTGATCTCTGGGTTTGTGATACTGAGTCTCTGCTCTCAGACCCTGCTGCCTTGCACACAGAGCTGGGATCCAGCACTCCACTGTAGGAGCAGCTGTTACCTCTGTATATGTTACTTACTCTGACACTGCTTCAGTTCAGGCTTTTGGTATTTTTTATCTTTATTTGGGACCAACTTTTTTCCACTGTCTGAACAGTAACCCTGCTTAAAAGCAGGTATCTCAGGAAAATGAAACACTCAAAGCTACCATACAGATAGGGTGCAATTAGACACTTCAAGAAGTAGGCTTTTCTGAGCCTGCAGTGCTGCTGTGGATTACTAGATTTTGACAAATGCTACATATTAATCCGTTGCTGATTTATTTTAATGCAATAAAAATAATATAATAATCAAGCTGGGTCTTTAAAACTTTAGGTGACACTTCTCATAAAAGAGATAGGTTTCAATGTAGCAAAAGATCTCTTGGGAATGATGATTTTGGCCTTAGTATGGTCACATGGATCAAAGTAATTAAGTTAAAACAGCTTAAAAAGTTATTGCCTGTCACCTGAGCTGAATTGTGTGCACAGTCTGAAGCTACAGGAAATAGCTGAGCTGCTCTATCAGCCAGCTGACACCATGCACCTGGGCACTGCTTTCCAGGGCTTCACCCAGGGTCTGGCACTATTCAACCTCTCAGTGAGCCAGTTTAGCTCACTAATTTCACAGAAGATTAACTATTTCTGGCATTGGCATACCAAACGGATTTGGCCAGGGCATATGATGGGGGGAGACAGACATCAAATGCTGGAAATGGCATATTGGAAAGGGGTAAGTTGCCCTTTCTGTGGGCAGAGATCTCCTTCGTCAACTGGTGAAGCCCCACTTCCAGTCTGCACAAACACAAAGTAAAATAAAGCACACCAAGGTTCTCCTACACTTTTGTGTTCAAATTAACCTAATTTAGTTGAAGGCTGCTGCTGAAAGGGCAGCAACTCAACTTTACTTCCTTCTCTCCCCATAACTATATGATCCTGACTCCCCCCCTTTGCCAAGCATGGGAGTGGGCACCTAGAATCATAGAATCTCTCAAGTTAGAAGGGACCCATAAGGATCATCAAGTCCAACTCCTTGCTCCTTGCAGGACTACCTAAAATTAAATCATATGACCAAGAGCATCTTCCAGATGCTTCTTGAACTCTGACAGGCTTGGTGCCATGACCACTTCCCTGGGGAGCCTGTTCCAGTGACCAACCACCCTCTCAGTGAAGGGTCAGTTCAAGAATATTTAAGAAAATAAAACCAGACATACTGGGTCAGACAAAGGTCTGTGTAGTTCAGCATCCTGTTTCTGACAGTGGTCAGAAGATGATGCCTACAGCAGAACACAAGAATAGAGCAAGCACGAGACATTTTCCAAAAATAGTTGCCCAGCCGCTAACAATTTTCAATTCAAGGACCTTCCACTGCAATAGGGTCAACTCAACTTTACTGTACATTTTGCAGCCATAGAAGGAGTTTGATCTCATTTGGGTGGTGGCATACCATTAGTTCAGCCTTAATGTGGCCACTTTAAGCCACCTCTGTGAATTAATTCTGAATGAATTAGCAGACCATAGCTTGATTATTACCTATATTGTTTCACGATAATTATATTATCTGTAGTCAGAAAGGTGTTCCCCTCCCTCCAAGCTGAAAGCACTCACTTTTACATTGTTATTGAAGAGCATGAAGTTCATCTGTCCAGGTGAGATAATGTCTGACCCTGCTGCAGAGTTCAGGCCTGGAAAAATAGGTCTTTCTGAACCACAATACAAATAGAAGCAAGATTCATGGTGAAACAAATTCAAATGAACAGTATGAAAGGCAAATCAGAGGTTACCCTACAGGTTTCCTTTTCAAAGCACTTTTCAAAGTGAATTAACAAAGTTAGCATTAATTTAATAGTTGGTCCACGCAGCTGAAAATAGCTCCTTATCTGGTACACATAATTTGCCCAAATACCTTTCTTAGGTCAGATAGGAAAGTCCACTCAATCAGTAGACTTTTAGGCTGGCAATTCTTTGATAGTCAGAACTGCTGAATTAGTTTACAGTAAAAAAGGATCCCAGGAAGATATTTTGAGGATGAAACTCCGGTATTTGGAGGCCTTAGTCAGAGATGATCTAACCCTAGAAGACCTGAGGTAGGAAGAGAAGTGTCCGAGTGACATGGTAGTGCACCCCACTGGGAACTGGACTCCTCATTGCAGTGCCTACTTTGTGTTTAGGGAAAGAAAAGATGGAAAGATTCCAGACATTAGAGCTAAGTTTGAGGACAGATGTACTTGAAAATTTAGAAAATATAATGACAAAGTAAAAGTTATTTGCTTTTAAAAGGGATACCATCAAGTGTTTAAAATTCATTCTTCCTCTATAACCAAATAAAAAAAAAAAAAAAAGCAGAGCAGAGCAGCCATGGACAGCCTCCCAGAAAAATATGAACTAGTAAACACCAATCCCTGTAACAACATCCCACACCACTGAAGCCACTCCAATTTGAGCTGTGTAGCTGTGTCCCTGCCTTCAGCTTTGTGAACATTCAGCCTCTTGCTGCTTTCTTACAAACACTGATAGCTAACAGGGCACGCACTTAACTCCCATCTTAAGCACTTCGCTGTCCCCTCTGACTCACCTTCAGCGATAACTCAATAACTCGCTCTCAATAGCAGCTTAGGGTAGATCCAGTTAGCACTACTGAGGAGGAAGAGGCGTGATGTGACTCACAGGCCTGCAGGCGTTAGGACCACAGTTAACGATTTGCAGGCTCAAGACCTCACAGAGCCTTATGCCTACATTTAATCTTGCATTCCCAGCAGACCCAACAGGATTGTTTTCAGTGCTCAGAGTGAAGGTTTTGAAGATCAGAACATCAACTTGCATGTGCACCACCTTCTGGAGTGCTTCCTCCCCCGTTTTTAGAAGAAGAGGTCAATCTATGGCAGTAACAGCCTCTTTATTAAAGGACTTGTATTGCACCTATCATAATATGGCTTCAAGAATGATTGAAACAATATAGGTGTTCCACAATGACTACTCTACACAGGAATAATCTGTACTTTTTATTATTATTTTTATTTCTTTGGCCACAATGGTACTGAAGCATCATTCTCACAGAAATAAAGTTAAGTGAGATTCAAATCCATCTGTACTAACAGTGCACTCTGCACACTACTTGGTAAGCTCTGTGTCTACTGCAGCTGGACCATAAATGTAACATTTTTGTGAAATTCTGAGAAAAACAAGCAGGCTGTCATCGGAGTGCCCACCCTTACTGTAGGCTTAAAACTCACAGGTGTAATTCTTCAGTGTAATTCTCCTGACATCAGTATCATCTTCTGAGCTTTCTTGAATGAGAGAACACAGAAGAGACGGTGCGGCAGAGGTGGAAGGAGTCCTGTGACACTCAGAACATCTAATCTACCTCCCTGAAGAATGGCTGGGGGAGATGTTTACTATTTTCAGTGCTGGAAGTTCATCTAAGAAAAGTAAAGCAAATGCAAGATGAACACCAAGGACAAGATAATTACAAACTATAGAGTGCACTGCCACAATGGCTCCATTTAACAACAGTCAGAATTTCTAGCTAAGTGAACAGCAAGATATTACCTTATAGCAACTGCAATTTTTCCTATATGCAGACCGCATTCCCAGGGCCTAAGTGCCAAGAATGCATCTTTCACACCACACTGTTTGCTGAGCCATGCATGGGACCTGCAGAGCCTCAACCCTTCCTTCTAAGGGCATGAAGGTTACTGCAACCCCAACAGCCACTTTGCTGTGCAGAATCACCATTAAAGGGCTCTCTCCAGCTACAGAAGAGGAGGGCACGCAGATTCCTGTGTATCTTGAGAAATTCTTGTAAGGCAAGTATAACCATTCTTTTTTCTTAATTATCTGTCCATAGTGATCCAGTTCTTGTTGACAGCCAGCAGAAAAGCCTTTAAGGACAGGACTGCAAGATTTGTCTAACATTGATGAATCACGTGGTTAAACAGGAGATCACACCTACAGGCACACACTAGAAAGAAGTGATCAGCAAGTATGTAAAGCAAGCTCCAGGCAGTTGATATACAAACCTAACTTACAAAGACTTAACTAAAGCAAGTTGCTGAGGTCTACAGGTGGAATAAAATCATTAGTGAGTCAGGTTATATGCACGTATATACATGAGGAAAAAATTATGTTGGAAATTGAGTGCCTAAATTTAACAAGCCGTTTCCTGCCATAGGAAATACTTTCCTGCCAAGGAAAGTAACACATTCTCTCTTTCTTGATATCAGCTATCCAAGCTGAGAGGCTTTATTTGAACAGCTACTGAGATTAATTCTGGTGAAATCACCCATTATACAGGTCAGACTAGGCAACCTATAGATCACTTCCAGCTTTAAAAATCTAAATATCTGTGAACAGTGTTCAACTTGACTTGCTACCTCATGTGAAACCCCAAAACTGCCTTAACTTTACTAGGACACCAAGTCAGTTATCTCAAGAGTAAGAATGCTCTTTTCCCTTCTTTAGTGAAAATCAGAATTTAACCATAACTTTACCTTCCCTTCCCAAAAAGGCTCTAAAATTTCAAAGAGTTTCCTAAACAGATCCAAGGATGTCCCTCCTCAGCTTTCTTTAGTGTATTGCAGTACTGTGGATGTTGACAAGTAACCATACCACAGATAGTTTCATCCCACTGGCTCACACCTGCAGTCATCATCTTTACAACCACTCCAGCAGGGAGAGCAGGAAAATGGTATCATCTATTTAAATACTCTGCAAAACAGAAAATTCGTGCAAATTAACATAGCAGAAAAAAACCCCAAAACACTGAGGACGTATACAGTGTGAAATAAAGTTAACAGAACAAAATTGTGGAAGAATCAGGTTGTACTCAAGTATCGGTACATCTTAGGTCACATTAGGCTGACAACCTGGCCTTATATGCTGTAGCTCCAGAGCTTTTATACTAAAACAGCTTTCTAGTCCCATTTAGCTATCACGTGTAAAACATGGAACATGTTAAACGTGACTTGCAGTAGTCAAGCTTACTACTGCAAGTCACACTTTCCACTGGTGCAAAAAAATTGTTATTTGTAGTGCAGCAACACAAGAGCAGTGGCTTGGCTAAGCCAGCCTGAGCGGAAAAGCAAAAAGCATGAGACAACACTGTCCTTCTGTACCTCATGAAAACACAAGTTAATACTTTAACAGATGTACTTCAACCCTCCAAATATTGTAATTAAAACCAAATATATGCACAAACCATCTTACTTTTTATTTTACTAGTGACCAAAGCATCCAAGAAAGAAGAGAGTCCATCATATCAGGAAGATACACACAACTCAATAGTAAGCACCTGGTCTTTGCTGGTGAGCGGGGGAGCTTTGGGCCATACCCCTGGCTCTGGGCCTCTTCCTACTCCATCCTACCCCCTTGACAGACAATAACTCGACCCTGCCTCGCTTTGTTCTCAAATCATGTAAAAAACAACCTCACCCTCTGGCAAAAAAGAAAACAAAACAAGGTGCAGCCGGCTCTCCTAACAGCAGCAAGGCGACAGCCTGTCCAGAAGGCGACATTAGCACCCGTCTGTTACGGTTACAAGGTTACAAATGGATCGGTTACAATCAGTCATTGCATTCATTAAAAAATAATGCAACACCCGCTGCAGCATCTCACCTCCGAGAGCCATAAAGTGACCACAAAGTTAACAATAGAATACATTAAAGTGTGCTAAAAATGAGACTCGAGAGACATGATTTGTACACGCAGTGATGGTTTTTCTTAATCCAATCACTGTAACTGGAAAAGTCATCAAGCCCTCACGCTCACAAGCCTTTCTTCAGGCCTGACCTTTGTGTACTCAAATGCTGTACAATATCCCCAGCATACTATTATGTCTGATACTAACAATAACCTTTACCTATAAATTTGTCTCACAAATGCCTGTAAACTATTCCCATTACAATAATACTGCCCTTGCTACCAGAAAGGATACACTTTCTGTGGAAAAAAACTGTATTGTCAATCACTATTCTCAATTTCAAATAATCACCCCTGACACGGTACCAGACTAACTACTCCCTTCTTGCACTCTGAGCGTAGTTACTCTAATTACCTTGTCAGGTTATCAGTAGCAATAAAGTCTTGTGAAACTAACAGAAGTTTGGGCCAGGCACGGGGCCGGGGTCTGCAGGGCAGCGATGACTTAGCTGCAGGTAGGCACCCGCGCTGCACGCCCTCACACAGCGCTGCAGGGAGAGGCCGGAAACCATTAGGGGGGCAAAGCGCCTGCCCTCATGGGCACCAACCCTCTGCCCTCAGGGCTCCCATCAACTTGCTCCCCTCAGGCTCTCCCGCTCTGCCCTTGCTCCGGCGCCCGCCCCTACACCCCCCAGGCTGCCACCAGCTCCCCAGTCACCCCGGTGCCACCGCCTCCGCCTGCCCCCAGCGCACGCTCCGGGCTCCCCTTCCCAGCCACGACGCGGGCACCCCCAGGCGCCCGCCGACAGTCGCTGCGTCCCACCCCTGGGGCTCCCACCAACAGCCCCGGGCCGCGCCGGGCAGGCCTGGCCTGGCCTCCCCCACCCCCTGCGCTCCCCAGCGGCCCCCGCCGCCTTCCCGTCGCCAGGCAACGGCGGCCGCGGTGCCGGGCGGGAGGGGCCGCGCTGCACGCCGGGAGGGGTCAGAGGTGAGGGGGCAGCGGCTGAGCGCGCGCGCTTCGGTGCGGCCGCGCCGGGCGAGGTACGGCCGGGCCGGGCCGGGCCGGGCCGGGCTCTCCGGGCTCCCTCGGCCCCCGCCGCGGGTGACGCCCCGTTTGCCTTGCAGGAGGCCTAGGATGGCGGAGAGACCGGAGGACCTGAACCTGCCTAACGCCGTCATCACCCGCATCATCAAGGAGGCGGTGGGTGCCGGTCCCGGCGGCCCCGAGGGGCCTCCGCCGCGGCGGGGTGGAGCGCGGGCCGTGGAGGCACCGCCAGCGGCCCCTGCCAGCGGCGGGGGGCGGCTGCGGACGAGCAAGCTCTCCTCGGACAGCCCCCACGGAGGCTTCGCGGTTCCGCGGTTTTGCTGCCCAAAACGTGCCCGGGCCCCGGAGGATCCACCCCGGGGAGGGCGGCGGTGCCGGCTGCCGCCCGTGCTGTGTCCCCGAGGCTTCCTGTGAGGAGATGTGGCCCGCCAGGTGCCAGGAGGGACGGTCCAGGCTGCAAAACCCGCACTAATGTTCCGAAGTAAAGCTGAAAGGCAGGGGAGCTCTGGCAGTGGGACTAACTGAACCAGCTCCCCAAACAAAATCAGAGCAGAAGCAATTCCTTGTCTATATAAAACCCAGTCATTAATTTAATGATATGTTTGGTCTTGATGTCAATGAGATGTCAGTGAATGGATCTGGATTTGGCAGGGTGATTGGGCTGTGTCAGGAATTTGATAGTCATTGGATGAATTGCCCTGGAGATGGTGGCCAGACTGCGGTTGGCTTTCAGCTGGTATCAAAGTTTCTGTGATAGCATCCTAGATCAACATTTAGTTTCTAGTTGTGCTGAGCTCTCTGAATGCCTTAACAGAACTGACATGTGAATTATACAAGTTTAAGTCATTTGTAGCAGCTACTGATAAAAGTTGAATTTATTTTTCAGCTTCCTGACGGAGTAAATATTTCCAAAGAAGCTCGGAGCGCAATATCTCGAGCGGCAAGTGTGTTTGTGCTTTATGCAACATCATGGTAAGAATTTGTTGCATCAGATGATCGGTGCAGTTGATTTATAATTCACCTCTCTGCTGGCTGAACTGGAGATTTTTTTCCCAGTGTTTGTTTTGGTATTGTCTGTTTATATAAATAAAACAATCTTTAGTGTAGCCCAGTCTGCAACTGGGCGGTTGGGTTTGGGCTGCCCTTAACAACCTGTGGGGAAGGCAGCTTGGCTCCGTACACAGGGATGCCCCAACTCCACCAGTGACAAGAGGGGTCCCAAACTGCTATTAGCCTTAGAATATGGCTGCATGGCTTTTCCTGGCAAAGGTGAGAGCCCTTTGCTTGCTTTCCAAGCTACTCACCATGTGGCTGCATTAGAGCAAGTGTGAGCCAGCCTAGTCAGCCTTGGAGCCAGCTGTCACAGAGGACACAGTAACGTCTTTGGGGTGGCTCAGAATATGCTGTGCAGGCAGTCACTTCTCTGGTGTTAAGTACTCACGTGGCTTTGTGGAATTGTCACCTTACAGCCAATGTTCAGACTTTCTCCTTCCACCCAGTTGTAGAAAAGGTCCATGCAAGCAGAAAACTAACATTGTGGGAAAGCAATGCAACTAGATGAAAGCACAAACAGCCAATGTAAACAAGAAGGTATCTTAAACTACTCTTAGTAAGAGATTAAAAAAAACCCTGGATGTTTAAGAGATGGCTTTTTTTTTTTAAGTTGTTGTGACTTTAATAAACAAGACTAAATTGAGGACAGTACCAATTAACTCTGTTTTCCTTCTTGTTTTTGACTAGTGCAAATAACTTTGCCATGAAGGGGAAGAGGAAAACGCTGAATGCTGGTGATGTTCTCTCTGCCATGGAGGAAATGGAGTTTCAGCGATTTGTAGCCCCTTTGAAAGAATCACTGGAAGGTATCGTCCTCAGTTCATGTCGAGGGAGTCTAAGCAGCACCAAGTCCTGTTTTCCTCGAACACTGGACAAGCAACACTTACTTGCCTGTCTTGTTTCTCTTCTCTTTGCCCAGCATCCTACACTGCAGTTTGCCTGGGGAATAAATAATGTGCACCTTAACAGGACTGGGATAACATTATTTCACAACTGATGAGGATTGGGAAAGTCTCATCTGCTATCACCCCCCTATTATGTTTATCTAAGGAAAGTCTTAGGTGCTACCTGTAAATGTGAACTCCTGCGTCCTTTTCAGCATTTTTCTGCTGAAACTTAACCTGATTTCCTATGGAGCTGGTCAGCACAGCTCAAATAATAGGGTGAGTTGCTGCTATGAGTTCACTGCTCCCCTTGTAAGCCTGGAGAGCAAGTGGACGTTGGACTTCAGCTACTGTACTGTTCATGCCATGGAAACACTGGCTAGCAATTTTCCAGTGTTCTCTCTTTTTCTTTTAGTTTACAGGCGTGAACAGAAAGGAAAGAAAGAAGCAAGGAAAGATAAAGACAAGAAGGCAGACTCAGAGGAGCAAGATAAGAGTCGAGAGGAAGAGAATGATGATGATGACGAAAGGATGGAGGAAGAAGAACAAAATGATGATGAAGAGGTGGACAACTGAGCTTGCTGATGAGATGTGTGCAGGGGCTGGGTTTTATTCAGAGGGCTATAAACGCTGTAAATCAACCTTGCTGTGTCCCCTCTTGTTTCCAGTAGAGCTTTGTACTGGTCCTCTGGGGCCCATCCCTTTTTGTCTTTCACTTGTATATAAAGGACTTCTGCTAAAGCTTTTCTCATGGAAGGACCACTCCTCCCCACGCATAGGAGGCTTGGCACCTTCCCCAGGTTCTGAACAGACAGTAATGGGACTGGGCTTTTTATGCTGGGTTGGCTCTGAAATAGAGGAAAAAAGAAATGTTGGATGCTCAGTACAGAAGCTGGCCAGGAGAACTTGAGAGACTGTTGAATAAGCTCGTTAAACCAAGTCAGGGGCTGAATCAAATAGATCATTAACCCTTTGGGGTTTAGAATCTACATGATGATGTCAGGAGGCTTGGAAGCTGAACATTTGAGCTTTTTATCTAAGTGACTTTTTTTTTTCCTTCATTTTCTTGCATTCTGGCTGTGCCTTCTCTTTCTGCTGTGACAGTGATACTGTATCTTTCAACCTTGCCAGTCGTATGCAGCAATACAGTACAACTGTACAAGGACCAGTGGGTCCACTCAGCTGACTTTCCCCACCAAATCAACCTAAATCAAAAAACTCCACAGCACTTACGATGTAAACTAAATACCAAAAGTGCTTGTTTTGTGTTTTTAAAGCCCTGGGAGACCAAGAGGAATTTTATTAAAAATCTGAAGCAAAATTAATGGCTAAAATGTGTATCAGGATGATAAAAGCCGGCTGTATCAAGTGGTACATTTGTTGCAAGTCAGCAGTGGGCACCAGTGCATCTGATGGTCTCGCCTCCTTTCCCTCCTTTGCAGAGCTGCAGTTCCTGCAGACAGGTTGGTGACTGCAGCAAGTTTAAATGTGGTAGCATAGAGTGGTGGATTTTGGTGCGTTGTTTATTTTCCAATTGGAATGGACTAATTATATCAGAGGGTCCCTCTTTAGCCTTCGACAGTCATTCCAGAGATGTGGACTACCTCTCAGTGCGATGGGCTCCAGGAGGGCAGTGAGGACAGGATATTCCTACCTAGGAAGGCCAGCCTCGGGCCTGTGGTTTTTAAAACATCTTCAAGAAAGATGGGTTGAAACAAGCTGTTTGTATTCCTAGTACTCCTACAGGTTTGTTCTTTTACACTTTAATTCTTAGTTTTGATGCCTTTCCTTTCTCTTCTCTGAGAAAGTATCTATTAGAATAAGCTCCCTTTTTGGGGAAAAAAGCTTTATTGTTCAACTGATCTTTCTGAAGACTAATAAACCTAATATTTGAACTTCACCAAGGTCTGGTGAAGGAAACTTGAGGAAAGTTTTAGATATGTTTAAGTAAAACCCATGAATTTTGCTGATGTGCAGTTTTAAACTAGCACTTGTGAGGAATAGTATGTCCTTTTCACAAAAAAACTGATGCAGAGCTACCCACAAGAGCTACTCTGCTTTTATGCTTTTACGGCATGATGGCTTTTCACACAGAGAAGCCGAGCTCCTGAAAAGAACTGAATCAACAAAGATTTTCTGCTGTCTAGTTTCTACTGGTGTACAGTCAGTAACAGATGAAAAGACTGAGTTGATGATGTCTTCCCAAGATCTCCAATAATAAAAAAGGCCTGCCTTCTAGCTCCTTTTTTTTTTTCTTTTTTCCTCTTTTAGTACATATCTGGGGTGCATATTCTAGAAGGGAACAATATCTAAATAAAAGCCAGATTTTTTACAGAAACGGAGTCTCTTATTTCTGTCAGTGATAAAATGAGCGGGTTGTAGTTGCATTAAGCACACATCTGAGCATGCAGTGAAGGCAGAAGCAAACTTGTTATGAAATTGCTTACGGAGCAGCTGACAGCAAAGGGAGGATGAAGGCTGCTGCAACCCGGCCTTTGTGTGAGAGGAGCAAGGGGAGCGCGGAGACTCGAAAGAACTAGATTTGCAGTTATTGGAGAAACGAGGTTTGGGTGCTGGTGTTTGTGTCCCTGGTGGAAGGAGCCTTCAGCTTGCCGTTGCTCCCGGTGAGAGGCACTAGGGTGGGGGAAAGAGAGGAGAGATACGGGGTCTGGGTTTATGCACTGCAGCTGGCCTAGGAGACTGTTATTGTGTGAGAGCTACAGAACACCATGCAATAAACCCAGTCTGTGCCTCCCCTGTGCTCTGATGTGATGGAGAAAATAGCGTGTCCTGCATGTGTGCTGCCAGGCCTGCAGCGTGGCTCCAGCCTCCCTTCGCCTGGCTGGTCCCCACAGCACCCCCAAACCTCGCTCCAGGCCCCTGTGGCACTACAAAACCTGGCTCCATACCACCACAGCACCCCCAGCCTTGCTCCTGTCCCTCATAGCACCCCAAGGACCTGCTCTAGGCACCTGCAGCACCCCAAAGCCCTGCTCCAGGCCCTCACAGCACCCCAAAACCTGGCTCCAGGTGCCCCTGCAACACCCCAAAACCTGTCTGCATGGCCCTACAGCACACTCAGCTGTGCTTCTGCCCCCCCCCAGCACCCCAAAGCCCTGCTCCAGACGCCCACAGCACCCCAAAGCCTAGCTCCAGGTCCCCCTGCAGTACCCCAAACCCCATCTGCATGGCCCCACAGCACACTGAACCGTGCTCCTGCCTCACCCCAGCACCCCAAAGCCCTGCCCCAGACCCCCGCTGCACTCCAAAACCCTGCTCCATGCCCCCACAACACCCCAAAGTCCTGCTCCAGAGCCCCGCAGCACCCCAAAACCCTGCTCCATGCCCCCCCAAAACCCTGCTCCAGGCCCCTACACCCCCCAAACCCCTGCTCAGACCCCCTCCAGCGCACACCCCCTTGTCGCGCCGCCTCCAGCCCTTTCCCGCGCTCCGCCGCGCGAGACTTCCCGCCGTCTTCCCGCGGGGTGAGGGGGCGGGGATACGCTAATCGGGGGGGGGCGGGGTTATGCAAATCACGAGGGCGCTGGGGAGAGTCACACGGCCGGAGCGGGACGCGGCGGCGGTCGGTGAGTGCGGGGACCGGGGTCGGGGACCCGGGGGCCGGAGCCGGGGCGACTGCCCCGGCTCCGGCCCCCGGGTCCCCGACCCCGGTCTCTTGTAGGGCCGGAGATGGGGACGACTGAAGGGCAGGGCCCGGCAAGGAGCTACCGCTTGGGTGCAGGCAGCTAAAGGCAGCCCTCCTTAACGCACAGTAAGGGCAGCCCGGTTTTTGCTCGGTAACCCGCAGTTACCGTGGCAAACGTGGGGAAGGAAAGCGAGCACCGAGCAGCGTGCAATGCTGCGGGTTGGCCTCGGTCCTGAGCCCCCCCCCCCCCTCCCCCGGCTCATCCTGCGGTGTGATTACAGACCGTGCATCCCCAAGCATCCCCGTTTCCAGATCCCACCTGGAGCAGGAAATCTTCATTAACGTCTTGACCTTTGTTAGTGGCTGTTAATTAACCCGCAGCTCTGTTGTCTCCCTGGGGAGCTCTGCTTTCCTAGTACGCTCCAGTCTGTCCCCATTCCCACCTGGGATTTTGGGAGCTTGCGTGTCTCTAGGACTTCAGGTATATAGTTGTGCAGCAAAGGATGAGGCTGCATGCATTTCAGTATCCCAAAATGCTGGAAAGCAACTTCCTTGTGTCTCGGTAGTGCAGAGGCAGCTGCTGGCTCGGTGGTGCTGTCAGCAGCCGGAGCAGAACTTTGCAGCTCACCATAGGCGTGTATCGGGTCTGGCTTCAGCCCGTCCACTGAGTTTGTTTCATTTGTGCTAGTGCAAACAGGAGGGGGACATGTACATGGTTCTCTCGTTCTGCAGTTGCTTCTCTTTCCTCAAATACAGCAAGGCACCCAGGGTCACTGTGGTAGGCCCGGACTGGGCAAAAGCACAAGTTTGGGTGCTGTGGGTTTGGGCTGGTCCTTGAACAGTCCCAGTGTGGAGGAGCAAAGGTGAAACCACTCTGCTGTGGAACCGTTTGCTCAGGAAGGAGCTGCAGGGCTGTTCTTAAACTTGTCCTTACTGATGCTCTGGTGTGCATGAAGCAAATTGCTTTAGAAACACAGATTCAGGTATTTAATGTTGGGCAAAGAGGCACGTGCGCTCTGCTGGGAGCCCTAAGGGGATCTCGGGGAAACAGCCCTGTTCTAGGGCGTAACATATGTGGTGCAACATCCCCTTATCACGGCACTCTTGCAGTCCTTGCTCTGCATCCCTGCCATCCCTCCCCGGCTGCTTGGCAGCTGTGGGGCGACGGCATCTCTGCAGCTGTAAGACCCCAGTGCCCTCGTCCGACCAGGTGCCCTGCGTGGGCAAGGGGAGCCTGCAGCCCTGGGCTGGCAGCAGCGTCTCCTGCACGTGGGGCTCATAAGGAGGGCCCCAGCTCCCCTGGCCTCGCAGTAGACGGGTGCTCCGCCGGGGCCCACCCGTCCTGGCTGTTATCTCCGCTCTGCAATTCTGCCGGGTGCCCATCTCCTCCTTCCCCAGAGAGGGCAGTTTCTGGAGCTGTGGCCTCTATCTGTCCCCCACAGAGTCAGGTGCCTCTGGTCCCACCCCGTCCCCCTTCCCCTCTCCCCTGTGGGATTAACTGTTTAAAGCATTTTTTGGATTCTCGAGGTGGGTTTTGTTCACTGAGCCCTTTGTTCTCGATTGCTGCCTGTCTGGAGCCCTGCCCAAGCAGCCCAGCCGCTGCACTGGGGCTGCCAACTCCAGTTCACCCAAGGGCCGTCCCCTTCCCTGCAAGTAAGGACTGGGGCGGCAGCTTTCCAGAGCTAAAAATTACTTGCCAAGTGATGCCGTGACACTGCCAGCATGCCCGTCAGCTGGTCTGCATCCCCCGCAAGCACCATGTGATTTTTTTATACAGTGGTTTTATACGTGTAAGTCTGTAAGTAATTGAGAGGTGCCTTTTCCCCCATCCCCAAGCAGAGGTGATCGCTAGGGGTACGAGAGACTCAGTTCAAGCCCTGGACTGAACGCAGTGCCCCTGTATTACAAGTGCCCTGTGCACTGGGGTGGCCTGATACAGGCTGAGGATTTGGCTCAGCATTAGACTATGTGAATGGTCTTGAGTGTGTAAAATAGGTGAACACCTCAAATTAAAGGTTTTCCAGAAGAATGGAGCCATCTCCTCCCCAGCTCTGTTGCTGACTTCTGTCGTGGGTGCTGGTGTAAAACTTTCTCCCCTGGCCTGCATCCTGGGATGCTGAGCCGTGCCCCCTCTCCGGAGAGAGACAGGGGCAGCAAGGTTTATTGCTGGGGAGTCCCTTCTGGGATGGAACTGGGGACTGCAGGGCCGCTGCCCTGAGACAGGTCCCATCCTCGTGTCCGCTCTGTCTCCTGTGGGAAACCCTGCCCTGCCCGGGAGTGCCAGCAGAGGAATACTGCTTGCCCTTTTGTCTCCAGCTCTCCTCCTGCCCGCCTCCCTCTGGTTTCAGCTCTCAAAACAAAATCTGTGGTCTCCAGTAGGAACTTTGCTCTTTGCTTCCCAGCTCCTCTGCGCAGGGCGTTTGTGGGATGCAGCCCTGTGTGTGCAGCCAGCAGAAGTCCTTGAAGCCGCTCTGTACAAACAGTCTGTTGCTGTAGTTGTGGCTCCCCGGGTGTCCCGGCCGTAACAGCTGCTCCCTTCTCTGCTGCAGCCAAATGCCTCGTCCTGGGGCAGCTGCCTTCCCCCAGCCCCTTCCGTCGCACTCTCACCAATTGGTGAGAATTAGTGCCAGTGGAAATTTAAATCTTAATGGTCTAACAGCAGAATTATTACTAAATCTAACTGTTACAGAAGAAAATACTGCTACAGAAAAAGTTTCAACAATAACATAGCTAACACTTGATTTATGTATATTGAGTTCTTTGTTACTCCTGAAATCAGTTTTGCCCAACTCCCAAGTTTTCTTTATCCAGCAGTAAGTGGCCACTGGAGTTGTGTGACAGCAGGGTTTAAAGCCCTGGGGTCTTTAGGATGATCGTGCACCTCTCTCTCATCCAGCGCTCATTCTTTTCTGTAACTGCACCTTTACAAGGTGGCCACAAATACTTTGTGCTACGCAGAGCAGCTTTTTAGCTACTCTGTATACAAAAGCTGTATCACACAATTATGCAGCGTTAAGCAAAACTAAAACAAATTAAGCAATGACCATCTCATCATTAGAAAACTGTTGTTACAGCTATGCAAGCTAAAACAGACGGAGCCTGATGAGGGTGGTAGTCTTGAACCATGTGAATGTAGCTCTGCTGCAGGAGGATGCTGGTGGCTGTAAATCGGTGGTTTCATACACAGAACTGGGACATTTTGTGGGGAGGAGTCGGCATCATCCATATTTATAGGAAGTGCTGTGCTGTGACTGCTGATGCAGGGTCCTGCAACACCCACCCAGCATGGAGCAGCCCCTGGGGGAGTGGGGCTGGAGCTGGCTGGGCTGCAGCTCACACTGCCTGCGTATGCCTGGAGCAGGACAGGGACAGTCCTGCAGTGGCTGCCTGGATGTCAGCCCCCTCCTCGCGTGCACTGATAGCCATGGCTGACCAGGACACTGCCACTAACCAGCCTGCCGGTTTCTTCAGTGTTTCACAATCTCCTTCCACAGCCTCCTAGTGAACGCCCAAGATGCAGGCAGACTCCCTTCTTCACAGCGGCTACTTCCACCCTGTACTACGCTCCTGGCAGTGTACGGCAACCACCTTTGATGCCTCCAACCTCATCTACCCCATTTTTGTCACGTGAGTGAGCCCTGGCTCTCTGGATTAGGGATGGACCAAGCTCAGGTGGCTTAGGTGCTCCCTGAGCTCTTAGGTTCAGAGTCCCCAGAAGATTCCCTGTGGACCAGCCTGGTATAGGGGCTTGCTTCTCATGCCAAGTCCTCACATCTCTGTCCCATCCACCTCCTGCAGTGACAGCCCTGATGCAGTGGAGCCAATCCCCAGCCTCCCTGGACAAGCCAGGTAAAAACCCAGCCCCTCCAAGCTGCGTGCCAGTTGCTGCCGTGCCCCGTGCCTGAGCAGGGTTGATGTATGGCCTGAGATGAGCATGGGCCAGGGGTGACACTTCCAAACTTCTGTGGTCCCTGCCTTGGGGATCCCCCAGCATCAGGCAGGGCAGGAGCATTCGTCCGTCATGGAAGTGGAGAGAATCATACTAGGGATGCTGAGAAAATACCAATACTGGCAGGGATAGTGCCAGGGTCTCGTGATGTCCCAGAGCACTCACATGTTGTGTGGGCTGGGCACGCAGGGAAGTTGGAAGCGAATGGCCTTTCCAGCAGCAGCTAGAAAACCTGTGCAAGGACACAGGCTCCGGTCCTGCATTAGATCTTGCTGGACTGGCAGCTCCTGTCTTCATCTGCTGCTGCTACGTTAGCAGGGCTGTGGTCCAGGCCCCAGGGGGATGGTCCTGTGGGGAGGTGGGCTGGCTCTGCAACCGGGAAGCCGAGATAAGGGATCCAAGGCCAGGGCATGCTCGTCCTTTCAGAGCAAAGAGTGTCCATGCCAGGTAGGTAACGTTCCTGTAGCCCCACATAAAGTCCTGGATTGTTCCTCCCAACATTCAGGCAACACATCTGCTGTACCTCCAGCTGGATGGCATGGATGCTTGTAGGTGCTGGATCACTCACAAACCAGCATCCAAGTCACAGACCAGCTTGCCCCACAGAGCAGGTCTGGGTGCCTGGCAGTCCCTTCACTTTGCTCTTCTCAGGTACGGAGTCAACAAGCTGGAGGAGATGCTGCATCCCCTCGTCGAAGATGGTCTGAAGTGTGTGCTCATCTTTGGGGTGCCCAGCAAGGTCCACAAGGTCAGTGTGTGTGGTGGTGGCAGGGGGCTTGGGGTAGCCACAGGTGTGTGGGAGAGCAGTGTTGGGCTGTCGGGGTCTCCTGATCAAACAGGGGAAGTTCAGGGTCACTGGGCATGCTTGGACCCCACTCAGCAAAGGAGGACAGGGATGGTAGACTGCAGTGACACCCGAAATGCTCCCTCTAGGTGACTCTGGGTGTCCTCTGTCCCTTTGAACAAACAGTACGTCACTGCAGGGCAGAGAACAGGGACCTCTGTGCTGCAGAAAGCAGGATGAATGACTTGAGAAGAGCATCTCACATATGGCTTCCCTTGACCCAGCCTTGTGCTGGGAGCTGTTGCAGGTGGCCCCAAGACCTGCATTCACTGCTCAAAGGCACTACTCTGCCACCCTTGGTGGTCACACCGCCCTGCGTTACACGGTCTCACGGTTCAGAAAACGTTTCTTGGGCAGAACTGCTGCCTTGGAGGAGTTGGTGGGACACCCTCAGCTCTGTGTGCTGAAGCATTTCTCTTCTCACAGGATGAGAGAGGCTCTGCTGCTGATGCAGAGGACACACCTGCCATCCAGGCAATCAAGAAGATCCGCTCCACCTTCCCAGAGCTGCTCATAGCCTGTGATGTCTGCTTGTGCCCTTACACCTCCCACGGGCACTGCGGTGAGTGCACAGCTTGGGGTCCTGGGCTGCTCTTCGGGCACCTTCCCAGGACTGGGAGTCTCTGGGGGTTTGCTGTTTTCTGCTGAGGAGCTCTGGGTGCTGGTGGGGCCTGGCCAGCTCCTGCCCCAAGACTTGGCTCCCCAGTACTGGTGCAGTTGAGCCTGAGAGACCTCTCCTAGGTTTTAAGAACAGAGTGGGAGGCACGGGTGGTTAAGGCACCCACTCCCTGGCCATCTGAATCTGTCTGAGCGCCTCTCTGTGTACCCCATCTCTGTCTTCCCTTCCTTGGAGCACCCACATGTTGTGTCCAGTCCCTGGAGGGCTGCGTCCTTATCCAGCTCCCTTAACATGTTCTCTGCTGTTGCTCTGAGTATCTGTGTAGCAAGAGCCATGCTCCCACCCTGGGGACTGAGGCAACCAGCTGTCCAGCCCCTCACCTAACCCCAGGTTTGTCTCCTAGGCATCCTGCGTGAAGACGGCACCATCCAGAACGAGATCAGCTGCCAGCGGCTGGCAGAAGTGGCGCTGGCCTATGCCAAAGCAGGTGAGGAGTCTCCTGGCTGCGATACCTGAGTTTGACTCTCGCAGATTCGCCCCCTCTCACTTTCAGCAGGCCCAAAAGCAAACTGGGCCTGGCTCCAACTGGGAGTGCTTTTGCTCCGAGCCGGGGGAGGTTCCCCTGCCCTCCACACACTGGCCCCAGCAGAGCTGCAGGCACCCGGGGCCCCTCTGGCCCTGGGGTCACCTGTTCCTGCAGGCAGAGTCACAGCCTCGGGCACTTCTTGGCGTCTACTCTTTCCCTGCAGGCTGCCACATCGTTGCGCCCTCAGATATGATGGATGGGCGCATCGCAGCCATGAAGAAGGCTCTGATCTCCAATGACTTGGGCAACAAGGTGAGCTTGCGATCTGCGTGTGCCAAAAGCGGGAGTGATGGCCACAGGGATGCTGCATCACAACAGGTCCTGGGCAAGCGGTGGAAGAAGCAAACCTCCACCTTGCCCAGGACACGTCACAGGCATTTCCCTGTCCCGGTGCACACAGGAAGGGAACGTCCTTGGCCAGACACAGGGACAGCGAGGTGCCAGGCCTCTGGCAGGGGAAGGAGAATGTGGGGCAGAGTATAAAACAGCCATAGGAGGGAAATCACTACTGCCCTGGCGCAGGGATGCAGCACTGAGCTTCTGGCCCTCACAGCTCTGCTCTCCTCTACAGGTCTCGGTGATGAGCTACAGCGCCAAGTTTGCTTCATGCTTCTATGGTCCCTTCAGGTGGGTCTGTCCCTCAGCCAGGAGTGTCCCCAGCCAGTGCCAGACTGGCCAGGAGGTGCATCCCCAGATAGTTACTTGGGAAGGGGGCTCGGCCAGAGCCTGGGCCACAGCTGGGGCCATACTGGTTGTTTCGGAGTGCCCTCCTCCTACTTCCCATTGCAAAAGGGAGACAAATGTACCTTGCCCAGGAGAGGCTGGCTGGTGGGAAGATAACCTTGGGTGATCTTCTGTCCCAGCCCTTCACCTGCTTGTCCTGGGTGCTGGTGGCAAGGCAGGCAGGGAGGGAGCTGCCTGCAGCTGCCAGAAACAGTGAGGAGGGGGAGTGTTGCCCCAAAGGGTGGCTTCAGGGACAAGCCTCAGCTCAGTCAACTATTAGACCTTGTCCCAAGAACAGCCTGACCCTCATGGGGTGTGCCTGAGAAATCTGCCTTGGAAAAGAGCAAAAGGAAAATGTCTGACACAATTTTACCCCAGACTCTGGGCATGGGGAGAGCAGTGGGTGTTGAAGCATGGCTCCCAGGGCTAGCCTGGGCCTGGTGGACCTCCCAGAGTGACCCTGGGGTGCTGAGGTGGGTTGGGAGAGCCCCCTTGTCCTGGCCCCGTTCGCTCATGCACCCAGGGCTGTCCTTGCATTTCTGAAGCTGTACGAGGTGAGAGGCATGGGGAGCCGTGCTGGTCCTCATCCCCTGCCCTCTGCCCTGCCTGTCACCAGGGATGCTGCGCTATCCAAACCCGCCTTCGGAGATAGGCAATGCTACCAGCTGCCCCCGGGCGCCAGGGGCCTGGCGATACGTGCCGTGGTGAGTAAGCCAGGGTCAGGCTGCCTGGGGCAGCACCAACGGTCGTGGGTTTGGGGAGAGCAAGCCCAGGGGTGTGGGAAGCAGAAGGTGGTAGGAGGCACACCAGCCAAAATGGATGGGGCTCTTCCCTCTCAAGTGAGAGAAATGTGAGGCCCATCAGCCTGTTGGAGAGCTGGTCCCCAGTGTGGGCCCAAGGACCATGCACTGGGAACAGTGGAGTTGGTGACCCCGTACCCTGCTACAGCTCAGGGTGTCAGGTCCAGGGACACACAGTCACCGTGCTTCTGCTCTCCCCCATCACAGCAGGAGCTCCTGCAGCCATTAGGGGCTCACCAGACCCTTCTGTGATCCCTCCTGGGTAAACCAACCACCAGCTCAAAACTTCTGGGGAAAAAAACAACCATCAACTTGCTGGAAAATGTTATTCTACCCTGAGCTGATGGGGTCACACGCGTGTTCCCCTCACAGGACCGGGATGTGCGTGAGGGAGCGGACATGCTGATGGTGAAGCCAGGGATGCCCTACCTGGATCTTGTGAGGGATGTCAAGGCTCGAGTAAGCTCTTTCTGCATGCCAGTGAGGGCACGAGGTGTGGATGAGGAGGGGGCAGAGAGGTGTGCGTTTGGGATGGCCAATTTGGATATCCAAACCGGAGGGGATGTGACTGTTGGTTTCATGTGTCGAGGTGGGTGCTGGAGCATCTCCGGGAGCACTGGGGTGTGCGGGGAAGGGATGCCAGGCACGGGGAGGGGTGTCCCCTGTCCGCCCGCCGGCTGAACTCCCTCCCCGCCGCTCCCCTCAGCACCCCACCCACCCGCTGGCCGTGTACCACGTCTCGGGGGAGTTCGCCATGTTGTGGCACGGGGCCCAGGCCGGGGCCTTCAGCCTGGAGGCTGCCGTCAGGGAGGCGGTGACGGCCTTCAGGCGCGCAGGTGAGGCGGCCGGCCCCGAGGCCTGCTCCCCCCTCCCCCGACCCCATCCCCGCGTCCCGCCCCGGGCCGGTTCCAGCGTCTCGTCTCTCCGCAGGGGCCGACACCATCATCACGTACTTCGCGCCGCAGCTCCTGCGGTGGCTGAAGGAGGAGGTGGCGGCGGCGGGACAGGCCTGAGCGCGGGGGGCGGGGCTTCCGGGCGGGGCTTCCGGGCGGCGGGGGCGGGGCTTCCGGGGCGGCCGGGGAGCGGCGCAGGTGGGTGCGGGCCGGGGCGGGAGTCGCCCGTGGGCCCCGGGACCTCGCGTACCCCCAGCCTGCCGCCCCGCCTGCCCGGCGGCCGCGCTGCCCCCGTGCACCGGGAACCCGGCCCGGTGAGCCCCGGGTCCGCCCCACACCTCTAGCCCCAGCGTGACCCGCGTGGGCCCCACTCGCCCACACCCACGTGCCACGGGTGCGCCCCGTACACCCCCCCCAGACACCCCGGGTGCACCCCGTCCCCATACACTGTGGCTACAGCCCCAGGTGCACCCACGCCCCCCCCGTCGCCCAGCAGCCCCCCGTGGGGCACTGCTGCAGCACCCACGGAGAGGTGCAGCTGCCCCGGCCTGGACGCTTTGCACCCTGGGACTCGGAGCAGGGCCTTCCCTCCCCTGCCACATCTCGATGCGGACCCCAGAGGGGGCCTGAGCCCCCCACAGGGCCACTGACACCAGTGGGTGTGATGTGGACAAAGGGCCAGTGCCCGCACCCCTCTGATACGACCAGCATGAGCCATGCTCAATACCGCCTTGCTTTTCAGCTGAGCATCTGGCTCTCACCTCCCTGTTTGTTCTAGGTTTCCCTTAGCCCTGAGCTTTACTGAAGCCATGCTTAGGCTGCGCTTACTAACATGGGACGTGAAGGACACGCTGCTGCGGCTGCGGCGGCCGCTGGGGGAGAGTTATGCGGCTGAGGCCCGGGCTCACGGGCTCCAGGTGCAGCCGGAGGCTCTTGGTCAGTCTTTCCGGGAGGCATATGGAGCCCAGAGCCGGCGCTTCCCCAACTACGGCCGGGGCCAGGGGCTGAGCTCCCAGCAGTGGTGGGTCGATGTCGTGAAGCAGACCTTCAGGCTCTCAGGCGTGCATGAAGACAGAGTCCTAACACTGATGGCAGAAAAACTCTACCATGATTTCTGCAGTGCCCGCAACTGGGAGGTGCTGCCAGGAGCCAGTGAGACCCTGAGCTGGTGCTGCCAGCATGGCTTCCGCATGGGGGTGGTCTCCAACTTTGATAACCGGCTGGAAAACATCCTCTCCCAGTGCAACCTGCGGCACCACTTTGAATTCATCCTCACTTCTGAGGACACAGGCTTCACCAAGCCGGACGGGAGAATCTTCGAGAAAGCGCTGCGCCTCAGCGGGGTCCCCCCAGAGCAGACGGCTCACGTGGGAGACGACTACACCCGGGATTACAGGGCAGCACGAGCTGTGGGCATGCACAGCTTTCTGCTCCGGGCTGCTGGGCAGGGCGAGGAGCCAGAGGTGCCCCCTGAGCACATCCTGCCCACGCTTGGCCACCTCCTGGCTCTTATTGAGAAGGGGTAGCTGCATTTCAGAGGAGGACCAGTGCTGCTGCTGAGCAGCAAACCAGTCCTGGCATGGCATTTCTTGCTGCTGGTTGGGCAGGGAAAAGAAGCGAGCGCTTCTAAGTGCAGGGAGGAGTGCTGCCTGCGGAGCAGGAGGGGTGTTAATGCAATAAAATGTATCTGATGCCCGGCATTGCTGCTGCTGTCTTTCATAGCTTTTTAAACGCTACAGAAGAGGGTCAGCAGTGGCATCTTCCCCTAATGGAGCTGGCGACTGGGTCAAGCTGCACTCCAGAAGGCTCATTCTGGCAGGAGGGATGGAGGTTTATTGAGGTTTATCCCTTCTCAGTCACACTAGGCAGAGGTTTGAGCATCCCCCTCTGCAAGTGCATCAGGAGAGCTGGGGTTGGTCCCATCCCGGGGAAGGTCTGCTCACACAAAGCACCCAGGAGACTTGCGCACAGGCCCTGCACGCCTCAGTGTACCCCAGGTTTGCCACCTCACCAGCATCCCCTTCTTGACAGCGGTGTCCAGGAGGCAGTTGCAGGCTCCCTGCTGTAGGCAAAACAAGTCTGGAGTTGGGCAATTTCACTTAATGTATTGCCAACTAACAAACTTTACTGATTTGGGTATAGAGAAATAAGGATGACAAATTTTGAACAGTTGGGGGAACACCTTTCCTGCCTTTCTCCCTTGCTCAACTTCAGTCCAACACCTCTCCTTCCTCCCTGCCTAACATCAGCTCCCCGTGCTTTCCCCATGTCACACTCAAGCCCCCCCCACTCCCTTTGGCGAGGCAAGGAGCAGCTCAGGAAGGTTTCTGCTGCTGCTTCTTACTCCTCTGCTCTGACATGGGCTCCTCCATGGGTGACAGCCCCTCAGGGGTGCCCCTGCCCCAATGCGGGTCCCCCACGGGTGACAGCCCCTCACACTGTCCCTGCTCTGGCATAGGGCAGCTCCTCCCAAAAGCGTGTCTCCAGCTGTGTCCCAATGATGTCCCTTTCCATGTGCTTCCTCCCTGCCATTTCTCCAAACACATCTCTCTATATTTCTGCTGTTTTCTAAAGCCATCAGGCTGGAAAGCTGCCCTTGGTTGGAGAGGAATTAAATGATTCACCTAAAAGCAGCTGGCAGAGCCAAGCATTACCCTGACCCCTCGCCCCAGCATGGCAGACACAGGGTGGGTGTAGGCTCCACGAGGAGAGGAAAGCTGCTGTAAAACATGTGAAGAACAGATGTAGTCTGAAGGCAGGTCTTGCCTGAACACCACTGTACACAAGCCAGTAGCCCTGTCTGGGCTCCTTTCCCCCATAAAGGCACCGTATAGTGTATATACAATTGTATATTCACCCCCCCAGCGAGTGCAATGCTTTGCTCACTGGACAAGCGAGATGCTCTGGTGCGCTACAGCAAAGACGGGATAGAGGGGCTCCGTGAAGGTCTCCCTGTGGGAGAAAAGGATGGTACAGGAATCGGGGTCGTAAAAGAGCACCTCCCCTCCCACAAAGTCAACCAGCACCCCGATCTCAGCCGGAGACTTGATCAGCTCCACTGCCTGCAGGTGACCGGCATGCAGGAACCTGAACTCCTTGTCGTAGCGTGAGAAGACCCAGGAGGCAACATTGAAGCCCAGGCGGACTTCATTGCCAGACCCCTTCCGTGGCAGGGAGCTGTAGCAAACCCCAAGCTTGTAGGCACAGCTCTTCTCCACACTGATCTTCCACGCGCAGACTCCTGAGTGGAAAGCTGCAGTGGCCAAAGCATTGGGCCAGTGGTCAAATCGCTCGGGGCAGTCCAAGTCCACCTTTGCTTTCTTGGGGCTGAAGGTCAGGGTTTTCCTGTCTTCTGACAGGCTGAGGTGGGGGCTGACAGTTTTCTCATCAATGTGAATCTCTTGTGAGCCTGCAAAAGAAGCCACACGGTGAGCGCCAGCTCAGTGGCCCCTGCCTGAACCACCCAAAGAAGTCATGGCCATCAGAGACACAGTCTGCTCCCCTGGGGTGACACGGCATCGGGGGCTCAGGCTCAGGCTGGGTGCCAACACAGCAGCTCCCCACAGCCTCCTCTCTCAAGCCAGGGCCAGAACAATGCAGAGACTCATCAAAGCCCAGATTTCACCAGACACCTCTCCACCCTTGCACTAGAAGTCCTGCAGATTCAGAGATGCTGCTGCTCATCTTACTCTGATCCTGGCCCGAATCCCCACAAAACAGAATTCAGCAGGTTCAGTTCATCCCACTTTTGGGAGAGACCCAAATCTGAGCCCCATCCCTTCCCACCACTACTGTGGGTGAGTAGGACCTGGCTTCTCCTCCCCCAGAGTCAAGAGCCTGCGAAAGTACTGTTTGCAGAAAACCTGCAAAGCAGGTAATACAGGAATGAGGAAGAACAGAGAGGGCTGGGCAGGGGAAATCCCTTTCCTCCTATAAAGCCCAAGTCATCAATCAACCCACCCTGAGCACTTTTGGAGCAGCTGCAGGAGGTGGCACCAGACATTAAACATTAGCACAGCCATGACTCGATTTGGTTTTGCTGTGAATTAAGGGGCTGCCCAGCTGCCCTTGTGCCACAGCACAAACCCAGCGAGCTGCAGCCCAGGGTGAGAGCCAGGTTGGCTGCAGGACACCTGCACCCGCTGGGGTCTGCTCCACTTCAGACCCGCGGGCTGACAGCACCCAGCACTGCTTGCCCTGCCCTGGCTGCATGCTCCCCCCACAAGACCCCTCAGCAGTTCTGCAGACCAGGTGCAGTTATTCAGCACTCGTACAAGTGTTTCACTTGCTCTGTAAACTCATGAAGCAAAGAGATGAGGCTGACGCCCAGCTGACTCACCTGCTCCTGGGGAGACCGAGTTTCTACCTGCAGGTGCTCCTCCTTGCCCTGTCTTCCCCCCACCCTCACTTCATTCTTTTTAGGTCTTAAACCACCAAGGAAACAAGGCTGGAGCAGGTGAGTCATTTGCTCTCCCAGCCCTGCCACCAGCAAGAGCTCTACCGTATCATGCCTGCTCCAGCCATTTCCCAACCACCCTCTACTCGGCATCCAGCACATGGCAGGATGAGGCCCTTAAAGAATCAAACCATTACACTGCACCCTGAACAGGGTTGTCCCAGAGCCCGACCTGCTCCAGCACCTATGCAGACCCAGGTCAGCATCACTCCGACCAGCAAGCAGCACCGAACAGCAGCAGTGCTGGTCAAGGGGTTTCCTAGGGCTGCACCTGCCCTGATGCTCCCTGGCAGGAGACAAGCCGAGGCTGAATTATCAGTTTGCACAATGTGGAAGTGCCGCACATGCTTGCACGTTAGGTGGAAGCTATTGTGGGCAACAGCAAGCAGAAAGAGAGCTGAAGACAGCATCCCCTTCCAGCTGAAGCAGACAACCTCATTTCTTTGATGATTTATTTCACTGAGCAGCAGTCAAATGCTTTGCAGTGTGCCTGCCCGCCACGCTGTGCCCTCCGTAGGTCTCCGCAGCTGTATTTGCCCACGCTGCCTATTTGTAGGTTGACTTTCCAGGAAGCCAAACACTGCTATGAATTCATAGAAAATGGAGCAGTCCAAGACTTCATCTTCCTCTGACAGAAGAAGGGCACTAAACCTCATATTGTGCAACACAGATCTAACCTAGGTATGGGGTTGCATTCTGGTGTTCGTGTACAGGGGATCATCTGCACCAGGAAATACCACCCTGATGACACCCACATAACTTCATTGTGGAATTATGATTCCAGGGCAGCATCTGAGGGAGAGGAAGTGCTAGCAGAGTAACTCAGATCAGCAAATTTTCCCACACAGACAAGTGTTTTGTCATGATTAAATCTGCCCTCTGGATATTCCCATATATTCTGATGAACAATTCCACTGGGAATTCATCTCACCCCAAAATCTCTTTTCTCTGTGTACAATACCCATCAGAGTGCCCTTGCCACTTCAGAGAGACGAGGGATGCTGAGTAGGTAAGTCAACATGGTTAACATCTCTGTCAAGTATGTATGTGTTAGCTGCAGCACATTTTACTACTTTTAAAATTCCAAGTTCCCATTTCCAAACTCACACATCTGAAATTAAAATCCTCATAGCTAGACTCAGACACCAAGGCGGAATCCAGACCCAGCCTGGTCCCTGTCACCATGCGGCAGCCCAACATCTCAGTCAGCTGGGATGGCTTTAGTCTGTGTCACCTCTGCAGAGGGTCCTCCATCAGGTCTCCAGCAGGACAATGTGGGTGGCCATGACCTGAGATCCCTCCCAGAAGGGTGCCAGGAGATTTACATCATCTCTCGGTTTAAGGAGGAAGCTGCCAATCCCAAACGTAAGCAAAACAGAAGCCTGGATGCCAAGTAAAGACATCAAAGGAATCATGTTTATTTTTGAGAGTGAAATGGAGGTTCTTTTGCCTGCTGGTTTCCAAGTTTTTGAGAGGTGACAGGGGCAAACCATCAAGGCTAGGAATTTACTCTTTTCAAGCAAATAAACAAGATTGCCACCTGTTCAACTGCCTTTGGGAGGAGAGACCACCAAGTGAAACATGGTATTACTGTGTCTTAATGAAAGCTAGGACTACTGCAGTTAATATTAAATCTCTAAGGCTAGGTCCTGGGTGGACTATGGACTAGTGAGATAAGCAAGGATATGGCAGGCATCCTCAGCATGCAATAATGACACGTTAAATGTAACCACAACAACAAAAAAAACCCTAACACCCAAACCCCAAGCCAGAGTGTAATAATAGCACCAACAGACCCATAACTAGGAACAAATGCCTTAAGAGTCATTACATTTGACAAGGATGCTATTGGGAAAAGAATCCATAAAAAAAACCATGTCACAACAAAGAGACTTAGGGAAAGGTTTCCTGCATGACTTAATAGCTCTGAACATCTGCTGAGAACCTGCTTGACTTTGCCAATGTACAACTGCAGGCGTTTGCATGACTGCCAGCACTCAAAGACTCATAACAGGGGGAAATTAATTGCAAAGTGAGAGCAACACCAGAGTTTGCAGTAGAAGAAACAAATGATGGTGTTGTCTGGTATGCGCAGATTCTCAAGCTAATATTGGAAGACACAAGAGCAAAAAAGCCACAAAAGCCAGAAGCACACACCTTGGAGAGGGACCTGGAAACAGGGAAAAACTGTGCATCAAGAATGAGATGAGCAAAAATCAAAGGTTAATGCAAAAGTTTTGGGAAGATGACCCCAGGGATTGTTCATGAGGTGGCACACGGGACAAATGTTTTCAAATTGTGAAGAATATTGCCACCTTTGAGGAACAAAAAATACATTTGAAATGCTCTAACAATGGCCTGGAAGCAAGAGTAAAAGTAAGTATTTCATAATCAGCAATTCAAGCAGATCACAGCCGGAAGAAGAACATCTCTCCCTGCTCAACAGAGCCGACACCAACCTGGTAAAACCATACCCAGAGCACGTCACTGGCCTGACAAACGCCTCCAATGGAACCTCAGCTGTACAGCAAGAGCTGAACCAGATCACAATGTCTCTAACAAACCACCAGCTCATGCACAGCCACAATCTCAGCTTATGATCAGAAAGCTACTGCATTTACTCACTTCTCATTCCAGCACGACAGGGCGTCTCACAGACGCCACGTGGGTGAGTTCACCCTCTTTTATAATCACCAGCAGGCCAATGCTAAACGCGATAAAAAGGAATTTCTGTGACAGATATTTCTACGGCAGCATCAGCTTCACTGATGTCACCAAGTGACCCAGGAAACAGCAAAAGAAACCAAGTGACGTTAATCAGAGTTGATAAAAGACACAGCCTTTTTAAACCGTTGTTCTCCTCTTAGCCATAACCAGCTGCTTTGAGCCACCGTCCCCCCTCCCAAACCTCCTACAGCTGCTGCTGCCCCCCTGGCTGGGGAGCTCCAAGGAACTAGCAGGGGCTGGGACAGCAGAGGGGGCAGGATGTCCCAGGTCCTGGGCAGGACACAGCATCAGGATGTTTCTTTGGGCAAAACATCAATGAGCACACAGGAATCCTCAGAGAGCATGAGACCTGACTGAGACACTGACCTGCGATGCAGCAGAGAACAGCAGAGGCCCATAGTCGATGCAGCAGTGGACTCTGAACACAGGTCTGATTAAAATTTAACTTCGAGGACTCCTGTGGCTGTAAGATTCCCTCCGCCACCTCTGTCCTAGCAAAGGAACATAACAGTTATTTTGAAATACAATGACTTACTGACCAGTGCAGGGATCATTAGGAAGTATGCCAGAAATATGAGCTGGAGCAGTTGCAAGAGGAGCACTTGCTGCTGAGAAACTGCACTGGGGGTTTCTGGACAAAGTCTCCTCCCAAGTGATACTTCCGGTTGCCTTTGATTACAGTCCCTTCTGAAAGGACCTCAGTGTTTCAAAATACAATCCCAACAGCCTAAGCCAACAGCCTCCTCACTCAGCAGACAGAGATTAAACACGTCTGAGAGCGGCCATCAAGGTACAAGAGGAGCACAATGAACAAGCTGCAGTGAGAGAATCAGATTTCCCTCTTTATCAACAAACCCTCGCTGTTAGAGCGAAGGGGGATACAACAGCAGAACAAGCCAGGACTCCGGGTTTCATACAGCATAGCAAGGAGACTGAAGATTTGCTGGGTTCCTGTGGCCTGCAGTACACACATGAACTCATGGTTCTAAGTAAAGGCTCTGGCACTGGCTGCTGGTGATGTGCTGTGGCCAATTTCTTACTCTCTACAGGCAGGTTCCAGGCAAAAATACTCCTGAAAGTCCTCTGGGTAGCAGAGTCCAACCAGTGCTAGCTAGCACCCCTGCAGCAGCCACAGAAATGAATGCCTGTAAAAATGCAGCCACCAAGCTGCCTTCTCAAGGAAGGGCAGCCCAATGTTACTGATGATGACTATCAGAAATGGTGACACCTGCACTTGGTTCTCCCCTCCATGCAATCTCTCTGTTGGGGAAGGAGGCAGCGCGAGTGCGGAGCTTGGGTGCACTGCCCTCCGGGTGATGCTGTGCCAGCAGCCCCCCAGGCATGGAGCACGCCAGCTTTCCAGGTGGACCTCCTGCCAACAGGCCAGGGACAGGCTTGCTCCATCTCCCAGGGAGCCCTGTGGAATTTACTAAGGAGCTGGAGAAGGTCTCCTGTAAGCAAGGGCCAGTGCATCTGGCAGTGCCTCTGGGGAGACATTGCACATGGAGCATTTCTAGGTGCCAAGACTTCTCTGTCTTGAGCTGCAGCGCAGCACATGAAGCAGAGAAAAGAGGCATGCTGGCATCTCTGTGCTCTGTCCTTGTCCTCAACAAAAGCAGCATGAGGGAGGAAGAGGGGGTGTCACCTGCTGCCTGAGCAATGGCATACTGCTCACAGCAGGAGCCACAGGGGGTGCAGGCAAGCTTGGAGCAGTGGTCAGGGAAAGGACCAGGAGAAGCCAGGTACTAACCTCTCGAAGATCTCTTGTTCTGCACGCTGGGGACAAGGAGAGAAAGAGTCATCACAGCTGAAATCCTCACAGATAAAATCCCAAACACAGGCTAGGGCACCCAGGACCCAGGGAGCACTGTTCTCCTTCCTGACCCAGAGAAACCACTCCTCACCCCAATGCTGGCCCTGGGGAGCAGGGGAAGTGTCCAACATCCATTTTTTTCAGCTGCAGCACTTTCAATCCCTGACTCAGAAAAGGAGTGGGAATGGCTGAGGGCGATACATCTCCTACATCTAGCTAGTGGTAACGTCCGCTGCAGCAGTGGGACTGGGTGGCTGGGTGACAAATGCTCAAGGGCATGGGAGCATCCAGACAGAGCTTGCCACCACTCTGCTGTGCGTGCAAGCAGTGTGAGAGCAGAAGACTGCAAGTATAGCTGGATCGTCTGGTGCAAGCAAAACACGTGAGAAAGCTGAGGCAGGTGGAAAGTCTCAGACCCACAAAGAACTAGCTCTGACCCCATACCGTCTGGTAGACACCAGCCTGTCTCTACCTGGGAGCTCTTACTGCTGCACCCTGCCTTGCCCAGAGTGTGAAAACCCCAGCCCTGAGGTTCCCCCGCCTCCCCCACCCCATTAGGGCATGCTGCAAGAACATCCTGTGCTTCCTCATAGACACCAATACCAACACCAACAATCCAAGGCGGAGAATGTATGATCCCTATTTCCCCTCCACTACAGGGCAAGAGGAGAAATTGAGGGTCTCGGTGTTTTCTGCCACAGTCATCTGATGGATCTTGCTTTCCAACCTCTACTCTCTACAGTGTGGGCACAGCCCAGCCAACTAAGATGCTGGGGCAGGACAGAAACTGCATTCTCCACCGAAGGAACAGCCGTCTACCTTCTATCCATGGGATCGGTTCTGTTTGCCAAGCAGAGCTGCTGCCCCTCTCTTCACAAAGTTACATGTAGCAAGCAGCGGCTAAGAGCAAAGAAAAGGAGGTGCAATGCCTACCACTCACGTCTACAACGAGAGAAATCGCTTGGGTAAACTGAGACCACTTAATAGTCAGAAAACTGAGCAAAGGGAAGCACGGGCTGCTTTGCACAGTAAATATCCCAAACAGAGGTATGCCAGACAACAGGGCAGACCTTCAAGAAGAGCTGCAGGTGCTCCCAAGGGTCACGTTTTGATTAAAACTAGACAGAACACTAGAAAACTCATGGCCCAACTGACTGCTGTAAGGGCAGCTCTCAACCCGTAGCTGTCCTGGCTATCAAGACTAAGGACATCTTGAGAGCTAGCAGCTTCAAGCCAAGAGCTTGGAGACCTGAGCCTGGGTGGTTTTGAACCTCACTGCAAGCAAAAGCAGAATCGGGCAGAGAAGATGCTCTAGGAATCACCATGGTAGCCTGTCAGGACCAGGTGACTGAGGTTCCTTCAGCTAGACCTGCAAACATAGATCCTGTCCAACTCTGCCTCCTTGTTGTCAGTGTAGCAAGCTGCTGAACACCGTACTTAAGTCCCATAATATCCATGATAAAAAGTCTAGGTCACTTCTGGGCTGACTGACCTGTCCCTCGGTACAAGAAGCAGTACTCACCACCAGGCCTTGGTCATCCACGTTGGTGATCATGTCCACCAGGTAGGTTCGGAGGGCAGCCAGCTTCTGCAAAGCCTCAGTCCAGTGCACCCGCTGGGTCAGGATGCTCTGGTGCGCCCGCTCCTCCTCCGCGTGCACCTTCTCCAGCAAACGCTGTTCTTCATTTTCACAGGCATTCCCCACAAAGATCAGCCTCTGGATTACCAGCTCTCGGGCCATGTTGGCTGCGTTCTGCCAGAGCAAGGAGAGAGGAGAAACATCAGCCTTGCTCCAACCCCAACAAGAGCACCAGCCCCTTCTGCTGGCTTTCTGTGGGCTCAGCTGTTAAGATTAGTCTGTTAATTGAGCCCAAGCCACAGTAATCATCACGATGCATGCAGAGGTAAATGGGACAACCAATCCCAAACCTGCCTACTGCCTCCTGGCCTAACCCTGGTAACCTAAGAGACAACCCGTGAGGGACCAGAGTCCTATTCCTCAGCAGACCTTCCTCAATTTGCTATTAGTGAGAAACAGAGCCACAGCAAGAACTGTCTTTTGTCCTCAGTGACAAGTGAGGCACAAATAAAATCAGGAATTGATAAGACACTGGTCCTCGTTTGATGGCTGTACACTAATACCAAGAAATTTATTGTTTGTGTACATTTTTTAGGCAAATGAAGCAGGAATCACAGGTGCACCCTAGCACTCCATTTGCACAAGCTGTGGCGTAGGAGGGGGACAACCCTGCACACCAACAAGCCCCACAAGAGCTCAGTATCTCCACCAGGAATGGCAAGCATGGGAGCACATGGGGTCAGCACGCTCCATACTGCGCTGGGAGAAGGGGCTGGGACTTACCAGGACACCCTGGTCCCTGGCAGGCAGCACCTCATCCACGTGCCGGGCAATGGCAGCGCTCTGCAGCTGGAGCCGCTCGCACCGGTCCACAATCTTGTTCTGGAACACAGAGCAGCGGGCAGCATGCAGGCCTCCACGGGGCAATGGCGGCCCTGAGCTCCCCGCTCAGCCTGCCCAGCCAGCGCCCACCAGGCCCCCCCCAGCCCCATGCCTCCCGGGCTCCTCGTGCACCACCCCACAGAGAGCCCCCTTCCCCATGGGGGACACCTCAGGTGGCCCCACATCCCACCAGGACCCCCACACAGCCCCATACCCTGCCCACTCCCCACAGGCAGCCCCATTCCCATGAGGGACCCCTCAGGTGGCCCCACACCCCACCAGGGCCCCCACACAGCCCCATACCCTGCCCACTCCCCACAGACAGCCTCCCCCCCCCCCCGTGGGGGACCCCTCCCATGGCCCCACACCCCACCAGGGCCCCCACAACCTGCTCGGCACCCCATAGAGAGCCTCCTTCCCCACAGGGGACCCCACCAGGCACCCCACACAGCCCCACAGCCTGCCAGGAGCCCCCCAGAGAGCCCACATCCCCACGGGGGACCCCTTGCGTGGCTCCACACCACACCAGGGGCCCCACAGAGAACGCACCGCCCCACGGGGACACTCACACAGCCCCACACCCCACCAGCGACCCCCACGCCCCACCGGAACTCCCCAGGCGACCCCAGACCCAGGCGCGGCCCCTCTCCCCCCCCAGATCCGCCCCCGCCGCAGGCAGCGCCGCACGCCCCGGGCTCCCGGCGGGCCCCGGGGACGGGCCCCGGCCCGAGGCTGAGGCGCCCCGGGGCAGGGGCAGGGGCAGGGGCCCGCTCCCCACCGTCGCTCACCCGCAGGTCCGCCGCCCGCTCCGCCAGCGGCCGCGGCCCCCCTCCCCGCTGGGCCATGCTGTGCCCCGGCACCTGCCGCGGGGGCGGCGGCGGCCCCGCCCGGGCCGCGCACACCGCTCCGCCCCGGCCGCCGCCGAGGAGCCGAGAGGCGCGGACGGGACGGGACGGGACGGGACGGGACGGCGGGGCCCGGCCCGGCCCCCGGTGAGTGCGCGGCGGGGGCGGTCCCGCACGGCCCGGCGCGGTGGGTTCCTGGGGCTGGGCCAGCCCCGCGGCAAGGATGTGGGGCAGCCAGCCCACCCCCACGGGACTCCCGTTGTCCCAATATCCTTCCCAGAGGCTGCCCCATAGCCTTCCCGTGGGGTTGCCCCAGCTATAGGGACCTGTGCTGTCCCCATATCCTTCCCAGGGGCTGCCCCGGCTATAGCGACCTGGCCGGCACCCGTATTGCCCCCGTCAGGCTCCCCCCCATCCTACTTGTGGGCCCCCCCCATCTCCAGGGACCCGGGATGCACCCATGTACCACCCACGGGTGGGTACACGGCTACAGGGACCTGCATCATTGCCGTGGGGTCACCTGGCTATAGGGACTCGGGGCTGCCCCTGTGTCCTCCCCAAAGATTGTTAGACACCCCTCTTCTAAAGGATATTTAACACCCCATGAAAATGGGGAGAGGGCTCTGCTGTGATTTCTGTGCCTGCTGCTGCGGTGGATAGTGTAGCTTCCTTATGCCATGGTACGGATTTCGCTGCAATACCTGAATGGGCTTAGGCAGCAGCCTGGGTCATTTTTTAAAAACAATTTAATAAAAAATTTTTTTTTATTTCTGTTAAGCAATGTGTTTGGGGGGAAGAGAGGATAGCAGATCCTCCAGTGTGAAATTCAGTCTTTTGGAGGTGTAGCTTTGTATGGATCAGTTGCTACAAGATCCTTGTGTTATTAGAGAGCTTTGTGATCGACCAGGTTCATGATAAACGTGTGCAGGGAAGCCTGCCAGATAGTGAAACCTCAGATGAACATCCTGCCTGAGCAACTACTGTTCTCATTCAGGATTCAGAAAAATCTATTCTTTTTTGCAGTGGGCAAGAGACAGGCGACCGCAGTTAGAGACAAGACAGACCTCCTGCTTTCCTTGCAGCCTCCTGTGGTCGCCAGCAGCTCTCTGCCGTGATCCAGCTTGGTTTGAGCTGATGTGCAGGTAGGGACGATTGCACGGGTAGATTAACCACATGAGTGGGGAAACTAACTGCTGGTTGGGAAACGTAGCAATCATCATACTTAAAAACTCAGAATTTATGTCTTAGCTTTTTCCTAGAATCTTGTCTTGCAGGAGAAACAACTTCCAGAGTTCTCCCATTGTCAAAGAAAAATCATAGAGTCATGTTTGTTCTTAAGGTGGAACTATTTGGACACTCAGTCTGATTGAAAGAAGCAAATTGCCGAATTGTCACTGCCCCTCAACTGTGAGATTTATCATTCTTCACGTCTTTTGAACATGCAAACTCATGGATAGAATAGGCAGAGATTAGCTGGGTATTACTAATCACTAATCACAAAGGCTGTCGGGATAAAATTAGAAAGGGAATCTTTTGTAGAAACCCAACCCCTCTTGCCTAGTGCTTCCAGTATTTGGTTTTCAAGTTCTTGTGGGCAGAGCCTTGAAGCAGGTTTTTTCTTTGCTGGAACAAGCAGGTGTGGGTGGGGGGGAGGCGGTGTCTGATTTTTATTGGCAAAATACTACTGTCGCGGAAGATGGTAATGCTAATGTACACCTAGTACAGACTAAATCCAATTAGTGTGTCTGGAGCTAAGAAGTCATTCGCTGTCATTGAAACTGGTTTCTGCTTGGTCTGTGACCTGTGAGGATAAGAGGGAGAGATGCTGCCTCGGCCTGAGCCCGGCTCCACCGAAGGCTCCTTCACCTGGATGGATGCTCATGCAGGGACTGGCTGTCATGATGCTGCTTGCGAGGGATGCCCTGGGATGGGGCAGGCTGGTCTCAGACTGGACAGCAAGTATTTTTTTTCTGAATGCATCTGGGTTATCAATATGGTCTTGTCTAGCCTGGACCTGGGGTTAGAGTTTGGACATAGAAGCTGCTGTTCCCAAAGTGTTCCTCAGCCTATGGAAAAACCACTTCAAGCTTTACATTGAGTCAGGCTGGTCCAGTTAAGTTCAGGCTGCCTGTGACTGCAGTTATCTTGGTCTAAAGATACAGTCCCACCAGCTGGCTGTACGAACTTCAGTCTGAAGGTGTTTGCATTCACCAGTCTAGAGATTGGGATCTCTGGAAAATATGGAAGTTAAGAGCAGATACTGGAGTAAGAGGAGGCATAAGGCACTAGAAGAATTATCGGCAGCAGCTCCATCTCTATCGTGGTCTCACCAAGCTTGGCTATTTTTAAAGCCCAGCTGTAAGGTCCTAGTAACCTCACCTCTGAAGCTGTCTCTGCTCTAAGCAAAAGGTTTGACTAGGGAGGTCCAGATGTCCCATCCTCTGAGGTTTTTCCTCTTATTCTACATGAAGTTAAGACGTAGATAGCATGTTATCAGCACCTTATCCCGTATATGTAACAAGAAGAAACCTCTCTGGATTCCCAGTAATGCTGTGTCTCCTCACCCACAGGTCATGTCCCAGCGTCAGGTGCCTGAGATGCTGATGTGATGCTCACCGCTGCTGGCTGTAGTGGGAGCCGTGCTCGTTGGCAGGGCTATGGGGAAACTGCAGAGCAAAATCAGCTTCCACACCTCCAAATACAGGTAAAACAACCCCAGATGATCTTATCTTAAGTTAATAAACCAGTTATGAGAGTGAATAGAGAACAGCAAATGAACAGAGAATATAACAAGCACGTGGTTTTAGTTTCGTTATTGAATGTATGAATCAGATCTTCATTTTTGACCCTTGGTTCTAAAGGCTGCTCAGCTTCTTTGGGGGACTGAAATCCAAAATGTAGCCAAGCGTCTAAGTCTGGCCGGTGGTTGTGCTCTGTGATGGCTAAGGCAGAGCTCTGAAGGCTAATAGCTCCAGGGGTGGCTGTTTGGCCCTAATATCCAAACTGCTTCACTGTCCCTTCAGAGACTGTCATCAGCTTTCATCAGCAAGATGAAATAATTCAGTATCTGGCAGCAAGGTGGGTGATCTCTGCCTGGAGATCAGCTGAGAGCACAGGGTAGCAGCAGGGGGGACTCAATGTGCTTGGCAAGGCTGGTGGCAGAGCAAAGGAGGGCAGCAGAGCCTGAAAGGTGTTAGTGGAAGCGGAGGCTGGTAAGATCAAAATTTCTTTTCTTCTTTGCACCACCATGGAGTGAGTAAACATCTAAATATTTAGCAGCTCTAGAGTTGGAATAGGTCTACTCCATCTTACCTAGTCCAGGAGGTGCATTTGTCCATTCAGAGCTTCTCTTCGGCTTTCTAAAGGCAGATATTGTCACCCTCCAGTCCAGCCACTGGTGCCATCTCCCAGACCTCGGTCTCATTGGGGAATGGCACCCTGACTTTGCCTTAAAGTGCCCTGCAGCTCCCGCCACTGTCTTGCTGCCTGCTGCAGGGCTGATGGCTCCGTGGAAGAGACAGGACCTGTTCGAGCTGTTCAGCAGCACAGCCCCGTGCACACCAACGCCGTCACTTCTGTGGCTGCTCTCAAACCAGACCTGTGTGTGTCAGGAGGACGGGATAAGGTGAGGCACCCAGCACTACGGGGCACAAAGCACAGTCACAGGCGGAAACATGTATTGACAGGTTAGGAAAATAAGGTTTAAATGTGAGCTTTAAACATTTCAGTGAATGGTAACAACTTTGTCAGTTGCTGAATTTAGAAAGAAAAGATAAGCTTAGAGTGAGGGCACACACTGAAGCACATTGAATCAAATTTCATAACCTCTCCAGAGCTCAGATCACATCAAATGCTCTCAACCAGGCTTGGAATCACTGGACTGGCCCTTCTCTTATCTTACCTGGCAATGGACAGGCTCTAAAGGCAGTTATATATGCTGTAGGAGCTCAAAACCAGAAGAACCCATTCCCTCTCCAAGCTTGGACTGTGCATGGGTCTTGGTATAAAATAACCAAAAACATGCATAATCCTCCTTCACCTGCTCTCCTGCTGCCCCTGCTGATTGCCTTTCCCTGCTCCTCTGCAGAGCGTGGCTGTTTGCAGCTGGAGATCTGGGGCTGCGCTGCGGCAGTTCAACGGGCACGAGCGGGAGGTCACCAAGGTGAGCGACAACTGATCAAGTGCGGTGGGGTCTCCTGTACTGTTACCTATCAGAAACTGGGGAAGCAGGAATGATGGAGCAACGGTTTGTCATCCACAGAGGGCTCACTTTGCTCTATCAGGAAGGGGGCAGGGTATCAGAATGTGTTAGGTTTTTCCCAAGGTCCCAGGGAAGCAACATGAAGTGGTAGCATCCAGACTAAACAGGGCTCCAGGAGGTTTGGACGTGTGCTTATCTTCCCCTCCAACACACTGTGTAGCAAAAATTCATTAATTACTGGGTCAAGTTTTTGATTCAGAGATGCCATTCACTTTTCTTCTGGTCTCGTTCCACTAGATTCATTGTTATTCTACAGATCAGCCATGCCTGGGAACAGCGGGGCTTTAATTTCCTTCTGGCATTCTGATTACAAAGCCAAACACGCTACTCAGAGAGCAAATGTGCAGGGGTGTATACATGTGTGCATGGCATGGCCGGTGCACCTACGACTGGGGACAGCCCCAGGGGGTCCCCTGTGCTGTGGGTACTGGAGGGACGAAGGGGGCTTCGTTCATCCCAATGCACAAAGCAACCATGCACTGGGCTCATTTGGGTTTTTAAGGAAGTTTTTCCCATAAAATTAATGGTTTCTGAGAGTGAGATCCGAGAACACCCATCCACTATGCAGCTCCCTGCTTCTGAGAGGACATGTGTCCTGCTAGCAGGTCGCACACCTGAGCTGCCTGACATTCCCCACCATGACACACACTGCCACAGTACAGGCTGCAGCAATCGCACTCAGGCTGAGTGGTTTCCCCTGGCCCTGCTGCGTTGGGGTTTGCCTGTGGCCAGGATCTGGCAGAGCAGAAGCAAGCAGGAGTCACAGCACGAGCATCAGGCAATCCGGCATGTGCACATCCAGCATGGACAAAACAGAGTTTGAAGGTCAGGCTCTCCCCAGTCACGTTTCTGCATGTCTTGGGCTTTGACATGACAGCAAGAGTGTTGTGCTCTCCCCGTACACAGCTGGTCTGGGTGGGGAGGCTAATGGGCTTCTCTCATCTTGTTCTTGGCAGGTCACCTCTGCCCTTGACTCAAACAGAGTCTTCAGTGCATCCCGGGACAAGACAGTGATGATGTGGGAGCTTCACAGGACTTCGGGGCCAAGCCAGCACTTCCCAGGACATGACCTGGTTGTTACTGGACTGGCTGTGAGCCCGGGTGAGGGACAACACGCTCCCATTCCCCAGGGATTTCTTGACAACTTTTCTTGACCTTTTTTAATGTTAACTTGTGGTTGCAGATGCTTCCCAGCTGTGCACAGGTTCACGAGACAACACCGTGTGCAAGTGGGACACAGAGACTGGAGAGTGTCTGGGCAGAACTGCTATCTCCAGGAATCTGGTAGGAGCTGCTGGTTCCTTGCATGCTGTCATGGCACCTTGCTGCCTAGTTGGGTATTTCACACATGAAGCCGTGTAGAGTGAATTTGCTCTGAGCTTGGTGCTACAAGAAGCCCTTGAGGCACTGCACAGGTTGCCTGTGCACCTGGGGAGACCAAAGCTTGAGGCTGGTTACTCCGTTCTCCAGGTAACAACAAATCCAGGACCACAAAGATACCCAAAGACCTGCAGCAATTTATTAATGCTCTGACTCAGAGCTGTTAGGAAGCACATTGTGCAGTGGGGGCTGCATTCCCTTCTGTAACCAGCCTAGCAGTGGAGCTGGTATGGCTACCATCTTCTGGTGCCCGTGGTACACCTATTTCCATGGCTCAGTGTCCTGTCGAGCTGTTGGCACCTCCCTGCCTGCAAATAACCCCCAGTAACCACACTGGGATTGAACCTGGTAGCAGAGCAGCATTGGTGGAAGCAGAAAAAACTTCATCCAACATTTCCTACTGACAACCCAGCACGAGGAGGGGGAGGATGGGAGCTCAGTGGCTGTGTGTCTACAGGCGGACACCAGCCTGGGCTGCACGCAGAGGTGGGCTTTGCTTGTCTTTTCCTCTCTGCAGGTCACACATCTGTGCTGGGTTCCTGGGGAGCCTTACGTCGCCCAGGCCTCAGAGGATAAAACAATCAGGTAAATTCTACATATGGCCTCAGAGAAGGGAGTTACAGCACACAGGGATTATGGAAGATGCCAGTGCACAAGGGGCTGTTTCTTTGGTTGGTTGTTTTTTCTTTTGTTATTTGTCATGACTGCTTGGTCTCGTGTACCCTGCTGGGGTGGCTAGAAGCCACCTTCCAGTTCACCTGGGTCTTGGAGCATGATCTCTTGCCAGGGAAAGACAGCATGGGGACACCCATGGCTGTAAGCAGCACTGGGTGGTGGCTGCAGGTAAAAAGGAGAATTTATAAAAAAGAAAGCTCAGCACAGCTGCTCTGAGTAAAGATTGATCCAGGACAGATAGATGCAAGGATGCAGTGAGGGCTTTGGGAGCTTGGCTTGCTGGGAGGAAGGAGGGGGACTGCTCCATGAGGGACGGCAGCAAGGGCAAAATGTGAGGGTGCAGCGAGGGTGTGCGGGAGGGCATGGAGGGAAGCCCATCGTGGCACTGATGCGTCAGAGTCCCCCTTCCCCACTCCTGTTCCTTCCAGGATCTGGGACAGCCGGGAGCTGCAGGTGGCACACATGTTTCCAGCCAAGCGGCACATTCAGACGTGCTGCGATGTGAGCCAAGACGGGCGGTACTGCCTCAGCAGCAGCAGTGGCTCTGCTGGGGAGGGCGGCGAGGCGACCGTGAGTTTGCTGGGCAGCAAGTCCTGTTTTTTCTGGTTTTTTCTCCAATGTCTACAGCATACAGTGGATGGCAGCAGATCAGTGCTCCAAGGATCTGCTTGCTCCCATTGGCCTTATGCTGGTGCCACCAGCCAGGGCCAGAGGTTAGTGTCTTCCTGCCTGTCCCTTTGGTAAGTCTTCTGCTCAGAGAATATCTGAGCAGATATTCTTCCTGATTAAAGCACTGGGATTTTGTTTCAGTAATGGTGTCGAGGAGCACGAGGTTCTTGCAGAAAGCCTGTAAGGGACCCCTTGCTTGAGGTGTTTCCAAACCAGGGATTCAATCCTGCAGGTTCTCAGCCCTGTGTGTGAGCACCAAGAGGATGAGACCATCCCATCCCAGGGAGAGCAGGGCTGAGGACAGGAGCAGGCTGGAGACATGGTTATCTGCCCATCAGCTCTAATGGGCTTGGGCACATGCTCAAATAATCACTGATGGTGAAAATCCTTTGGGGTTTGAAGTCCTTCAGGACTGTGAGCATGAGTCAAAGGCAGTAGACATTGTATTCTGAGGATTGACAAGGAGCTCTTTATCCAAAACCATCTTCCTTTCTTTGTAAAACAGCTCCCTGTTGACAAGTGACAGTAACAGAGCCTGAGCTCTAAATGCTGCCTGTTGCCTTGCAGCTGTGGGACTTACGGCAGACAAGGAACCAAGTGTGTGAGTACAAAGGGCATTTCGAGACCACAACCTCGTGCGTCTTCCTTCCACGGGGCCCAGCTCTCACCCCCAGTATTGCCACGTCCTCGTACGACAGCACAGTGAAGGTCTGGGACCAAGACACTGGAGGTAGGGGAGGGTCTTGCCCACTCAGTGTGCCTTACCCTGGAATAACAAAACTGCTTCCTTTGTTTCTGTCTCCTGGTGGTAATTGGCATGATGAAGCCTGAAATCTCTGGGATTTACTCTAATCCAGCTGCAGGGCAGGGTGGAGATATGCCCCAGAGCAAACTCAGGGGCTTCTGCTTGCCCTCCAGCGAAGGAGGGTGTTTGGGTGTGTAACATTGGAGGTGGTGGGTGTCCTTCCTAAACTAAAAGGAAGTAATGACAAGATGGCTTTTAAAGATATGTCCAAGTTCAGCAATGAAAGGACAAATGATAAAAATCAAAAAGAACAGAGGAACTCCAGGGCTTTCTGCAGATACGAGTGGAAAGGTGTAAAGAATAGAAGTTGTGCTGGAGGATAGAAGGCTGGTCAGCAGCTGCCCTCGCTTTGATCACCCTCTTGAAGGGTCGTCGCAGGCATTTCGGGGTTAACGCGGCTTGCTGGAGTACTTGGCAAGGGCTGAGTCCTCACCTGAGCTGTACACAAAGGCTGTTTACCTGCCAAGCCCTGCCATAGCAGCAGGCTTGTTTGTTAGCAACGTCTTGCACAGAAGGCAGAGACCGCTTGGGAAGCCGTTCAGGTTCACAGATGGGCACTGAATGCAGCAGAAGTCATCAGCATTAGACACTCCCCATGGCTAAGCACCTCTCCAAATGCACTTATTTAACATAGGATGAAAATAGAAACCTGATGATCTCCCACAGAAAAAGCTCTCACCTTCTGTTTCACTTACCTCTTCTTTCACCCTGGTGCCTGTGTATGCCGAGACAGCCACGGGGTTGGCAGCAGCTTTGTTCTGATCCTGTTGCCTTCACAACTGGGTGACCTTCGCAGCCATCAGCCTTAATTCAGGTGCTCTTGGAAAAGGTGTAAGTCCCCCTGAGTTGCCTGTATGTCTGTGTCAAATGCGGCTCTGTTAGCAGCTCAGTGTGGGGCTGGTGTCTCTGCACAAATACTGCCTTAGGATTTTTTTTTTTTAAATAATAGACACAAACAGAAGGGCTGATGTGGTGCTGGATATTGTAGATCTTATTTCTTTTTCTTTTTTGGTGATTTATCAAAACTGCATATTGAATGTAGCAGAGCCCTTAGGAAAAATTTTTCTGGACCGTAAGCAATTTGGGAGAAAAAGGCATGCTGGGAATGCCTCCATGCAAGCCCTGCAGCTCTGCCCGCTGGGGTCTGTCTGTCCATCCATCCCTGCCTCCTCTCCAGGGAAGGGCCAGAGCCCGGCCTCAGCCTGGATCCACATTAGTTGGACAATGCACAGATCCCCTGTAGGGCTTATGGGGGTGGAGGGTCTCTCTTCCAGAGGGCACATCCCGATGCCTTTGGACACGGGGATCTGAGACAGCAAGGGGTGCAGCTCAGCCTCCTTGGGTGAGGAGATGGACATGCATGGGCAGAGCCAGGAGGTGGGAGGTTGGTCTGGTCATGTCTTATCTCAGCAAACCAAGTGTCCCAGGTGACTTCTCTCTTCCATCCCCAGCCTGCCTGGCCACCTTGTGCCTCGAGGGATCGGGACCACTGGCCTCGCTGGCCGTCTGCGACAGCTCCACACTGCTCTGTGCCAGTTTTAACTCGGGAATTCATGTACTCCAGATGAGTGACCATGCAGACCCGGTGCTGGAGGAGGTGGCAGTGTTTTGACTGCAGTAACCTTCCTGACAGAGACTGCTCTGCAAGGGGATGCGATTCCCCGAGAGCTTCCCCCTGACTGCAAACATCAGGAGACCCTGCATCTGTAGGGCAGTGATGTGTGATCAGCAGGGCAGGGGCATTTTTTGGTTTCAGTTTGTGGGTGGCGGGAAGGCACTAGAGCTAGTCTAGAAGAAAAGCCAAGTCATGGATGCATTCAGGCCAAGTTCTCACTCCTGAAAGAGCAAAAAAACCAACCATGCAGGCTAGCTGCACGTGGTGGGAGCTAAGGGAGAAGATGAGCTGTGAAAAGTCAAGGGGCAGCACTGAAGGGTGCCAGGGCACAGGGCAGGAAATGCTCAGCCTCCTTCCCCTTGCTCCAGTTGAGTGGAGCTGAACGTGCTGTGACAGAAACCCTGCACTAGGATTCATACCCCAGGAACAAGTGTAAATGCAGAACATTCATTGGTGTTCAAAATTTAATCTAAAGCCAGCTAGAAATGTGGGAGCCAGCTGGGTGACTGCTGGGCCAGGACTGTCCTGTGAATGGCAGCCTCATGAGAAACACCCTGGCGGGGCTTGTCCTGGCACAGCTGCCAGGCACAAACAGTCCCTTTAGCAGACACTTCATCAGATACTTAAGAACCAGCTTGAGCACATGTAGCTGGGTATCTAGGCTTATACAAGAGGAAACTGCAATTAAATATTTTTCTGTGTTAGTTGCTGACTTCCCATCCCGTAGTATTTTCCCTAGGAGTAAATAAGAGCTAGCATACAGCATGTGGTAGATACCAACATACTACCTGGAAGGGAGGAGAAAGCCCACAACACTCTGCTAGAAAAAATGTAACTCATGAGTGGGTTTGGTTTTTTTTTTTTCTTAAAACATGATCCCCAGCTGCACTGCAAATGTTGAGAGAACTGTGTTCACTCCCAAGGAACACGGACAGCTGCTCTCCACCTAATAGGGCGATGAATCAGTCTTCTCTTTTCTCCTGAAGGTTTTTTACAATAGCAGACAGAAATCAAGCTGTGTGTTGTGAAGTACCTGTAATTCCAGTCAGGCCCAGAGGCTAGGGTGCCCATTCAAAACACGTTTTGATTTTCCAGAACACAACATTTGCAAAAACTCAATTTAAAGAATAAACAAGTAAGAAAGGTCCCCACAGTGTAAGTTAGAACAAGACAATCCCTACACTGAAACAGCCTTCTTTGTATCATCTCAGGTGAGACACAGCAAAAACTTAAGCAGGAGATGCCTACATGGATTTGAAACACCCAGTTCATGAGACCACTCAAGGAGCTAGGACATGAGATGGTACATGGAAAAGAAAAAATTCCCTCACCTTTAGCATCTACTGTGAGTGCACACAAAGGGGATGCAGACCTCCGCATTCAGAGACTACCTTCGCAGAGGCAGGGAAAGCAGGGTACCATGCTCCTGTAACTCTGACAGCTAGTTTTTCTTTCTTTAAATGCAAATCAAGTTTGAAGCCAGACTCCTACCAAAGGCTCCTGGAAAATGAAAGGTAAGAAGGGTATTAACAGAGGCTGTACAACGCACCATACTTGAGGTGTTGTGTGGCTACCTACAAATGTTTAAAACAGACTGGAGAAAACCTGTGAGCCTAACTTGGAAGGGAAGGTGGAAGCAAATGGATCAGCTCCAAATTACAGCAGAAAGCAGTATCTGCAGTATAAAAACAAAGTCCTAAAAAGTGGAAAAACATCACCTGAGATGTGACTCCAACCAAGCCCTGGCAAACACAGGTGCTTCAAAACCACCTCAACCCAAGACCAGCCAGTGATGACAGCTGCCGTAACACGTCACAATAGCTGATTCCTGTTTTTTCTTTAATATAAAAAAGCAAGTCTTAGTTCAAAGCCTTTAACATCTCCATTCCAGTTCATCAGCAGCACCTCTGAGCTACTCCGCTGTCCACAACTTGAAGGTTCTGTCGTAGGAGCAGGTTGCTATCAGCTGGCCATCGAGGGAGATATCCAGTCCCATCACCTTTCCCTCATGACCAGCCAGCGTTTTCAAAGGGGACCAGCCAGGGTGAGTCCAGATCTTTGCGGTGTTGTCGTAAGCGCCTGTGAGCAGGAAGTTACCGTGATTGGCTGCAGTAGAGGATGAGAAAAAGGGAGAAGTGAGATTTGCAAATAAAAACATGACAAATGTTCTCTGCTAACCACTACAGGCCTTCTTGACCTTAAGATGTGTTTTCAAGTTGCACCGTCCCCTGCCACTTCAGCTCAGGAGAGGCAGCGATAAGGAACATCAGACAGGAGACACTTACGTTCAAATTTCACCCCGGTCACCAGGTTCTGATGGGCAGGAATAGTGTAGATGCACTTCCTCTGGCGGAGGTCCCATACCTTGCAAGTATTGTCACCACTGCCAGTTGCAACGTGGTAGCTGCCAAAGGGTGAAGAACACGTTGTTGGGAGGTAGGGTTTTGTACTCAGAGTTCCCACATAAACCATGCAAGCTCCTTTCTTACCCATTTGGGGAGAAGTTAACTCCATAGATCTCCTTCAGGTGGCCTTCTAGAAACATGATACAGCGTCCTGTGCGCAAGTCCCACACCCGGCCAAAAGCATCCAGTCCACTAGGAAGAGAACCCGAGCGTTACCCATCAGACACTCCAGCAACTGCCAGAGTACACTCAGCCTTACCAGCAGAAATCACTGGGGCACTTGGCATCCAACAGCAATGAAACCTTGATAATATTTCAAGTCCAGTTCTGATGCAAAGCAAACTCACCCAGTCCCAGCGAGAGACCCATCCGTGTGAAAGGCAATGTCATAGACCCCTTTGCTATGCCCCTCTTGATGGAGAATCTCTTCCTGAGCTTCCAAGTCCCACAAGCGCCACGAGTGATCGTAGCTGTAAAAACAAAGTATTTGTCCAACTAAATGTATCTCCAAGGAGAATAACAGGGTAATTTCACTAACTCTGTGGGCATTTTATTTCCAGCTGGAGACCAACAGCATCTCACATGAGGGGCAGAGAAAGGAATCCCAGTGACTTGCCATCATTTACATTGCAACAGCCCAGCTGTTGTCAAGATCAGCCAACCCTTGCCCACACTGGGCTCCTCTGCAGACAAGCAGTGGTACCCACCGGGCTACCAGCTAGACAGCTAATGCTAATGTCTTAAAGCAAATAACCAAATCTCCATACCAGGTAGTACCCAGGAATCTCCCAGATGGGTGCCACATCACACGTGCTACTCTCATGCTGTGTCCTTCAATATCTGCCACTGGTTCATCACTGAAAAACAGAAACAGAAATCATCAGACACTGGCCAGAGGTGGCTGGCTCTAGCCAGGCCTCTGCAAACATTATGATCGCAGCAAGACAGCTGCTAATTAAATGCAAGCCAGACAGGAAAATCAGAGTTTTAACTAATGACTCTGAATTCTGTCTTTTGTTCACACAGCTAAAGCTCTAAGTGAAACCCCTTCATCCACATTCACGTTGGTTATAAAGTGCTCCTGGGATAATTATTTCCTGAAAATTAACAAGGCCCTTGTTAATAGCACTTTGAAAGTAGTAACAGCAGAAACAAATCATGGACTTGCTGAACAGCAGGGAGTTTTACTGTGACTACACAGAACACATCCCCAACTACAGCAAATCCAGCTGTTCTGAGGAATCACAGGGCAGGCAGGATAGAGTGAATATTTATTCTCCCAGAATTACAGGCAGCAGGTCAGTAGCCTTCACTAGAAGACCTGAACAGCATTCAGAGTTTCTTTCCAACAGACAAACTGAAGAGATGTGGTCACATGAGACTAATAAACAACCTGTCCCTTTGCACAGGTATGCATCTGCAATTAGAAACAGTGGCTTTCAGCTAAGGATAAACAACTGAGGATCTCGGAGCTGCCTGCCGCAGCCTCAGGTGCACTGCAGGGCTCCGCTTTTCAAACACAGCAGATGCTAGGGCTCGGTATCTACACTGTTCCGCTCTTCACAGGCTTCAGATAGGTGCTGTGCATCTTCCAAAACCACACTGCACAATGATAGAGCCACTTGTTTTTATTAGTGGATGAAGCTATGGTGCATGGTCATGTATCTGGTTAGTCCCTCTCTGGTGCTTCCCAATAACTCAAAAGTTCATTTCTTAATATCCAAGAGGGGAAATTTTCTCCTAAAGAAAAGGTTAGAACGAAAAAATCTCCAAATATTCCATCCATCACCCAAAGCAGTTTACCAAGGCCCAGCAGCAATTTTGACTTGATTCTTTTCAGATGATTTCCCCTCACCTTGATTCCCCTAATCAGGGTGATCTCTTTTCCTGCTGAAGAAGGTGGCACATACTGAGGCCAGGAATTGCACTGGTATAACTACAAGAAAAGGTTTTATTTGCAGGAGGATGGTAAATGTCCAATGTTTAATAACACAAAATAAACCCCAAAACAACAATGCTGCAGCTGGGCATGCCTGGTATCATTCTGACCTTTCAAGGCTCCAGAGTTTGACAGACCCGTCAGCCGCACATGAGGCCAGGTTAACGTCCTTCTTGTCTAGGGAGACAGTGGCTTTGGGATGGAAGACTATTGCTCCTACGTTGGTGTTATGTCCTTAAGAGAAAGAAAGATCAAAATTTATAATCTGCCACGTGATCTTGGCCAGTTCTTCAGAAAAACAGCACTTCTTTGTTACTAATTAGTCAGGTACCAGTGAACACTTTCACTGTGTCCTCCCATCTTGGGTGAAGTTGCGTTGTAACCACCAGACACATCTGTCTTGCAAACAGCTAAACTGAACTCCAGTAGCACTCGCTTAAGAGTATCAAACGCCAAGGTTTGTAACCCTCAAAATGCAGTGAAAATTCAACATATGAATCAAGAGATTTGTCCTCACATTTGTATTTAGTCGAAGTTGTGACCACTGTTCAAAGAACCTCACTGCTGTTAAGTGGCCCGGCTAAAAATGGTGATATTTGGCTCAAAATATCTCAAACCAGGTTTTGAAACAAAAGAAGAACATCATTCAGAAACAGAAACGACAAACTCAGGTCTTGGCTCTAAGAGAAAGGCCAGGACTTCCTCTTGATTATGAGACACATGCCCATGCTCCGTGTGAAGCTCTCATTAGAATAAAATCTGCCCAAAGAACACTACATTTTGAGTCACAAAGTAATTCAGATATTGAAACTCAACCCAGAGAGGCACAAAAGGACTAAGAAAAGAGTCTCAGTGAAAAGTCGTTCTCTACCTCGTAAGGTGTGAACAAGGTTGCAGTCAGGCACAGACCAGAGCTTACACAATCCACTCCTGTTGAACACAAGAAATAGACGTCAATGTAGACAGGAACATCAAAGAAGAGATCAAACACAGAGCTGCAAAACCACCCTGGGGGGTTCTGCAATAGCTAAAATACCAACACACTTTGGGAAACCAACCATAAGGACTAACAGACTCAGATTCAAATCTCTGCTAAGCTCTAAAACGGGGTGAAGAGAGAGTTCTCACAATTCACAGGCCTCCAATAACATCCCTCTCCATCACTCCTGCTGTGCTCTCCCAGCCCCTATGACAAGTGCTGTAAAAGAAAACTTACCAACAGGCCGTAGCGAGGAGTTTGGAATTGGGGCTGAAGTGGCAGTAGGACAGTGGGCGATCATCTCCAATCTGACTGCAGAAGTTATTCAAGGACTGTAACCAAATACAAAGAAAACAATAAATGAGTAAAGTACAAATGACCTAGGGAAAGCCCTCACCAAAGGCTGAGGTGAAGGAGGCCAACATACACAGGAGAAGGCAGAGGCCTTTGGAAAGTCACTTTCAAAGGGAGAAGCTACCTCCGAGCCACTCCAGCTCCAAGCAGGAGGGCCACCGAGCCAGCCTGACTGATGTACACTAGCACAATGTGCCACCCATGGTACTTGCCACCAATAACCCCTCAGGCCTGCTTTGCAACTATGGTTTTGACAAAGAACTTCCTGTAGTTTTGGCATCTTCCTACAACTCATCCAATGAATGCAACCAGACAGACTAGGGCAGGCAGTGTGGTGCGCTTAGGGGAGAAGCAAATCCTCTGGCAGCTAAAGCCTCTGGGTGTAAACAGGATTAGCAGTAGCACACTGTGTGCTTGAGCCATTCTGTTCGGCTAAGCTGGGAATCTGACGCTTGAAAAGGGCATCTCAGAGTCATCTAAAACATGCGTTGCGTTACTGTGTTGGTTATTATTTCCCTTGGTTTTATGCACTAGTGACCACTGTACAGGAAAAGGAAAGTGAGCAGTCCCTTCCTAGCCAGCTACACCTGTGACAAAGCCAGGAATAAATTCCTTTAGCATCGCAGGCAAGTGGCAAGGCAATGCAGGGATGTCTCTTCATCCCTCTGCCATCCAAGGGGACAACTAAAGTACATCTCTCTGAATCACTGAAGAAAGAGTTAGAACATGTTTTATGCATATCTTAGGGAAAGAGAGAAAAAGCAGAGCTTTCCAACAGGTGACAGGCACAGCACAGAAAACTACATGCATCTGGACAGCACCTCTGGGCAGCTGATCTCTTTTTGATCTTGTTGGAGATCAGCAAAAAGTTTTAAACACAGCAGATGAGCAGCTGCCAAACCTACTCGCAGGGATTTGTGTAGCTCCTGTCTCTGCGATGTCCTGGTTGCCTCTGGAATCTCTTTGAGCAGCCGGGCTTCTTCTAGCCGCTTCACTGCCCTGTGAAGAGGAAAGGTGGAGTAACAAGTCCCTATGTTTTCCCTGCCCTGCTGCTGGACACAGGCCTTTCCCTCTTCTTCCCCCAAACTGGACTAATGCTACAGCCAGTCACTGAAAACTCAAGCTCTAAACTCAATGGACTCATCTACCAGTCCCCATTCCTTTGATGCCACGATTTTCTGCACTACCTGCAGTGGGCTTAGCAGCTAAATTTTACAAAAGATTGCATCTCCCTCCTTCATTTGTGCCATTTTTCCTTACCTGGGGAGTGAGTAGTTAGCAAGCCAGAGCCTCGCTGTCTTCAAACTGCGTGGTCCTTCATGGTACCAGGTTTGCTGATACTGTAAGAAAAAGAACAAAACTGAAGAAAAAGCTAATGTGATACTGCTCTTCCATTCAGTTACCTAGATGACCTCCTCTTAGTATGTAAGTGCCACCACAGCATCCGCTCTTAGATCTTGCCGTGTCAAGGCCTCTTTCTGAGGGCATTTTGCATAACTGCAAGCCCTAGAAAAAGGGACTAAGAGAGACAAGTCAAACTCTCTGCCCTACAGATCAGATCCTGAAGTGCTGCCATTTCACTCAAGAATATTCCAATTGAACACTAACTCGTTTTTACTTAATGACGTACAGCTCCCTCCTTCCCTACACATCACCCAGTAAAAAGAAAGCCCAGAGCTGCAGAAACTGTGCTTACTTCTTACAGCAACCCCCAAAAATAATAAGGAAAAAATGGACTCAGAAAAAAGAAAGGAGAAGCAGAAAGAATCAAAGGCAGAAACAGATGCAGTAGCAGGAATGTATTTTTTTCTTCCCCAGTATGAAGACAGAGAACAATAAAGGACTCGCTATATTAAGTCACAGTCCAAATGCCTGATCTCCTGTTTTATATGCTGTATGCAGCATTGAATTTGGCCTGCAATACAAGCCAGACTTAACGCTCCTGATTTAGATAACACACTGCTACAGTTGTGCTACAATGGGCAACACAGAAGGGGCACGAAGGGATGACATGAGAATACACAGACTGACCAAAACCAAAAGACCCAAACATAGGAGAGACCATCAAAATAAGGCATCTCAAAGGGTATCATACTTATCTCCCTCAGCACTGAGAGAACAAGAGAGACTATTACCTCTTCTTTGGATTTTTTAGACCTGTCGTCGTCTTTCCTGGTCTTTTTTAATGCATCTGTGCCAACCACTGAAAGGATATTTCTTAATCTGGAAAGAAACACATTAAGTCATATTCACTCACTGAATTCTCAGCTAACCTGACAAATAACCACTGTCTGTCATTCTTTCTTCCCCAGCATTCTTGCTGCATTGTAATGAAGAATTACTGACTGCCGTCACTCATCGCACCCCAACTACAAGGAAAACATCAGGAATTTGATAAACAGAGAGCTCCCCGTTTGCAACAACATTTGGGCAGACACAGCACCTCTCCCTCCTTTCTGCAGGACCTTCTCCAAAGAGCGTGATGGGCTCCCCAAGTGCTCGCAAACAGGCTTTCACTTCAGAGTCGTCAGTGGACACATTGATCTGCCGGGCTCTCTTCCTGCGCTCAAACTCAGCCAGCACTTCCGCCTGCCGCTCGCTCATGTGGTCTTCGAGATCAAAGACCTCCCCTGAACAAAAAATAAAACCATCAGATTGAAAACAACAGTTGGATGAGAGATCCCTCTCAAACAAGAAGATCCAAACAAAAAGCCAACGGTGCAGGCAACGGTCTCATGTTTTTGATTTTAAGTTTTAATTTTTTTTTATTTTAAATTATACTCAAAAGCAGATCACAGACTTTTGAAAGTGTCACATTCCAGAGCAAGAGGGAAAAAAAAGGTGGTTAAACATTCTCACCACTGCTTATGTTGATGTTGCCAGCCTCGATCGCAGCTTTCATCCCTTCTTTTCCCAGCAACCCTGTTTCTCCTTTTGCCAGACGCTCCCTTTCCTTCTCTTCCAAACTGCCATAAAAGATGGGGGCTCTCTTGGGTGGAGGAGCATCGCTCTCTTCTGCAGGCTTGCTCTTTGTGGCCTGAAAGGTAAAGGCAGAATTTTAAGTGTGTTTTGGCTAAAAAAGAGACAACAACAAACAGCTCATTTGTGCAAGAAAGTGCTGCTCTGCTACAGAAAGCTAGTACATACATCATGAATAGACCCTGAAATTGTACGTGGGGTGTTAATCTTGGACAATAAGGCCATGCCCCAAGCGGAAAAGTCGAACATAAAATGCCACATCAAATAATTTGATAGTAAATAATAAAGAAATAATAATAAAGAAATAATAAAGAATCTCTTGATTCTTTATTATCTGCTTGGACCTTGTTTTTAAGGCTCTGGTTTTGGGGGGTTGTATTTTTTAAAAAAAACAACTTTAGCAGATGAAGCCTTTCCTAATCTTGCAGAACAAGCCCCAGAAAAGGCAGGAGTGATGCCGACCGCCAGCTCCCGGTGCCCTCACTGGAAAGAAGAGGGAGATGAAAGGTGAACAGCTCCTTCCTCCCAAAGAGGAACCTTGCAACAAGCTTTCCACGAAAAATTAAAAGATTCTGTAAAAACGCATGAAAACACGTAAGCGCTCCAGCCGCGGCCCTTTGAAGAGCTCCAGTGTCACTGACGGCACAGGGGTGCCTCCCCACACCGGGGCCTCTCCGCCACGGCAAACCCCACATGCCCAAAAACAAACGCAAGCCCCCGGGTCAGCCTGCGGCCTCTCCCCACTCCTCCGGGCCCGCGGGTCTGTACCGCTCCCGTGCGGGTAACGGGCACGGAGCCGGAGCCGGAGCCGGGCCCGGAGCCGGAGCCGGGCCCGGAGCCGGAGCCGCCGCCGCCGGAGCCCCCCCAGCCACCCACCTCCACAGGCGCGGGGGCCCGCACAGGGAGCCGGGCGCCGCCTCGCGCCGCCGGAGCCCGCACGGAGGCCATGGCAGCCGCACACCGGGAGGGGAGACGAAACCAGACCAGACCAGACGCAAGGCGCAGGGGCCCCGGCGCCTCACAAGCACTTCCGGGGCGCGCGGGGCACGCCGGGAGCCGCGGCGGCCGGGCGGGGCGGGGCGCGCGGTGCAGGTCGGGAGGCGCAGTGGCCATTGGTGGCAGGCCGCGCGGGGCAGGCCGGGAGGCGCGGTGGCCGTCGGCGGCAGGCCGCGCGGGGCAGGCCGGGAGGCGCGGCCTGGGCGCTCTCGGCCCTCGCCGGCGGCGGCTGAGGCAGAGCGGCGGCGGGTCGCGATGCTGCGGCGGAAGCCGACGCGGCTGGAGCTGAAGCTGGACGATATCGAGGAGTTCGAGAGCATCCGGAAGGACCTGGAGGTGCGAGCGGGGCCGGCCGTGGCCGCCCCCGGTGGGTCTGTCTCCCGCCGCCCGGGAGCGGCCTGACGCGGCCCCTTTGCCCCCTCAGAGCCGCAAGAAGCAGCGGGAGGACGCGGAGGTGGCGGCGGCCGGCGAGGAGGCGGCGGCGGCGGCGGCCATCGCGCTGGGCGCCGACCACAAGAGCCGGGAGCAGATCATCAACGACCGCATCGGCTACAAGCCGCAGCCCAAGGCCGGCGGCCGCGCCGGCCACTTCGGCACCTTCGAGTTCTAGCGGCGGCGCTGACCGGGACGCGGCGCTGGGGGAGCCGCCAGCCCCCGCGCCAGCCGGGAGGGGCCCGAGGCCGGCGGGACGGGCCTCTCCCTCCTTCCCTCCCTCCTTTTGCTTTTGGGTTTGGTTTTTTTTTTTTTTTTTTAAGTTTGTCTGGTTAACACGCCTGTGAATGCCCCTTGGCCAAGTGTTTTGTTTTAAATAAATATGTCTTTTTTAAAAAAAAAAGAAATCACATGAGCTGCTTTAAATGCCTGTGGAGACCATGCAGGCAGGGATGGAAACACCAAGACAACTGGTGTTTCCTTCACCTGTGTGTGCCCCAATACAGCAAGGAGGTAAAGCACTGCCTCTGCAGCAGGATCTTTTGATTTAGTAATCTTAAAAATGGAGCCAGTGGAATGTGTTCATTTAAAGCTTTAGTCCTGAAGTTCGTGACCCCGCTAAGGAGAAGATGCTGGAGAGCATCCGGTTAGTGTTTACAAGCCTGTGGGAATAAAGGCAGCAGGAGTCACAACTGGGTGCAACAGGCAATGCTGCTTCTAGACACTGCTCTGCCATTTACAAAGGTCAAGAAAGAAGCCCCTTATGTCTGTTAAAATCAGCTAGTCCCAACGTATTTCACAGAGATGGCTGTACAGCTGCTTCTCAGTGTTGCAGCTGGGATGTGGACTGGGCCTTCAACAGGGAACAGCTGCAAACCTGGATGCAGTAGAACATACTGGGCACAAGGACATGGAACAGTATCCTGTATTTTCTGATCATAGAATCATTTAGGTTGGAAAAGACCTTTAAGATCATCCAGTCCAACCATCAACCTAACATTACCAAGTCCACCACTAAACCAATTAAGGGTAGAGTAGCAATTTCATGCTTCCTGGCTTGGGGGCTGGATTATTTTTAATGGAAGTAAAAACTAGGAATCGTTAAGATTGGAAAGGACCTCTAAGATCCCTCCCCTGGTGCAGCTTGAGCCCATTTCCTCTTGTCCTATCACTAACTACTTGGGAGAAGAGACCAACACCCACCTCACTACAACCTCCTTTCAGGGAGTTGTAGAGAGTGATAAGGTCTCCCCTCAGCCTCCTCCAGACTAAACAACCCCAGCTCCCTCAGCCGCTCCTCATAAGGCCTGTGCTCCAGACCCTTCACCAGCTTCATTGCCCTTCTCTGAACACGCTCCAGCACCTCAATGTCTTTCTTGTATCGAGGAGCCCAAAACTGGACACAGTATTCCAGGTGTGGCCTCACCAGCGCCGAGTACAGGGGAACAATCACCTCCCTGCTCCTGCTAGCCACACTATTCCTGATACAAGCCAGGATGCTGTTGGCCGCCTTGGCCACCTGGGCACACTGCTGGCTCATGTTCAGCTGGCTGTCAACCAACACCCCCAGGACCTTTTCTGCCAGGCAGCTTTCCAGCCCCTCTTCCCCAAGCCTGTAGCGCTGCATGGGGTTGTTGTGACCCAAGTGCAGGACCTGGCACTTGGCCTTGTTGAACCTCATACAGCTGGCCTCGGCCCATCGGTCCAGCCTGTCCAGGTCCCTCCCTCGGCAGGGCCATCCTACCCTCCAGCAGGTCGACACTCCCACCCAGCTTGGTGTTTGAGTCATCTGCAAACTTACTGAGGGTGCACTCAATCCCCTCATCCAGATCATTGATAAAGATATTAAACAAGACCGGCCCCAAAACGGAGCCCTGGGGAACACCGCTCGTGACCGGCTGCCAACTGGACTTATCTCCATTCACCACAGCTCTCTGGGCTCGGCCACCCAACCAGTTTTTTACCCAGCAACGAGTACACCCATCCAAGCCATGAGCTGCCAGCTTCCTAAGCAGAATGCTATGGGAGACGGTGTCAAAGGCTTTGCTGAAGTCCAGGTAGATGAGACGTCCACAGCCTTTTCTTCATCCTCCCGGCGGGTCACCAGGTCATAGAAGGAGATCAGGTTGGTCAAGCAGGACCTGCCTTTCATGAACCCATGCTGGCTGGGCCTGATCCCCTGGTTGATCTGCACTTGCCTGTTGAGTTCACTCTATATGAACTGCTCCATAATCTTTCCTGGCACTGAGGTCAGGCTGACAGGCCTGTAGTTCCCTGGGTCCTCCTTCTGGCCCTTCTTGTAGATGGGCGTCACATTGGCAAGCCTCCAGTCATCAGGGACCTCCCCTGTTAACCAGGACTGCTGAGAGATGATGGAGAGTGGCTTGGCGAGCTCCTCTGCCAGCTCCCTCAGGGTGGATCGGGTGGATCCCATCCGGCAGTGATCAAGCAGTTTTTCCTTTGCACTTAACCCGTTTCACTTCCATTCAGCCTTGGGGAGTGCATCACCCCAGCTGCACTGGTTTGTCACCCTGTGATGGAGTTTCAGGTAGCTGCCAGTGATGTTTGTTGCTTGGCTCAAAGGTCACCAACTGTTTCCTTATAGGTGCCGTCATGTAAAAAGCAGAAAGGTGGATTGATTTCTGACAGACTAACCAGCACATACCTGGATTTACAACAGCAATTCGTATCACCATCAGCTCGCTGGGGACGTAATTAAAGGTGAGATAATGCAGAGTCCCAAAAAGGAAGAGTCTAGCATGCAGGCAGGTGACCTGAAGGAAACAAGTTATAAAAACTGAAGCAGCTTGTTGGTGTTTAAGAAACTCTGCTCCCTCCAGCCTGGGGAGAGAGGAAGAGCAGGGTACCAGCAGCCCTGGGGCCTGCACCAGGATGCCCACAGGGAATTCAGAGATGGGGCTGGAGGCTCGCTCTGCTCCTGGCTGGGGCTGTTTTCTACCATCCTCCAGCACACTGACCAGTCATATTTTTTTCAGTGTCTCAAGCAATGCTCCAAACCGGACTTGTTAAATTCATGTTTCATGCGTTGTAGGTGCATCAAATTTCAGGTCAGGCTGGGGAAATGTACAGAACTTAAAACTTCTTGAACTGGAAAGAGGCACAGTCTGGCCTAGAGCAGAGCTGCTTCTCCAGTCTACGACCACATAAAATTACTAGGGATTGCTCTGCTCTTCAGGCATTCCCAGCATGCCTCATGTCTGACAAGGAAATGTCTTAGCAGGTTCCAGATATCCTTTGGTTGCACAGGGGAAGAAAAACCAACTCAGTCCCTCATTTCTTTTGTATGACTAGAGTAAAACTCTGCGAGGGAGCCCAGTATTCCTTGCGGTACACAGACACCTTCCATGCACCGAGGGGGCTCGTTATTACAGCTCCCCAAAACTCTTGTCCTTTGACTCTGCCCTGTGTAGGGGAAAGCAGATCTGGGAGGCACCGATTCCTCTTTCCACCTCAGCTTTCCCCCCGCTCCGCAAGTGTAACTGGACTGAAACAAATGGCAACTCATGCATCAGTGACTTCCCATGTTCCTGTTCCAGCAGCTTCAGGGCTTTATTGCTGGTGGCTGGGGTGGGCCCAGAGGACGCTGCTCCTCACTCCCATCCCCAACCACCTGAAGATGGACACTCAGCCCCTGCTGCTCACTCGCACTGTCAACAGCAGGCACAGAAGAGTTGTGCTACAGGAACGGGGCTGGGGAAGGCCAGGCTGGAGCTGCCCAGCTGTGGGGCCTCTTGCTAATAAAAGCAGGCACTTACTCTTGGAGTCGCTTTCCAAATGCTGCAGTAAGAGCCACCAGGCTCCGCTTCAGCTGCAGTCTCTGCATTGAGGATTGTTTCCAAAACACACATCCACCACAGTAAAATGCAATCTGTTTTATTGGTTAATGATATACAGGAGATTCTTGATATTCACAGTAACGTTAGACAAGTTACCTCCACAAAGATTAAGAGTAAAAACGACAGTCTACTGTAAACAAAACTAGAAATCCTGCTGGATTTGGTGGGGCTGGCTCCAGACAAACTGAAAAGGCACTCAAAGAAAAACAACAAAAGCCAGCTGATGAACACAGCCCAGGTATTTCGTGCACTTCTTCCAAGATGATAATCCAGAGGCACAGCGTGTGGAGACCAAACATCAGGGTACAAAGAAAGACATAGGACATCACATTCCAAGCATGCTACACATCTGTTGACATACAAATTTAATTTACTCATCTTGTAATCGTTAGAGACCTCACCTCCCTCCAAGCACTACTTAACGCGAGTTTAGTGTCATGATCAGGACAACTTTAAATACAACCAGCAGAAAAGCTGGGACTGTACCAAAAGCAGTCAGTAGAAGTCATCAGCAGGGAGGCCAGGTTTTGCTCAGACTCTGGCAAAGCAAACAGCAACCTGGGCCAAGATCACGGCAGCCAGTGGCATCTGGTGGACCAGAGGGAGGCCGGGACACAGGGAGGTAGGTGGCTTCTCTGGATTGTCAACACTGAACCAAAAGAAAGCATGGCCAAAGCTGGCAGGGAGACATGGACCAGAAACATCCGTTTCTCAGTTGTGCCTCGCTGTTATCAGCGAGCTGAGAAGCAGAGAGGACACAGCCCTCCATCTTCTTTCCTTACTCCTCCCCTTCAGACCTTCCCTTCTGCACCTCTCCCCAAAGCCCAGCCTGGGCTCCAATTTCTAACTCAGGTACTGCCCCCAGTGCTCAAACCATCATTCTTACAGGCTGCTGGAAGGTAGCTGGGGTGCTTGCTGGGCACTTGCTAGACGCTTGGGAGGCTTCTGCCCAGGTTCCTGCTCCCCAAGTGACCACTGCTAGGTCAGTGTCACTTCCCTCTCCGCACACTGGAGAAAGCTGTGCACCCTCTCCTGCGTGAGCGTGGGCAGGAGATGACCCTTTGAAGACAGAGGTATTCATCCTTGGGGGGGGAAACAATTTCAAGGGCACAGGTGCTACACATAGAATGAGGCAGAAAAGCTAACAAGAGAACCGAGTTTATACTGTAAAAGCCACAGCTGTTGCCTAATCTCCAAGTCATTCATCTGTGATGACTTGAATCAGAGAATTCAAGTCTGGTCACTTGAATACAAGGAAAGGTGATAGCAGGTGATCAGGCCAAGGTGATCAGGCCAAGCAGAGGTTCTATTTTAGAGAAAGACACAGCAAGAGGTATATGAAGTAACTAGTGTCATCACACAAAGCCACTCGTGACTATACCCTATAATCAGACATCCCTGCAATGGCAACTCCATCTCGTTCAAAAGAAACCAGTCAGAGCCATGTTGGCAACGTCAGCTCTGAACTCCTTCAGGGATCAAACCCCTGCAGTGTAAAGCTTTCAAAACATAAACAACCACCTCCAGCACTTAAGTGCTTCAATTTTCTCTGACAAGCACTATGATTTCCTCACAGCTCTCACACAGGGATCGGAAAGGTCTGTTTTCCGCTCTCACAGAGAGGCATGATTGCTCAGAGGGCACAGAAGATTTCTACCTTCATGACAGATGCAGAGAGAGGGCATCAGTATGTCCTTCTGCAGCTGGTTACAGACATAACTCCCTTCAAAGATCAGACTGGGAAGGAGCTTTTCCTATCTCTCATCAGAAGGTGGCTAGAATTTTTCCATGAAAATAATTTTGCCTCTTTCATCCAGATGCAAATTTGCTACAGAAAGACACTCTTTAGAAGCTTGAGCCTGCTTTTAACTCATCTCCTTTTATTCTGTATTTGCACTGCCCAAAGAAAACAAGATGTCCAGATAAATACCTGGCATCAACCCAGGACAGCTGGCTTTAATGGTGCAATTCAAGATCCTGGTAGCAGCAGTAACAGATTTCCCACTGCCTTCCAAAGAGGCTGGTAGGGCGAGGGTGGGCTCTGTGCTAATGTAGTAGCATCAGCACAGTGAAGAACCCACAAACACAGGGATAGGTCTCACCCTGTAAGGCTTACGGGCTAACGAAATGTAATTCCTCTTCAGAGATCAGCTTTCCTTACACAGCTACCGCTAACAGTGCAACTAGGAGCATCTTTGGAGAAAAAACCGCTACTGCATGTGCCCAGATACATTCATCTCAAAAGGATTCCCTGTTCTCATGGCACATCCCAGACATCAGTCCCAGTCTGAAAGTGGTGCCTGCTTTTCAGTGCCCTTCTGAAAATCCCACCGTCTTCCCTTTCAGCCAGTTACTGGCACAAACTGGGCATCCTGAATAGAATGAAGACTCCAGCTTTGCACCATACTCTGCACAACATTCTCTAGAACAAGAAGCAGTTTAATAACAAAGTGCTAAAACAAAACTGCTCCCTAGAAAACCCAAAGCATGTTCTGGGCATCATGTATGCAGTAAGCTGTTTTTGCCTGTGTCACAGCCTGTCTTGCCTGTGAAATGTGTAGAACAGGAAGTTCTTTACTGCGCGACAGCACTTGTCTACTACTGGCACTGATAACTCTTGCACCTCCAAGCTAACATGGTCACAGCATGATTATTAAGACAAAGAGGAGTCATCTGGGTCAGGAACACTTTTTAATCAGCCCAAGCTGCTCCAAATTTCACCTGAGAAGAGACTGAATGCTGCTGTAGTCCTCTCTTTTCTTTCTTCTCTTCCCCAAATCTCTCCTTTACAGGCACACGGTTGTTTTACTTCCTTCATCTCAATCAAGGAATGCCCTCTTCAGACATTTTAACCTTTAGTGTCATGAAATCATTATTTAGCTCTTGCCTCATTTACAGAACTAGTTTTAGTAAACCAAAAGTCTATCTCTAGATCCACCCAGGTGCAATTCAACATGAAGTAAATGCAGGTTCAATGGTTTATTTAAAATTTTTTTTCCCTCTAAATATGCAATTGTTGTCTTGCATCTACTCCGTATATTTCCATGATTTGGAAGTGAAAGCAGCCAAATTCAAATGTTACCACTTGAGTAAAGCTACTGGATACATCAGAAGATTAACAACACTCATCATACTCTGATGGGCTTGGAAGACAGACTCATTTAGACCCCCCTGAAGCACATGAGTCACACACTTATGTCAAAGTACTCCCTTGCCAGGACACACCTGAGCGTGTCTGATGTGCAGCACCAAGTCTTCCTCAGAGACTGAATCCTTCTGCAACAGAAGGTGCCATTGGCCCCAAAAGCCACAATGCCAGGGAGATCTCCCCTGGCATTATGTACATATTGAAAAAAAGTAAAATTAAAATAGCCATTCACACACATAGGCTCCATTGGCAACTTTGATCTTTACCTATGGTTCATAAACCCCTCACAGATGAGCTTTTAAATTTAAAAGTAAAATGTTTTGATTTTTTTTTTTTAAAAGAATAATTTCTACATTTCTGTCAGCCAACTAATTTCAATCATGGCATAATCTAAGAATAAAGCAAATCCTAGCCAAGAATGGCTACCACAGGACCCTCAAGAGTCAACCCTGCTGCCAGTCTGCAGCAAGGGGAGCAGCATATCCCAGCTCCTCACATCCCTACAACCCAGCTAGGAACTTGTGGTGAACTCCAGTTGATTTTCTTTATATTGTTTCTCTTTCAGCTTAGGAATGATCCAGTCCTCGTGATGGCTGCACTTCAAGAGAGCAGTGGGGTGGAGAGGCTTCTGGGCAGCATCCGGTGTTAATGGCAATGCTCCGTGATATCCACAACAACTGCCTTTTTCCAGCTGAAGAAGAAATAGCCCATCCCTGCCCCTGCCGCCACGGCTATGCAGAGGTATCCGTTGTATGTCATGAAGATAAGCATGAGGAAGTAACTGACCACAACTTGAATGATGTGCAGTACAGTCTGCAGGAGATGAGGGAGGCTCAGCATCTGCTGTCTGAGAACACAAAACCCAAAGAACAGTCATCATCCATGAGACACAGGCAGGAAAATGCACATCCCCAAAGAGGAAACTTAGCTCTTAGGCTGACAGGATGCCAAGGTGGGCATGAAATGGCACAAAGCAGGCTGAACATAGACTTCTGCATGCGTCTGTCACTTGTAATTGTGTTTTTCCCCATAGAGCTGACTGATAACAAACGTGTTGTACTTACTGGAAGACAAAACTTTTAGCTGAGAAACAGACTTCTACAAGCTTATTTTACGCGCACATTCAATAAGCAGAATGGCTTCTTTTCTGAGTAGAGGCTTTGACTACCTGTCAACAGAAGGATCCTACGTATTTTCTGTCAGGGATGCTGGCTATAACACCCAAATTCTGTTCCTGGGAACTCCTCAAATGTGTTTGTTACAGATCTGGAAATATCCAAGCTTATCTGACTCCTTCCTGCTTTCCTCCTTTTGTCCCCCATCCTAAAGGGTGGCCAAATGACTGAAGCACAGTGTCCTCCAGTGTCAAGCAGTATCCCAATCTGGAGTCAATATATTTTGCGGAGAATTATACTGGCTGCATAAAGTTTTTTCTGTCCCAGTTTTTGCCTTGTCAGCTGCTGAATAAATTTGTCTTAGAATGAAGTGAAATTCTTACCCAACGGTTTTGTGCGTCTCCATCAAGATAGTGCCATTGGGACCTGGCACGGGCATGGAGTTGTAGCGAATGCTGACTTGGGATTTACGGAGCAGACACTCTCGGGCAATCTTAAGGCCTTCATAAAACATGGCCAGGAAGAAGACAGCCACAAAAGCACCAGCCATTTCTGACAAAAGAGGAAACATTACTGTATCTGTGCAACAACAGATGTTTGCTTCAAAACATGTCAGAAGAGACACTGTGTGATTCAACAACCACGTCACACTGCACAGGCCATGGCTGGGCACTGTGTGCACACATGTACAGATGGTAAATGTGAATTTCATCCATACAATAACTGGAATTTCACCTATGAAGTGAAACCAGCAATCGCTTTTGCTAATAAGACCAGTCAAATTCTCGAACTATACAAACATCTCCCTTTTTCTTTCACCCCACGGATGCCATTTAAAACAGACTCAACGCAGTGTGCCTGCATATTTTTGGCATAAATAGCAAGGTAATTCCTGAAACATTAATCAATTGCAAAGTTTTTGTTTGGACTGGACAAGACAGTTTTACTAACCTCCAGGAGTATTGATTGTAAGTCCAGAAAACAGCAATGGCACATTCTCATAGCTGAAGTGGAAAGTCATTGCCTGCCCAAAACATAGACAACATCAAGATGAGTGCGAAAAGCTCATCCCGAGATGGAGCTCACAAGAAGATTTAGCCAAAGGTTTTTGTATTATGACAAGAACTTAGATCATTTCAGTTGGTCACCAGATAGACTCACAGAAACTCTTCAGTAAATCTAGTGTAACACACACAAATGAGACATGGCTAAAGATGCTCCAGGTTCCAATTCTAGTAGGCAGCTCTTTTAGGCAGTACCTGCTACAGAGAAGTGCCTTCTCCTTGCCTTTGGAGCTCCTTTTCTCCTCAGCACCAGAAGTAGTCAGGGATTGGGGATGTCTCTGTGGAGCTCATCCTTGCCTCCTCATGACTACTCATGGGCTGGGGTACATGGCACTTTCTTCTCCCCACCTTGAACTCATACGAGCTCATACGGATAAGGGCTTGTATAGCTGAATCCTCTGGTCCCATCCTGCACTGTGTCAGCATACTGTTGTCTCCCTGCAGAACCTCCTAATATCCTATGGGAAATAGAGGCCTGTTTAATACAGGTACAACAAGGAATATTATATATAAAGCAGGACCACAGCTTCCCCTGGGTGAAAATAAGGGCTCCTGAACCTGCATGCTGAATGCTGTGGAAGAGGAGACATCAAAGATCCCCCCGGCCAGCTGGAGTTCATATAATCTTCCCATCCAGGTAAATGGATGTTTTGACCACATGCTGCATACAGTGTTTTCACATGTGAAGTACTCACTAAGCTAGAGCAACTTCTCTTTGAACTCCCCTCATTGCTTAATTAAGGTTATTTGCTGAAGATCAGAATTATGATTAATTTCAGCATCCGTAAGAATCAGCAGACATTCATTACCCCAGAGCAGGAATTACTATAAAGCACCTTTTACAGAGTACTTCCATTTCTTTAATGAATTTAACATTTTTATGTTTAAAACAAAACCCACACAAACCAAAGAGTGTTACAGCCTAGTTCCATAAACCACAGCTGAAACACAGCCTGTTACTTGGTGCAAGTGAGGAATGAGAATATGCATATATTAGAATGTGTTCAGTCTATTATCTAGGATGCTGTACCTATTTACTTCCTTCCCTGACAGTTTTACATGCAATGTTCATTCAAAATCTTGCACAATTGATCACAGTTTTCAGTTGCAGGGTAAGGAAGGGTCCTGTAACTATCCATTGAAGATAAGAGCACTTGACACTTGCAAAGAAACAGCATGTATATGGAAAGTAACGGATCAGAGAATACCAATACTTAGTTGTTAGATTATATGAAGAGCTTCACAAGGACATCAGTGACAATGCTGGACTGCAAGTTCCACCAGCACTACTGGGCTTTGTACTGGCCATGTTCACAAAGGGGAAGGCTGTTCTAGTGCTCTCTTCTCCTGCTATGATACTGTTTGCAATATAAGTAGAAGCAGTGATTCTTGATTCCTTCTTCGGGGCACACAGCTTGCAGGTAAACTTTAACTCAAGGCTTGCAAAATACAGTCCTGAGTATATTCTCACTTGGAATGGCAATGCATGCTCTCTCCCCTCCTTTCAATGTTTAACCATAAAGAGTCATGTTTTAATAATCTGAAACTCACTCTGAAAGTATTTAGAAAAGGGAGAAAAAGCTGAAAAAGTCCCTAGAACTGGCTACACACAGAGCCTACGGTCATCTCCATGGAAACTCTGGCCAGGATCTCTGCAAAGCTTCAGTGATGCCAGTATGCACAAGTCTGTACTTGTTTAAATCAAAGTTAGCTAGAGCAGCAGGACTCAGGACCAACACAGCCTTAACGCCAACATGGCTAAGAGCCCTGGTAGCACACTGCTCCCCAAACTGAGTGCATACTTAAAGTTCAGGAGGAAAAGGGCACAGAGGTTGGTCACCTGCAGGTCAGCACAATCCATCATACTAGTGTGCAATCCTTTCAGTGCCAGTTAAGGCTTTTGCTAACCCTAACAGCCTGGAGAACTCCATCCATCTTCATTTCTTACAGGAAAATGCTTACTTTGCATTTCTGCCTTTAGCTGGCTAGAGAGCAGGCACCAGGCTGGCTGCTAGAAAGGTTTTTGCAAGAAAAGACCATTTGCCAAAGGATCTCCAGCTCTAAAATACATTTCATGTTGCATATCACCTCATGCCACTCCTTCATTCCAGAAGAGCCACAATGGGGTCTGTGTTTTAACTGGACCAATTCATGCCTTCCAAAGCTAAGTTTAATTTCCAATTCTCAAGAGCACAGTCTTTAAGATGACAAGTTACTCTGAACCACAGACAAGGAAAAGCTCTCTGGTTAATTATGACTTTTCCACTTACCATCATCATGTGAGATCCATGATGAATTCCTGGGGCTGCCATTGAGTGGTGATGTTCAGGAGGATGCGTGGTTGGCAACATGGAGCTGTTCATGTGGTGATCGTGAGACATCTTTATGACAGAGATATTCAAAAAGGCACGTAGAAAAGCGGGACCCTGAAAACCAACAAAAAAATATAATAAGCAGCACTTTTCTAAACAGAATATGGTTTCTTTACCGCTACTGCAAGAGAAAATACTCTAAGTCACTGAGAACTACTGCCTCTGGATAAACTTCTGAAGCATCCTCACAGTCCTGCACTCTGACTACAGAGAACACACAGCAAAGCAAGGAGGACAATTTAAAGGAGGTGTGTCCCTCTGAGCTTTACATCATCATATTGCTGCACCACCCTAAACATTCTAGCCAGACAGGCAGCCTAATCTGATTGAGGTAGCACACAGGGACAAGTGCTCAGCATAAAGGAACATTTCTTATCTGTAAGAGGAAAAAACACAAGGTCTCTTCTCAACAGCAGTCATGCAAGAGGCAAAAATATCTCAAGCCCCATTTTAAATTGCATATACTAAAGGATCAGATTACAATATTTCTCTTAATTGACAGTTACACATTTTGCTGGGAACATGTTTAACAAAGCAATTATGTTAGGTGGTTCCTTTGCTATTACCAGGCAAAGGTCTGCAATAGCCACAGGCAATCCAATTTCATTTCCATGAGCTTTACATTGTCACATCTCCCATCTAATCACATTACACACAATAAGAGAAACACTCAAAAGGCTGCCAGTCCAAATCCCTAATCTGGTTACTGCAAATCAGGTATGTCTGGACACACTATGTTAAAAATAAAAATACACCTCGTGTTTAGATGCAGACATGGCTTCTGCACTCTGCACCCCAGCACAACTTGGGATGGAACCAGGGACAATTTCTGGTGTGAAATGAAAAGTCACCAGGTGGAAACAGCAACAGGAGATAAAACAACCTGGGAATACCAGTCAGTCCTGAAACGACAGCATCTGTCAGCATGACAGCCAGGCAAAGGCAACCCTAGCATAGTCCAGGTGAGATACCACTAAAGATAAGTGAGTACCGACACTGCTGTACTAGACCCTGTCTGGAATACTGTGTACCCTTCTAGTCTAGTCCAGCACTCAAGTAAAACCAAGTGAAATAAAAAACAAAGCACAGACACTTTATGAAATTAAAGTATAAAAAAAGAAAAAAAAAAGAGAGGAGATGTACTTCCTTCCAGATAAATCATCAGGAGTGTTTACAATTGGGAAGAAAGAGCTTTTTAAACTAAAAGACAGTATGGTGTTTGAATAGATAGGTATGAATATATTTAGATTGGAAAGGGGAAATGAAACTCTAGAAGAGCTTTCTAAAGTGAAAGCAGCACTAGCAAACAAAACCCCAAATGGCAACCAGCTGATGATGGAGCTGGTTCAGTTTGTGACAGTGACCTTATGACACAGTGGTGCAGGAATCACCGGTGGCCCAGAACACGACTGCCAGTGCAGCCTTGCAGAGCATCAGTGACAGGGGGTGATCTCAAAAGGCTTTGGAGTTAAATTAAAAAGAGCAATGAGAGAAGTTAAAGATTTGGGGAAAATAAGGAAACTAAGCAGTGCTGGGGAAGAACTCAAGAGAAAGAATTAATACACTCTGCAAACACTGAAATTCAATAATGCAAGTAAGCACCTGTATGCACCCAAGTCAGCTGGTATAAGCTACACCAGCAATACACAGCTCAGGTATTTTCTGTATCTCTGTGCAGATGAAGTTTGTAGCCAATCTCTTATTGCATTAGGCATCTTCACAATAACTCCCCTGGAAAGTTAATTTGTAATATAATCTAATGGCACTGGCTAAAAGCAGAATGTATTCCCTGTCCATATGTCAGCTAATATTTTTTAGCTCACTCTGCCACCGACTTGTGCTTAAATATTAAGACCAGAAAAACAGCTCAGAAAAATGTTCAGGGGGAGGAAAAAAAGACAGAGACTAATGCAAGAAGCAGCTTACCTGACACAGAAAAGCATTACCAAAGGATTCCTGCAGAACAAATGGTGTGATTTTCATACAGCACAGCTTTGAAGATTATATAGTTCCAGAGATGCAAAGTTCAAGCGCTAGAACTGAAGTCCCAAAATACAAACACTTGGGAAAGGAATCCTCTGCCAAGACACACAAAGTTCAAATCGTCTTTTGCAGCAGGGAAGGAAGAAGAACAGCCAAAGTGCTTTACACCATGGGATCAAAGATAAGTGTGCTGCAAGAGGAAAGAAGTAACCTAAGAACCGCCCCTCTCCCCCAGCCAAAATCTCATCTCCTCCCTCTTCTTCTTTCAGTTGACTGGTACATTGCTTTTGCTTTGGATGCAACATTCTCGCTAGTGACTACTGTCCAATTTGATTATTTATTCATTTTAGGATTTCATGTTCCCACGAAACTCTGCAGGTTCCGACATGCTCCACAGAAGCCCTGGCTGTTTACCAGATAAAAAAACCTCCCTTCATGGTTGGGTTGTGTCCAACTTCTCACTAATTTACCATCACTGGTCTTCAGAAAGGGAGAAATAGCGGATGAGTTCTCTAGATATTTACAGTGTATTAACAAACAAGAAGGTCAAGTATCCACAAGTGGCTGCATGTGGATGGGCAGGGTCTTGGTACAGGGTACAAAGAGCATGCTTGATGCTCACCTGTGTAGCTCCTTCCTGCCCTGCTATACTAGTGCTCCAATGCCACATCCAACCCCCCACTGCAGTTACCCAACACTGAAAGACATTTTATGAGATCCTGAAAAGGATGGGATATTAAGTAGCATAAGAGGAAAGAACCTAGACTGAACCCCTTCAGCTGTCTTTTGTGTTACTAAAGGTAACCAACACAACCAACATGTGGATAAATGTCTGTGGATAAATCGCTTCCAGTGGAACACCCCAGTACAATCAGTCTCTGAGTTACAATTTAGGAGGTCTCTACCTGTGCCTTGGGGTAAAAAACAACACCTAGGGCAGCAGCAGCAACAGGTTAATGGCTGTGCAATATTTCAAGCTGCAAATCTCTGGTTTGCTTGCACAGACTCTTAAGAGACAAGCTGACTGACATGGAGCTGTGCATATCACGAAAAGAAGGGTGCTGTTTTTAACAAGTCTGACTCCATACCTGGAGGAAAAAATCCACACACAGAAGTTTCCATTATTGCAAATTCTTTAAATAGGTTTAGTCTTGTACAAACCTAGCACTTCAGCAGCAGGTATTTTTGTCTGAATGGGCGACTTGATCTCTCAACTGCTGCTTGCTCCACATGTTTGCACAGAGAGAGAGGCATTGGATTGGATTCCTGAGCACGCCCTGGAGAGGGGGTCTGAACAGACTGTGGCTGCAGCAGGCTCAGGTATTTCGAAGCATTTACACACCTGAAGGGCACAGACATCCTGGTGCACCTGCATCGATGCTGCATTGTTACCAGGGATGCACACACACAAGAAATTTCTTGTACTCTGCAGTAGCCTACCCATAAGAAAACAAACAGAGTGGGACAGGAGAGAGGAATGAGGAAATTGTCTCTAGGGCTTGTTTCTTCCCTTCTCAGTGCTGTCACCCCTGGTCAGAGGAGCCACAGTCTCCATTTCACGGCACCTCAAATTCTTAAGGAAAACAGCAAGACTCAGAGCTACTCACAGGGCTTCTCTTACTTTAAGCCATCATCTTGGAGCATGACTGACCTCAGCACACAGGTAGGCTCTGTTCAGATAGAGGTTTCTATCCCTCCGCTGCAATGCCACCTTGGCAGCTCAGCAAACCAAGCTGTTTCAGGGAGATGTGCAGCCAGAAGTAGGATCTGACAACAGTTAGCTCAAGTTCAGCATTAGGACTTACTTTCACCCTCCACCAACACTTAACCAGTGCTGCCTCATCTCACACATATAAGGAAGCTGTGTTCACAACTCCAAGGCACAGACTGGGAGGAAAGACAGGTATCATATACCAGTGCACAACAGAAACAACGGGTAAACAAGCTGGACCTGGTGAGACACCAAACACAAAGCAGTCTTCTCAAGCAGGTCTCAGCCGTAAGATGACTGCCATTATACATCACCACCACCACAGTTTCCCAATCTATTGCCTGTGCCCTGTTAATCCAGAATCCTGCCACTCCACAGTAAATCACAGAGTTTCTCCTGTGGCAAACAGCCTTCCAGACACCCAAGGGAGATAAACCTTTTAATGCAGAAACACAGAACATGCAGAAACAGGACAGACTATGGGAAGGATCTCCCAAGCTCCCAGACAGTACTTTACAAATCAGCTCGTTCTGAAACACGGCGTGTAAACAGAGCTTCCTTAAAATCACATTCAAAAGGAACAAAGCCCCTTTCCAAATCAGAAGTCTTAACAGGATTAACAATGGAGCCCTAAATCCATGTCCATTAGAGTAGCAAACTCTTCCGTTCAAAACAGTACCTCATCTTTCCCATGCCAGTTCTGAAAAAGCAAGAAATAAAACTAATTCCACTGGCTCTGCCCAAAACCCACCTCTTCAGTCCCCTTTACACTAGTTACTTGTTCAACAGAGATGGTGCTTGCTGCAGTGGCCCAATGCAGAGCAGCAGCAAGCACACCAGCCAAGCTGACGGGGCTGGCTCCTGCAAAGAAGCCTCCAGACTTCTGTCTCAACACAGCTGGAGTGATTCTCACCTAGGGTCTCTCCATCAACACTTTTGGTAGCAAGCAGGGTCAGGAGGTCCCTCTCTTCTCCTGAAGAAGTGAAAAAGACCCGGTAAAGTTTACTAAGAATTAAAATATAAGCTCCTGAGAGAAATCCAAGGGAAGAAGATTAAAAATAGCAAGTTGGAAAGGCAAAGATCTCTTGCTTACACATCACGTACGTCTCAGTCCTGCATGACACAAAGGAATGCTACACATAAAACACATAAGTAATGGAAAAGACAACCAAAAGTTACTAGTGCTCTACTTACAGCATTCCAGCTGGCAGACTATTTGAGCTCCACTGGCTCTGAGCTTGTGGTCTCAATCCCAATCCTTTTTTTTTTTTTTTTTTTTTTGTTTAAAATGCTGTAAATGGAGGTGGGAGGGGAAGCAGGGAGTCTGCAGACACTACAGCACTGTTCACTGGCTCTAACCGTGATCTCCACTGAATGGTCTGAGCTTGTCATCATGAGACTTAAGCACTGCTTCTAGTTTATTCAATTTCCTGGCAAACTTGACAACTTTAACTGCTTCCCTTCCAAATGGGTGGACTTGCTGTGACTCCTCCAGGATCCCAGCTTAGCTCCAGAGCTGCTTAAAGGCACAGCTGAGGGACAGACCAATTCTGCCTGTCCATATTGTAGGGGTATCCAGCAACGGCAGCCAGAGCCCTCCTGGGTCACGCTATATAGACACTTTAAAGATACAGGAACAAATAGATCATTCTTCAGTAATGTAATATAACGTTTTACAGATACACATTGTTGTTCTCCAGTGCCAAAATTCCCCTTGGAGCTCTCCCAAACAACTTCAGCAACCCAGGCTGGAACTCAGACACACAAGGAAGGACTGTGCTGTGCCCAGCACACCTCTTAATTGCACGCCTCTTTTTTTCCCTTGCGCAACTCCTGAAGAAGGAGTTCTTAGTGCTATATTAAGAATTTAAGGGATGTTTGCAAGGTCACAGCAGAACTGCATGGCTTGGCCTGCTACTGCGTCACCACCTTAGAGTCCAAACCAAAAGCCTTTACCAGAAGTTTAAGGCTTCCTAAAAGCTCAACACACTAGAAGAGGTTCAGATAAAGAGCAAGAAAGGGAAGGGAACAGCTCGGGAGAGGAGCTCCGATACATTTTGAGGGTTAGGTTGTCAGGCTGCATTAGTTTGTATTTCATGGGTTTTGTCCATGACCAGAGAAGCTTGCAAATTGATTCAAGCCAGATCAGCGGAGTCAAGCAGAAAAACACACTGTGTGACAGAGGGCACATTCTCCCTCTACACCTGTAAATGGAAGGGATACAGCTGAGCTATTTATACAGATGGGTTTCAAAAGCTTTTGAAGGGAGAACACAGGTACTCTGGAGGATGTCCACCTTGAGATGCCAGAGGGTAGAGTGCAGGGAGAGGAGAATGATGGGCAAAAAGAATGCTGAGCAGGGCTACAGACAACATCTTGTATTCAGCTTTGAACTGGGATGATGTCCGGGCAGACTGTGAGATGCAGAGATGGAAGCAGTCAGCAAGGACGTTAGAAGGGAGATGCAGCCAAGCTGGTAGCACATGGAGACCAGCTCTTTGGCAGCTATCATACACAATACAAGCAGAAGAATGGGCTTTTAAAAATAACCTACAGGACTGTTAGTTTTTCCCGAGAAAGCCACGCAGGAGAACTGATCCTCTGTCATCACCTCCGTCAAGGATCCCAGGCTGGAACCATTACAGCACAGTCATGGATGCTGAAGGTGATGGCAGAGAATACGGCATATCAAAAACGCTCCACTGTTCATGAGCCATGCCCATGACTTAACAGTATTTGCCCAGGCTGAGACAGATCCTTTCTTAAGGCGACCCCTTCTTAAGGTGACAAACCCTAGAGACAGGACAGGGAGAGAGAGTGGAGCAAAGCCTCATGCCACCCATGCAGGGAGGTTTGGGGGTGAAGGATTAAGCCAGAATTCAGTTCAGGTTCTCTGGCAGTACAGCCAGATCACATGGTTGGGGCCAATAATCACGCTCTGAGAGTACATGCCCCTTCCTTGGTGCCTGGGGGAACTCACGGTGGGTCTGCAGGTCTTTGCAAAGATCACAAGAGAGCCCTGCCAAGTGGAGTCATTTTGCTGTTTTCTCACACTTATCTGAGCTGCAAACCTCTATCCTTCAGGGCTCCTGGCTGCCACCATTTGCTGCTTTTATTCTTACCAGATCCTTGTGTTTCTTTCCCACATTCCACACTTATACCAATACATGTTCGTCCCTCTCATTATAGGGCTGCTCTGTCCCCAAGAGACAGGCTGCACCCTCCACATGTAACTATCACAATAGCGCTCATGGACATAGCAAAAAAAAAAAAAAAAAAAAGAAAAAAAAAAAAGGTGGTCCAATTTCAGACTACAGATTCTAGTTGAGATGCTGGCTCACACAGGCTTCCTGGAGTTGCACATTATTTGGCAGCTTGGCACAGTTATACACATTAATCAACTTTTAATTAAAATGAAGATTAAAAGAAGTTGATAAAGTATCAGCATGGTTCAACCCTTAAGGTCCTGTCCTTTGCTTTGAACTAAAGCAACACTCAGCTATACAACTAAGGCAAAGCTGGTCACGTTCACTTAGCACAATCCCCATTACTAGGAGAGGGGCCAGAGCTCTTCCTCTCAGCATGGCTACAATCACATCCGTTTGATGGAGTTTATTTTCATAGCAAACTTGTCTGGTCACCTTCTGTTAGAGAACCTGCTTGATCTGCTTCCCTAGAAGAGGATGGTCATTCCTAATCCTCCAGCTTCTGCAGACTCCTCAGGAAATCTCTACATCTTTGAACAAAAAGCCCCCAAAAACTAAGGACAGACTGTTCTTTACAGGACAATGCACTGAACTTCATGAAGCGGAGCATCATACCAGCCCATGTCATTACTAACAGGCCCAATGAAGTGAAAGGCAGCAGAAAACAATCCTGCAGAGCAGAAAACCTAAGATTGTAAGACTGATAACATCAGAGGAAAGGCTGAGAAATGTTGGCAAGAGGTGTGTACGTATGGAGAAAATAATGGCGAGTTAGGTGGGCTGAGCAACAGACTTTTCTCCAGACAAGCTTTTTGCTCAGCCATACTGAAACTACAGGAGATGGAAAAGCAATAAATGAAGGATACTCCCGAGAAGCATGGCAAAACTGAGGAGTCCTTGCCAATGTTTCCTGGCTTTAACCGAATTTCTGCTAGAGAAGTCTCACACTTACAGCCCAGGTTCAAGCACCTGGAATGCACACAAAGCTTTGCATCAAGATCCAAGAGTGATCCTCTGCTGTCTCACAAAGGGTCCCAAACTCCATCAAGCTACAACCTGGCAGTTAGACTAGATGATTATTGTAGGTCCCTTCCAAGTTAACTATCCCATTCTTTTCTATTCCATTCCACAACAGCTCCTCCACTTGTGCTGGCCACTTCTCAATCCTTGCCTCAGTAGAGCAGGTAAGATTACTTCCACAGTGACCACATCGACCTTTAGCAAGAGGTGACAGAAACAATGCCGTCACTCCTCGGTTTGGCTCTTTTTCTCACAAATTCTAGGTCACCAATGCAGGGGGGACTACATCAGCACAGGAATCAGTAGAAACTCCCCTCATCTACAAGAGAATCCTGGACACACTCCCACACAGACTAGTGAACATCAAGAGGGAACTACAACCTTAGAGACTGATCCATGCCTCCAACTGTTGGGCCAAATCTTGGGGTCACCACCTACACATGCTCTCCAGGCTGCCCCCACTCTTGGCAAGACGTGAGACAATAACACCATCTCTTCAGCACAGCAGCAGCAAGCTGCTTCTTACCATCCCCTATACAGTGCTAAAAGTGAAAACATTTTTGAAGGTGCGCAATAAGCTTTTGGGCTCAGAATAAAGCAGTGGGTACATCTGACTAGATCATTTTCATGCCGTTGCAAATACAACGCAGTCCTTGCCCTGACAAATGCAAAATGGTAGGAAGGGCATGATACTAGGAATGACACTGGAATTGGATCTGGCAGCTCCCATGAACACCACAGGGTACAGGTTTGCAAAATGCAGCCTGGTGCTTGTCTGTTTTGCAGACATTGCTGAGCGCACATCTGTCACAGAAGCATGGCTCAAGGGAGTTATTTTCGGGTGATGAACAGATGCTGAAAGCTGTCACGAGGCTGAGGATAGTTGGTGAACTGTGCGTGCATGGCTCTTATCCACGCAAAGGACAACCAGGCAGGACACAACAAACAAGTTTTGGAGAAACAGATGTCAGAAATGACATGAACGGAAGTATTCTACTACACCAGCAATAACCTGCTACCATTCTGATAAAACACAAGTACTTTCAACCCGAGTGAGCCCAAATTAACCTGAAATCCCCAGTGGGACACTTTCAAAGGATCTGAGCATATTCCACCCTTGGTCATCTTTAACAACCCCAGCCAGAGGGACTATTATAAGCTGAGCAAATCAAAAGCGCAGTTCAGGGAACAAAGCACAGCTCGCTTGGCCCAGAGCCGCCTGCCCACCCACTGACCAGAAGCAGAAGGCCAGGAACAGACATGTCAACCACAAGTTGTTTCTTTTTTCCTGCTAACAAACAGCAATAAAGAAAGGTAAGATGCTACATCAGCAGACAGTGAACTCGAAGAGTGACAAAGGTGGTACCAATTAAAAGGCAATTAGGATCTCTTCAGTAGTTCAAAGTTTACCTGTTCATCTCTGAGTGTCACAAAACTTTCCCCTTTTTCACATTACTGCTCCAGCTCCCATAGAACAGCACCCACCTCCAGCCAGCACTTCTCGCTGGGCACAGAAAACAAGGACCTGCAAGTGTCATATTCGGTGCCAAAGCCAGAGCAGATCAGTTCTGCAGCACTTCTGACTTCTGCACTCAGAAGGAGCGACTAGCCATGCTCAAGCCCATCACAAGCACAGTTTCTTCCATTTTGTACATGTGCAGTATTCCCCCCCTCCCTGTTTTCACTTCTCTATTTTTTCCACGACTAGCCTTTTGGATCCTGTATTTGCTCTGCACTGCTTATTGTTCTCCTTTCTGTCTAGCTGATGAGGCAGTCATCCCCTTTTTTTGACACCCAAAGAAGCACAGAAGTTTATGGAGAGCAGCAGAACTGAGGCACCTCAGAACATGCAAGACCTGAAGAATGAATGCCAGTCCCACAGCTCCCAAAGCAGAGAAGATGCCATACGATGCCATACGAAAGCTGACTCAACTACTCATCTGGAGAGAAAAGCATGGTATTAGAGATGCCAAAACTGACAGAGGATGTTACATCACAGTTTCTTTATAAAACATCCAGGCTAAAGGGCTCCTGCAAAAGCATGTCAGAGACCAAAATTTCTCATAGCCAACGCCAGCGTGAATTCAGAGCTAGTACTAACAAGTTTCCATCAAAGGCAATTCCCGGAAGGCATCTACAGTAAGAACCTCTTCAGCACTCCCTATGCATGTCAAAGACTTCTGAAGCAATTAACCCAGGACCGCAGCCTGGCAGGCCACTTTATCGTAGCTTCACCTCTCTTCCTCAGATCATCAAAGGTATGAAACAGTAACACAGTAATATGTACCCATGTCACAAAATACCCAGTATTCAGCATCCAGAGAGGAGAAACTTGAAGGCCTCCCCTTCCCCTCAGGGACCATGCTGTGTTTAAGCAGAGGTAAGGCAGAATGGCTTAAATCCCAGTGGCTCACAGGCCTTGCTGGGATGCCAGAATAGCTGAGTGCAGTCTGCTTACCCTGCACAATTTTTGGTCAGAAATCACCCAAGGACCCTCTCACTATAAAACCACTTGGCACTCACTTGTCAGCTGAAGGAAGCTGCCTAACCCTCTTTCTTAACAGTGGAGAGAAAGAGGACAGCAGCAGGGAAGAGAAGGCAGAAAAGAACTGCCATGTGACCTGTATTTTCCAGGATTATGTAACTTCCTGAATAAATAGATACTTCCTTATCCTCTGCCGTGGTTTCTGCAGAGACGTTACACAACCAAGCACTGGAACGGGTGACCAGGGAGATCTGATCCATGTGGCCAGAGAGCAGGAAACATCCTGCTGCCTCACCGCACACTAAGGAACAAGCGGGGCAGAGTCCTGAACCTTGCAATACTCTTCAAAAACTTTTTAATCTAAAAAAAATTAGTATTTGGAACTGTATCTTAGACAACTTCTGCTTCCTTAGAAAACCCAGGCCTAGTGAAGAATTTCTCTTCCTATTTTATACGCCCTAATCAAGAACAGCTTCTAGCATGCATTCTTCTACCTGCAACAGACTTTTTTTAAATGAAGGGAAAACTTAAATCTTCAAATGAAAAAAAAACCCCTGTTGTGCACAAGATTCACCATCATGCTCACTAATTCATCATCCAGATTCCTGCGGGTTCACGCCACCTGCAGCATCGGTATGTATGAAAAGGAGCCATCCTGTCTCCCACAAAAAGGGTGTCTCTGTCCAGAGGGTAAGGCGTTGTATTATTGTTTGTGACCATTCAGTGGCCACATGCAGAAGCATTCAATCTATGAGGAACGTTAGATATGTCAGGATGCGAGACAGGGTACTACTTGCAAGTTAATACCTGATAAACCATTGCTACACGGTTTGCTGAAGTGGGAAGGACACATACCAGGCTAAACAGTATAAACAGCTCTGACCAGATTTATTTAAAACGGTGCCTTCTAGCCTTAAGCCCTGTAAAACTGTAATCTCAGGAAACACAAAATGAAACCAGGAGTCAACAAGTGCATTCCCAAGTAAGCAAGCAAAAGTTTCCTCAGCTGCAAAAATGCAATGTGATTCAGTGTGCCCTAAAAGTGCATTACCTGGCCTTTAATACAGGTGCAAGATCACAGACGCTATCTAGCAACATCATAAATACCTTTGTCTCATGTAGATAAAACTAATGCTGATGGTAATAAAGTGGATGGCACTGGTTTATTACAGGCCTCATAAAAGGGAGCCTAAAGTCCATCAACGCAGACAATTCAGAAGACTCACAGAAGATTCCCAGGTCTTATCCTACTCGCCCTTGTTCTACATGTCACTGCAGGAGGACTTGCAGTTAAGATTTTCAGTCATAGAACCGTTGAGGTTTAGGATACCTCCTGAGGTCATCTAGTCCAACTCCCTGCTCAAGCAGGCTCAGCTGGAGCAGGTTGCCCAGTCAGCACCCTATTACTCTCTGAGCATGACAACTGCATACGTAGTTTGATAACCTGTACACGTCACGGACTTGTCAGTTCTTGCAGAGATGGTGAGGAGCTGCTCTGTGCTCTGGAGAGCAAGGCCATCATTTATGGACCCAGATACAGATCCTGTAGTTGAACTAAAAAGCTCCTGTCCTTGAACATCCTGTGAATCCTTTGGCAGAGAAATCTTCCCTCCACTGAACTCGGTGCCCGAGGCACTACAGTGCAGTGGTAACAAAGATAGTTTTAAGTTAACGGGTCAGCTGATAACAACCTAGCCATTTACTCAAACCTGCACATGCAGAAAATAACATTTTTCCCCTCTGGCTGTTTTTCAACACCATAACCAGACTTAGCCCAGAAAAGACAACATTTGTACAAATTCTGAACTGGCTTTCAGGTATGTTTTGAGAATCTGGACAAGAAGAAAACCACCCTTCAGAACTCCTTGTTAATTAAGCTTTGACCACTGCCTTTTTCATCTAGCTTTCAAACCCTCAGACTGCCACAGAGCTGTTTAATCCAAAGCAGAAATGAATCAGAGCTAAAAAAAGCTGAGTACTTACTATTCTAGAAACAGGGTTTCCACCTACTGCCTCCAGGAGAAGAGTCTTCTCCAAATAGGCAACAAGTCTGAGATGGACCAAAGTTTCTAAACTTTCAGATAATGCTGACAAGCAGAACGCATATCATTATCTATATCAAAGGCTAATCATTAACTACTGCTCGGATTTAGCTATGATCACTTTTACTCCGCTTTAAGCCTATTTATTGCCCAACCTGCAGCCTATTTCAAACCAGACCCATTATCTGCAATATAGTCAGTGGGAAATATTTATATTCAGCCTCTCCTAGCTGTACGAAACAGGGGTAAAGGCTGAAGTAGCAGGGATTTCTGCTACATTCTACTTGAGGTGAAACCATCCCTCACAAAATATTGACAATCCCTATTGTTACAGCCAAAGATTTCATATGACCCAAGATAAATATTTACTACTCAGACTATGCAGCCCACTGAAGGCATAAGCCAATCATGTTAGGACCAGACCAAGGACTGGGATGCTCACATAAAGCTGCACATAATAGCGAAAATAACTCCTGAGTCTTCCTCATGAGATCTTTGCAAAAATGCAAAGAGATTTTAGAACTCCCTGACCAGATTAAATGTGTTGCAGAGATGACTTTCAAACACATTACACAAAACACATTTCAAACATTAATTTCTCTGTCAGAGAAATGAGTGTTTTGCTTGCTTTTGGATATTGTAACAAAGCAAGCTTAGTTTCCTTTAGCATCTACCTCATAATGAAGAAACGTGACATTTTCAAAGCTACAGGCCAGTTTTTAGGAGCTTGGAGGAGCAGTAAAAAATAGTAAGGCAGATACATCATAAATTGTGCAGAAATTCTTCAACGATGTGTATAAGATAAATTCTGTCAAGGTAGCTGGCTCTCTGACCTCTCTGGCATCAGCAATTGCTATGGAAGAAAAAATGTGACAAAGAAGAAAAAGTGCAAGAAGTACAGCTGTACTGTGCTCTGCAATACAAGTGCCCTTATTGTAGGGGCAGTGGTTTCAAGCAAGATCAAAAGCAAGAGTTCCACAAAAAGGGATCAACTGACAAGCAGGGCACATGATCCGATCCTACTATCGTGGTTACTGGAGGGTTTTACTTAAGTAATTCAGCAAATTAAGAAAAGTCATGCTACTGCCAAAAGGTGTTTTAAACTAGTGTGTCTTAACAAAGAAGCAAACCAGTCAGAATAAAGCATATTAGGCTTTACTGTCCATATAGCAGGACATCTTATAGCCAAAGACACCATTCTCTGTTTACACCCTTTATGAAGAGAACAGCACAAAAATGGCTTTACAAGTATAGCCAAACCTGTAGCAGGAACACAAGGCAGCTGTAAAATTCCCAAGTATTTTTCTTTTAAATTGTTTAGGCTTCAATTTGACAGTACCCGTAACATTTTCCTCCAGCATCCTTCAGTCTCACCTGACATGACCTTAAACATTAACGTTCAGTATGTCCGTGTGAGATAATGTCTTATCCCAAGTAAATGAAAGGTGCCAAACCCAATGGTAACTTGATTTGTATAAAACTCTCCTGGCAGAGAACCCAGAAATCATGACTCAGTCTCTTGTCAAATCCATTAGACCTGGAACTCAGACAAACAAGGGAACCATAGAAGAGCAACTGAGAAAACCAGACCAATGCTGTGGGTTGCATTTCACTTCCACAGTATTCCAAGGCTGGGTGTGTTCCTCAGGAGCTTGAGCTTCAACTTCCCTTATCACTTTGATGTACAACAGTTGACTTACCATATCGGAAATGCATATGGTATTCCGCTGCCCTCCCACGGAGTGCTACACTGACAGCAGCCGCTGTGGTCACTTCCCGAGGGCTGGAGGAGAATGAACTGGGATCGCCTGCCTGCTGGGAGCATTGGCTTTGAGTCTGCTCCATGTTTGTTAGTGTTTTTCTTTCCCAAGTAAAGGATGCAAGCTTGAAAATGCAGTCAAGCTGTGACAATACGTCGTCAAGTCTCTTTAGTACAATGCCTTTCAGAGCAGGAAAAGTTAACTGAGGCAGTAACTGATTAATCGGATCCCTTGGCTCTCCGTGCAGCCTCCGTCCAGACACAATATGGAAGAACCCAGCCAGGAGCTGCAGGGAGCTGCTGAACTGCACAGCACACTGGGGCCAGGCACTCAGCCCGCACCGGGATGGCACAGAGCTGCTCCAATTTTCCCATACAGAGTACATTTACCATTTGAAAGAAATCAGACAAGAAGCAGGTGGTGTCACAGGGATGAGTATCTCCATCAGGAGGCTGAAGCCATATACCTTTCAAATAGCTGCTTTTCCAAGCTCACAAAGGAGCAGGCTAGCCGGTTGGCTAACAAGTGTAAGCCTGTAAGCTCAGTAAGTGCACAACATCTTGGAGACGGCCTGAAAGTACTTTTTAATCCTACAAATCCAAGTCCAATTAAATTATCTCTAATGTGAAAAAAAGCCTGAAAGTGTATTTACCATACACACTCTTTACCCCAGGAAGAGACGCATTAAGTGTTTAAAAAAGAAAAAAAGCCAAGACTGTCGGGATTTCTCTTGTCCAGGTTAGCCAAAAGATGAGCTAAATATATCACAAAGCTCATATTCCAAGATCATGTACCTTCATCAGAGGAATGAGATTTGAATCCTTGATAACTAATGAGCATGTGTGGGAAAAGGAGGCTTTATTAAAGTGAAGTAGCACTCACAAAGTCTCAGGAGAGAACTTGGTGCACTTGCTGTTTGTTTCATGGTAGAACAGCTGTATTCTTTTCCTAGTTTCCTCCCAGCTTCTTAGGCTTGATATCACGATGTGCTGAGCATGCAGTGAGAATAGAAGGTGCCCAATCACGTACAACATTTTGGCCTGTGATCTAGAGCTACCATGGTCTGCTATATTAATTTAGATAAACACTAGACTGAACAGATTATATGCATGTACAACTTTTTAAATGGATTATAAATGACATTCGCATCTGTGGTACGACTGTGGGATTTTCTACTACTATATACGTGCAAAGTGAAAGAGCAAAAAGAAAATTTTAAAATATTTTCCACAGAAGCAATCGTTCTAGCTAGCAATCACAGGTGCTTGAGTGCCACTGGAAATCAACAGGACCCTTGCAGATATGAACTGGTGAGACAGACAGAAGAAATGACATGTTGCGAAAGCTACGTTGAGAAGATGACTGTAGAAACAGAGAAGGAGGACAAAAAGGAATTATTTCATCACAGACTCCTGCTTCTAGATTGGCTTCTAAACCAGAAAAGTCTATTTCCAGGACCAACAAATGAAAGCTTTTAGAAAGTTAATTTGTAGTGCAGCAAAACAGGAGTTTAATTTATTTACAATAACTAGTCCCATTATTCTTGTATTAGCAGCTTCCAGCTTTCAGCTGAAAAAAAGGTTAATGAAAAAATCATGGGTCTCCAGTCCCCTGGGACTTGATTGGGAACATTTCCAGAAAATTAGATTGAAACAAAAGGCAATGGAGTAGATTAACTAAGATTGGATTTCCCAGTGAAAAGCAACATAAACTAGATTGAGTCTTTTTCATCCTTCCCTAAGAAAAAATTGCCAACCTGCCCAGTGATTTCCTGGCAGACTTCTGGAGAAGTTCGTGCTGGCAGTTTGCTTCAGCTCAACTTCACAAAATTCTGATGCAGATTATTGCTAACTTTCAGGGTGACCTTCAGTCAAGTGTGGAGAAGGCAGGTCTGCAGAGGCATGAAAGTCTTCTGTTGGGTAGAGGGGTCTTTATAGCAAACACAGAAACCAAAAAGGAAAGGAGAAAATATTGCATTTTAGTTCAAAGAACAAAAAATTCTGTCTTCTCTCTGACCTAATGTCTAACTGGAAAACAAGACAGCTGAAAGGAAGCTCCTTAGGGCCCTGACTCAAAACTCACCATGTGAATACAGTAGATCTTCTCATCTATTTGTACTAGAAGAGTGTTAAAGATTAGTATTCTTAATGCCTTCCCTTCTCAAGCATTAAGCTTCTGTTCAGTGATAGAGTGTCTCACTAATCCAAAACCTGAAGTTACACTGTAAAGGGGTGAGAGAAGAATCCTCCCAAACCTCTTTTCTAAAAAGAAAAAAAAGAGAAAACACAAACCTTCTTGTCCTTGCACCACTTCAAGTCAGAGTAAGTGGCAGGGACTATACCTTTTAAAGCAAACATGCAAAAGTAACTTGGAAAGCTTATTTAATTCTTCCTCTCTCCTGGCAGAAATTATTCTAATTCTCAGCCTGGTTAAAAAGCTGCTCTAGATTAGAAATCTGATATGAAATTAAAATAACCCTCTGTAACTTCCAACAAGCAGCAAAATCGCAGTAGAAAACAGCCATACAAAATTTCTCAGTTCCCAATACAAAGTTATGTGGGACCCTGCAACTCCTGCTAGTTGTATTCTTTTCAATCCTTTTTTTTTTTTTTTTTTTTTTTCTGGTGGGGGAGATTGAGTGGAAGAAGAAAAAAACTGCTTACTGAAAAAGTTTTTGTGTTTGTAGCGAAAAGCATCACTTTAATTTTGTATTGTGCAGCGGGCCAGTCACAGTCAGCTTCACCAACACATCCACAGTTACAAAGCCAACATGCATTTAAATAGCAATATTTACATATTGTTTCCAGTGCCCCCTTTTTAATGAAGGATGGGAAAAAAGTAATGCATAATTCAAAGCTTGATGAAAGCCTCAGGAAATATTACATCATAAATTATATGAATTGGGACCATTAAATTGAATGCTAACTTACCCTAGAAGATCACATATTGTTACTCATGAAAAATACTGCAAAAGCTTTATTTACCTCAGGCTCAAGCAGAGGCAAGTTAAGATCAAATGGATTAAAAGCAAATTTAATAAATACGTATGAAGAGAGTTTAATCCACCTTTGCACAAAATGCCACACTATTAAGCATTCTGAAGCTTGGAATTTGAGCACAAACAGGAAAAATTGGTCTATGACTATCAACTCATACGCAGCCACAAGCCCACTGCAAACTCAAATGCAGAAGAGGGCTATGAACAAAGCTTAAATAAAAAAAAGTGAGAAGTGGCTAAGACAGGGCTTAGATGTGTGATGCTTGCCGTAGTGCTGCAGTACATACCCCTACCAGCTACCTACCCACTTCACTGACATTAAGACTTGCCAGCCCCAGTATGGGAAAGCGTATCAGGTTCTCAGCTAAGAGGTTGTTCACAGGATGGGAATCCTTGATTGTACCAGAACTGTCATGTTTCTGCTTCCAACAGTCCAAGTTAAACTTTGTACTTAAAAAAAAAAAAAAAAAAAAAAGAGTTGGGTACAGACATTAAAATTACCTGTAACTAAAAAAACTCAAATCAAGTGCAACACTAGGACTTAGCCACATAGGTCTTCACTGTTTAAAAAAATATATTTTGAGTGCTAACGTGATAAAAATACAGAAGGAGGCAAAGCAATAAACTATCTCTTCATCTAAGGAACACAGGAACCACATCTCCTATTTGAAGTTCATGTCCACCTGCCATATCAAGATAGGAACAATCTGCTCCCATTAGGAATTTACATCAGACTATTGCATAACTATTGTGTGTGTGCGTTTTTGTGGGTTTTTTTTAAACAGAAACAAGGCTCTTGACCCTTTGCACATTCCATTCTAAAACAATCACACATTCTGCAATGAAAAAGCTACTTAATACTTCCCCACGCCTTTGCCCTTTAGAAGCGAAATCACTGATACCCCAGTCATGTTGTATTTTCATTGCAATAAAACCCCCAAATTACTGCAAACGCAGTGCTACAACAGACCTGGCAACTTTGTGCTCAAACAGCCTAAAAGCAACTATTATTACAAATTTCCAATCAGTGCCAGAAAATATCTAAGGCCAGGAAATTATTCAACCCTTATTGCTGTCCTGGCCTCCCCTGCCTTCAGTTTTGCTGCATTTCAACATCATCCGGTTCTTTAGTACTGAATTTAAAGACAAGGCAGTGGGTCTCACAAAGCACCTAGAGATACCAGCTTTTCAAGAGGGAAGAAAAAAAAAAAAACCCAAAAACAACCAACCACGAAAGAGGCATATTTCTCAAGCTACGAGGCAAAGGTGGAAAATTGCTTAACGACGGCCAGCTCAGATGTTTTTAAAACCAAGAAAACTATTGTGATGCTAAGAAGAAAGTGTATTACAGAGCAGCTGACGCCCCTCGGTAAGCTAGAAGTATGAGAACCAAATCCGGAGCACGACGGTGCCCGTGTGTCCCTAACCTTCCCGTACCGAGAGCGTACCACAGATCTGCAGGGTCGCTACCAAGCGGCACAAGCAGAGCAATGAAACCACCCTCTGGCAAAGCCAAACCACGCCCTGGAGACGGGCCGGTCACCGAGTCCCGGAGGGGTCACGGCTTCCCCTCGGGCCCGGGGCAGAACGGCGGCATGCGTTCCCAGCAAGGACAGCACACGGCGACGCAGGGCGCCCAGCTGTCACCTTGGGAACAAACACGCTCCTGCTCGCAAAGCCAGGCCGGCAGCTCCACCGGGAGCCTCCCCCTGCGCCCCGGGGAGCCGCTGCGGGGGCGCTTTCCGCGCGGCCGCCGGGCTCCCTCCGCACCTCAGCGAGGTCGGCCAGCTCGGCAGGCCGCCCCCCCCCGGCCCCGGAGAGGCCCCGGCGAGGCCGCGGCCCGCTGCTCCCCCAGGTCGTGGGCCGGCCCGGGGCTGCCCGTCCCCCTCAGGCGACCCCGCCGCTGACAGGCCGCCCCCCGCCGCCCCCCGCCCGGCCCGAGGCCCCCGCGCCCCGCCAAGGGCGCCCGGGGGGCGGCGGCCGCGGGCCCCCTCGGGCGGCGGCGGGGGACGCGGGGGTGGCGGGGCAGGAGGCCCCCCTGACCCCGGGACGTCACTCACCACGCGACCGCCACGAGCCCCGGCTCCTCTGCCCCGCCAACCCCGCCAACCGCGCGCTGCCAGCCCCGCCCCCTCCGTCGCGCCGCTAGGCCCCGCCCCCTCCGACGTGTCCGCTAGGCCCCGCCCCCGCGCGGCTTCCTCCTTCCGCCTTCCCCTGCCCGCCTTCCCCCTCCCCGCCCCGCGCCGCTCCCGTCCCGCCGCGGCCGGAAAGCGCTCCGCTGCCGGGCACCGCGTTCACGACATAGCGGGGCGGCGGCAGGTCCGTGACCATGTTCGGGGCGGCGGCGGCGGAGGAGGACGACGCGGACTTCCTGTCCCCTGCCAGCGGGTGAGCGGCCGGCGGGGCGCAGCCGGGCTACCACTCTCTCCCCGCCGCTGCGAGGGGGCGGCGGCCCGGGCAGGCCGCGGGGCGGCGGCCCCGGCGAAGCCCCTTTGCGGTGAGCGTCGGGCCCCGCGCGGGCGGGCCTCCCGCTCTCTGCGCAGCCCACGGCCGGGCCTCGCTCCTGCCGGGCCCGGTGAGCGGCGGCCGGGCCCGGGCCCTGCGGGGCCCTGCGGAGCCCTCCCCAGCCCTCCCCGCTGCCGGCTCCGCGGGGTCTTCTCCGGTCGGCGAAAAGCACCCGGCGGGGTCGGGCCCACGGCGAGGATCCGTCCTTCCGTGGCTGGATTTAGCGCCGCGTCTGTGTCCCCCTCTCCTGTCCCGCTTCGGTGGGGGCGGAGGGGGAGCCCGGTGCCCCCGGGAAGGGGCTGCTTGCCAGAGGGGGCTCCGTGCGGGCCCCGCCGTCTGGCCGGCGGGGCGGGAGGCAGGCAGGCGTGCGGCAGCCTGGGCCCGGGGGTCTCCGGGGCCTGAGTCCGCCAGCCTGGAGACCCGGGCAGGGTTTCCTTCGTGAGCCCTCCAGAAGGAGAAGGAGCGGCTGCTCGGGGCTTGCTGCTTGTGCTGGAGAGGATGGGTGAGAGAAACGGGGTGGTTTTGCTTGAATAAGGGTAGAAGTGGGAGGTCCTGAAAATGCTGGACTGGGGGATTTTTAAACAAGGATGGCTATTTCAAGCGTGTTCAGCACCTTTCAACTTTTGTTGGTATCATTTTAATGTGTAGCACATTCAGGTTTTCATACAGTGTGTAACTTGTTGCCAATTGAAGATTCCTCAGCACTTGTAATTTCATCTGTGCTCACTCCTCACCCTCTTCAAGGATTTTCAGTTTAACAAGTCTTGTAAATTAATCCTCTCTCTTTTTAGTAAATAGTTATTTTTAAAGCATCTCACGTGAAGTGCTGCAGGTCCACTGACAGTGGTGTTGTCCTTTGTGAATTCTGCTTCATAGTTTGAATTATTCACTTGTCCCGTGACACCAGGAGTAGGTGAGCTTAAATGGGCTTAAAGCAGTAAAACTGCAAATGACATGTCTTGTAGGAATAACCTGCTTGCCTGCAGCATTAAAGCTTCAGCCCTTTGATGGAAAAGCATCTACCATTGTAAAACTTAATGGAAGAATAGTTTCCTGGACATTTCAAGAAGAAAAATTCTAGTGCTGAATGGTGGCTTCTCTGTTGCTGCATGTTTTTTTCAGCAACTATTTCATATGAGGGTAGTCCTAGTCATTGCTTTAAAGTAACTTCTTTTTTGGTGTAGCTTCAGTACTTGTTTGTTCCTTAGAGTAGCTTTTGAGGAAATGAAACATGGTTGTACTGCTTACCCCAGCCTCTTCATCTACAAGTTCTGCTTAGTCAAAATTAAATGACTAATTAGTGTAGAGCTGCTTAACATGCATCCCTTTGTTTCTCTCTAAAGTGATGGTAAACACTTTATATTTTATGTACCTTATAATTAATGGTGTTCCTTACCTATAAAGCCCATGTTGAATAAGGTGAATTAATTAACTTTTCTTTCTAGTGCTAGATTGGCCTCTCTCTTTGGTCTGGATCAAACAGTCTCAAGCCATGGAAATGAATTCTTCCAGTACACTGCACCAAAGCAGCCTAAGAAGGGTCAAACAGCAGCTGGTAAGTAACTGGGCTTGAGCATGGGGAAAAAACTTAACAGCATGTGTCTTGCTGGGAGAATGAGGGCCTTTGTGAAGAACAGCAGCGCAAATAATTCACTTAGCTTTTCTTTAATTATATTCTCTTCCTTTAGTCCCCTCTCTGCACCTGGTTACTCTAGAGGCCTTTAGTGACTTTGGAATATCACTCTTTGTGTTTTCACTCTCTTCTGGAGTTATTTTTTCCTTGGGGGAAGGAATGTGTCGTGGCATTGTCACTGGCCAGCAAATGTGGCAGTTCTGTATCACTGACAGGTATTTCTGCTTTTTATTCTTCAGCAGGTCAGGCAGCCCAGAAGGCTCCTGTGGCCCCAGCAGCTTCAGGAGCACCATCAGTGTTCATGGCCACCGCGGTTCATGCTTATCGATAGTAAGTGCAGTGGTGGTTTTCTGCATGACCTTTTAGAATCTGTGTGTCCGAGAGATTAAGACCTAGTCACAGAGGGCAGATATTTTTTGATGAGTGGGGAGACCATTGGTTTATAGACATGTCTGCATGGTGGAAATGCTGCAAGTCAATGCAAGTTTCTGCTCAAAAAAAGTTTCAGTTATTGTGCTGCAGTTCAGGGTTATGCAGTTATCAAATAAATAGCAAGTTCTGGATTTGGCCATTACAGGGAATTGCGTCCTGGGGTGCTGGCCTGACATTAGCCCTGTTTCCAGGCAGCTGTCAGATGCTTATGTCTCATACATTCCCTTGTGGAGAACTGAGGCATGGGCATAGAGTGACAGCAGTAAAATTCTCCGTCCATTTGACACCACCATCATGTAAAAACTCATTTGCCCTGGATCTGTGGAAGAGAGCAGTTTTCAACTCAAACTCTATAATGTACAGTCCTGTAATCTGTGGGCAAGCAAGAAAGTTGTAGTGTCTTTAAGCTAAGAAAGACTGCCTAACAGTTTAGGCATGAGGAAAAGGACCTGAACTCTAAAGAAGAAAAGATCAGCAACAGTAGAGAGAAATCTGAGGCAGGGGTTGTTCTGCAGCTGAATATCTCGCTTGTCTTCCAGTACAAATGGGCAGTACTTGAAGCAAGGCAAGTATGGAGCAGCTGTAGTGGGAAACCATGCTACTAAAGAGGTGAGAAACACTTCACTTTAACATTTTCATGCTGAAAGTGCACTGGTATGAGGCAGTGTTTCTCTGAGCTCACCAGAATGTCTTTGCTTTTGATGTTGGAGTTCTTAGTTCCACTGCTGCTTATGCCTTCCTGCCCTCCTGGGTTTACTTATGGCTTAGCCATGTAGCTTGGTGACATCTTTCTTTTCTGCAATCCATGAGTTTGTAAGATCTCTTACAATTTGTGCCTGAAATATTTTGCAATGTTTCAGGCACTGCACCTCTTTTTTAATGTTTCTGGAAGTGATTTTGATGTTTAGTCAGAATGTCTTTGGACAACCGGATCACAAGTCTGTACATGTGGAAATCAATATAAAGCAAAATTTTGTCCAGTAGTACAGTTTAAGTAAGTTGTTTAGTAAGTTTTGTTATTTTGGTATCAAAAATATCTCTCTTCCCAAATACTCATCTAAGAACACAGCACTGGGGTGCCCAGTAAATTGGTGTGTTTAAAAGATACTCTGATCTGTCCTTGGTGTTGGTATTTATGGTGTTCGTATCCCCCTGGTTCTTAGTTCTTGTTGTCTCACTAAGTTGCTTCTGCTTTGGCAAGAACAAAAAAAAAAGTAGTTTAGTAAACTAATTCCTGAGTCACTGATCAGTGTTCAGGTGTGGCATTCATGGGGGAGCTGGGAAGGATAGGGCTAGCAGAAGGAAGCTCACACAGCCTTTCTCAGGCTGCCTTTGTAATATCACAACCTGCACAGCTGGGAACAGTAGCAGATTACTCCCGGTTCACCACCTAGCTGTGTTGAGTGAAGAAGCCATTGCTATAGGTACATAAAGGAAAGCACTTTTCCTTACTAGATTGTGTCTAGTAGAGCCAAATATGTCAATATAATGTTATATCTGCATTGTTTAGTACTTGGAAAGCTCCCTCCAACTTACTATTACTCAATCTTTTAAATTGTTTTATGTCTGTATACCATGTATTATGAGTTTTATGTATTGAAGGGTTAATGCACCATCTTTTTACACAGTAGCTGTGAAAAATGTGGAAATAGTTAAAGCATCTTGCTTACTGCAAAATATGTAGTTTGAATTGCTCTATTCCTGTAGCTAAATAAAGCCTGTCTATTTTCAAGGGTTTTTAATAGATTACAAAATTGCGTTAAGTATTTTTGCTGTGAAAAATGCTGCGGCAAGGTGTATTTGGCAAATAAATACTGTAGCCTCAGGCTCACAATCTGATAAAGCACGTTAGAATTGAAGATATTTTGAGTTTCTGCTATTTGCTGTTCTTCCCTGCCCAATTCCTTGTGGAATCCAGTACAGGATCCTCCTTTACATCAGTCAGCAGCAACAGATCGCAACTGCAAGGATCCATCCAGGCTTCATATTCACGGTAAGACTCTGGATGAGAAAGCTTCCAATGATCTGTATTGTTCACAGCAAACAGGAGTTGACTCTGAAATGCTTTCTTAAATCTTAGATTATAGCCTTTGAGATCAAACATCTGACTGACACAGCAAGAGGTGTCACAGTGAGTAGGAGCGCTGTTCTGCTCCTCCTCCTAATGTGTATTGCACAAGAGACTGTGCAATACAGCACAGAGCACTTCATCAGTAGATTTCATAATGCAAGTTTGTACACTGTAGGAGGTATATTATTACCTCTGGATCACAGAGGAGATGTTTTGAGTTTTGCAGTCCTACAGTGGATAGAAACAACAAAATTCCTCTTGCGAATAATTTGTAGTTAAGTGACTGAGAGAATATGCCTGAACAAGCAGAAGGAAATGGCAGCAACAAAATGTTTTCTCTCAGAAATTTGACACTCAGCATTTTCCTGCTTATAAGAACAATTTGGCGCATTGTAAATCCTAAAATGGGATGTTTTCTGCCAGTTTTCAAAAATTGGTGTGTTGATTTGGTACTCTTAGCTTGTCATCAGGTGACATAAAATTTCTTGGTTTGATAAATAGATATTCTACTCTGAAATAGTAGAATTTTAGTCCAGATTTCTGACCAGGATGCTAGCTTGTGCTTTAGTTTTATAAGCACGTTTTGAAAGATTAATGGGTTATGTACTCAGCTGGTGATGACATGGATTTTTAGAAGTGAGGAAGGAGTAACACCTCCAATCGATTCTGGAAGTCTAAATGTAATCAATACTTACAAAAAGTAGATTACTTACACTTAAAAATCTCAGTATATATTATAGAACCTAGCTTCAAAGAAGCTTGTGAAAGCTTTCACCATCTTGTGAAAGCTGCAGCATCTATGAAGAACTTAATATTTGCTCAAGTTTTTGAGTTATAATAATTCTTCCACAATAATGAGCATGTAAATAAAAGCTAATCTGTGCATTCTGGACTTGGGTGGTAATACAGCAAGATTCTTCCTCTGCCTCTGCTTAATTTCAGTAGCTCTTATTTTAAGCTTCTTTTGGATGTGGATTTTTTTTTTATTTTAGTTGAATGCATCTTTCCATGTATAACATAGGACTGATTTCCTTTCCCACAGGTTCAACCCAACAATTACAGTACGTTCTATGATGATCAGAGACAAAACTGGTCCATCATGTTTGACTCAGAAAAGGCAGCAATGGATTTCAGTAAACAGGTAACTACTTAATCTGTGTGAGGTATGACTTGCTGGCCTGTTCAAAACAATAGGCAAATCAAGGTGTATCTCTGAGAGCACCTTATAGCTGAAAGATTGTAAGTCAGTCGTAGTTTTTCATTGAAGTTCTGCTTTGAGTATCTGCATGACTGTGATTGAGGCAAATCTGTGATGAGCCTGGCTGAGTTTTGTTCATTAGATACAGGCCTCTCTGAGGCAGGGAGCCTGTTACTTCTGATGGGATTTTTAATCAAGATTCTCAACTACCTTAAGACCAACAGTTCTGCAGAGCAGAAAGTATTCACTACTTGTATAGCTCAGCAAAATTCAGCACAAGGAAACATGGAACACCTCTTAAGTGCATCTGTAACCTGGGCTTGATCAGTACAGTAAGAAATGGATCAGATTTGTAATGAATCGTAGTGGAACTTCCACTCTGTTTTAATGGCCAGAGACATTGATAGGCTTTCCTTCTGCAGGTATGCATTGCCAAATGCAACAGCTCCCCAGTGCTTGATTCAGTCCTCTACCAGGATCTCCTTCTTGGAGAAGGGCAGGGAGTAGAAGGAGGAGACTCTCTGGAGATTGCCTATACGGGTTGGCTGTTCCAGAACAATGGGCTTGGACAGGTAAAAACATTTCTGCTACCTCCTAATATTAAGTGAGCGTGATAGTCCCTGGAAGGAACCTACCACATCTAGCATAGTATTGGTGCTGATGTTAAAGGTATTTTTTCAGTCACTGATGGCACCATAAGTGAGGTCACATGTGTTACCTGTAGAAGGGATTCCGTTACTGTTCAGGAGGAGGTGATTGAGATGCTTTTAACTTTCATAGGCACTCTCACACATTAATGAAAATGGTGAGAAGGGACAATGAAGCCTAGCTATGCTCCTTTGAAATGGCTTGGGGAAGTGGTAAGAAGGCCTTATCTGACACAAAGCACATCTCCAAATGTTAAAAGAATGAGATTGGTTTTACATCTATAGCTGTGTCCAATCCAGGTTGCTTATTAGCAAAATAAATGCTTTGATGTTTCAAAGCATTACTTTTAAAACACTTCTACTGGTTTTACTATTGGCAAAATTCATGGCAAAGGGTTTTGCATTTGCATCCATCTGCAGTTGAATCTTTTTGCTATAAAAAAGGGCTTTCTGTTTTTAATCTTTAGGGGATTTTTTTCTTTTTCTTGGCCTGCCTGGCATGCTTCTCTCTATGTACCAATGGTACATAGCAGAGCCTACTTCTAATCTCCTGAAAGACTTGTTCAACTGCATATGTCTTAGTTTAACATACAAAACTTCTAGACCATTGGTTGCTTCTTGATATAAGCCTGTTATGTAGTGTTTTACTTGGCCCATCCTGTCCTGACCATCAAGCTCAAAGCAGTTATAAAGTCTGAGTCTCCAGCTATTACTCACTTTAAGAAATTGCACTGTGCAATGGAATAGAAGGTCTAGCCATGCTCTGTCTTACATCTGTTGAGAAGTAATTTTGGAAGTAGCACATAAGAGATTCTAAGAGTTCATGGAATGTGTAAAGTAGCATTCAGAATCTTGAAACAGTTGGGAAATTAATGTATTTTGTGTTTTTGTTCAACTCTCTAGGTGTTTGACTCAAATGTTAACAAAGACAAGCTGTTGCGGCTAAAGCTGGGATCTGGGAAGGTCATCAAGGTAGAACCTCTGACACTTTAATAATTGAAGTCTCAGAGCTATGAATTACTGAAGATCTTCAGGATTCATATATGCTGTTTCTGTTACATGTTTTGTTTGATAGAAAACACTCTGCAACAGTGACTCACTCAAACTTTGTCGTCATAGTTTGCACAGTATAGCCAAGTCTCCTCAATGGCAGTGTTAGAAAGAAGTTGTCCTATTTGGTAAAAAGGAAGCTTCCCGTTTTCAAGAGCTGGGGCTTTTGGGTTTTTTGTCTTTGTTTTTGTGGAAGGCACTTAATCCATTACCTTGTTCTCAGGGTACCCTATCTCTAAAGGAAGATTTCAATTTGAGAACAACTTCAGATTCTAAAGGCTAAGGAGTATCAGGGAGTGCGAGAGGGAGATAGATTGGTGGAGCCGCACCCTACCATCCCTGGGGCCAAGGCAGCAGATGGAGGCCCCACAAGGAGCAGAGGATCCCCTACCCTCTTGCCAGCAAGCAGAAGGAGGGGACCTAAGAGACTGGGGGGAATGGAAACGGGTCCCTGCCCAGGGCGGCAGGTGAATCCCCTCCTGGCCTCCCTCACCTTCCCAGTTGCCCTCACATAACAGACATGGGGCTCTGGAAGTTGAGGACCAGGCAAGTGGGGAGGGAGGTGAAGGTCCAGCCAGGGGGTTGCTGAGGGTGAGTCAGTCAGCCCCATGCATTACGACTGCCGCTGTTAAGAAAAAAAGGAGGGTAATTGTCGTAGGCGATTCCCTCCTGCGGGGAACTGAGGGCCCAATATGCTGTCCTGACCCATCCCACAGGGAAGTCTGCTGCTTCCCTGGGGCCCAGGTTAGGGACATTACTAAGAAACTTCCCGATCTGGTACGGCCCTCCAATTATTACCCGCTGCTGGTTGTACAGGTTGGCAGTGACGAGGTTGCGGAGAGAAGTCCAAAAGTGATCAAAAGGGACTTCAGGGCACTGGGGTGATTGGCTGCAGGATCAGGAGCACAGGTAGTGTTTTCCTCTATCCCATCAGTGGCAGGGAAGAATGCTGAATGGAACGGGAAACTCACCTGAGCGGTTCATATGGAGTGTGCTCAACAGGCATGTGCACAGGACACCAAACTGGGTGGGAGTGTCGATCTGCTCGAGGGTAGGATGGTCCTGCAGAGGTATCTGGACTGATGGGCCAAGGCCAACTGTATGACGTTCAACAAGGCCAAGTGCCGGGTCCTGCACTTGGGTCACAACAACCCCATGCAACGCTACAGGCTTGGGGAAGAGGGGCTGGAAAGCTGCCTAGCCGAAAAGGTCCTGGGGGTGTTGGTTGACAGCCAGGCTGAACGTGAGCTGGCAGTGTGCCCAGGTGGCCAAGGCAGCCAACAGCATCCTGGCTTGTATCAGGAATGGTGTGGCCAGCAGGAGCAAGGAGGTGATTGTCCCCCTGTACTTGGAGCTGGTGAGGCTGCACCTGGAATACTGTGTCCAGTTTTGGGCCCCTCAATACAAGAAAGACATTGAGGTGCTGGAGCGTGTCCAGAGAAGGGCAACAAAGCTGGTGAAGGGTCTGGAGCACAGGTCTTATGAGGAGCGGCTGAGGGAACTGGGGTTGTTTAGCCTGGAGAAGAGGAGGCTGAGGGGAGACCTTATCGCTCTCTACAACTCCCTGAAAGGAGGTGGTAGTGAGGTGGGTGTTGGTCTCTTCTCCCAAGTAGTTAGTGATAGGACGAGAGGAAATGGGCTCAAGCTGTGCCGGGGAGGTTTAAATTGGATGTTAGGAAAAGTTTCTTCCCGGAAAGGGTGGTCAAGCATTGGAACAGGCTGCCCAGAGAGGCGGTGAAGTCACCATCCCTGGAAGTGTTCAAAAAAGGGGTAGACGTGGCACTTGAGGACATGGTTTAGTAGGCATGGTGGTGTCGGGTTGATGGTTGGACTGATGATCTTAGAGATCCTTTCCAATCTTAATGATTCCTAGTTTTCACTTTCATTAAAAAATAATGCAGCCCCCAAGCCAGGAAACATGAAATTGCTACTCTACCCTTAATTGGTTTAGTGGTGGACTTGGTAATGTTAGGTTAATGGTTGGACTGGATGATCTTAAAGGACTTTTCCAACCTAAACAATTCTATGATTCTTCCTCACTCATTGTGCTTCAGAAGCAGAGCATCAGATAGCTCTGATACAACACCTGGGAGAAGGGCATGGGAGGGCGAAGACAACTGACAAGTTTTAGGATGGTCTAGTAAAAGATACTGCCTAGAGTGGTTTTACCCTCTAAGTCAAATCATGAGCATTTTGACTGTAATAGTTTTTCAGTCCAGGTGGCATGGTACTCCCTTCCATAAAATCAGGTTGTGAATCAGAGATGCTTTTAAGTCACTTCCATTACCTGAGTAATTCATATATGACCTGTTACAAGTTCCTTTACTGAAGATGCAGTATTTTTCTGCTTTATTTTTTTAACATGTATCTTCTTATTAATGTTGCCTGGGTGTAGTAGTCATCCTGTTAAATACTGGCATCCATTTGACAGTTTGCATTGCTCTGATTTCTAAATCTCCTTTGCTACAACTGTTTTCTGTGGGTGCTTTGTAAATCTAACTATAGCAATTCAGAAGTGATCTCTCAATGACATGGAGTCCCGTTCTTACCCAGAACATGGAGAGAGGTCGCCCTGCAAGCGACGTGCAGCTGCAGAATTTGTGCATGCAGCACAGCATGCAGTTCTTTCCTCCAGGATATCAGTGTGATCCATGATAGCTGCTTAAGTTACAGTATCTAAAACTTGAGCCAGGTGTCTGTAACCATACAGAGACCTGGAAGCCTGCAGCCTTCATGCTAGAGATTGCTCTATCTGTTTGATTTCATTATGAACATGTCGGGAGCTGCATCTTGATTCTTAAGTTAATGTTGCAATTTATAATTGGCCATTATGACTTGTAAGACTAAGGTTTAGTGCTGCAGAGTGAAAATGAATAGGATTTTACAAGAATCTCTCTATATGTGTTCTGAATCTTCTATAACTGGGGCCTGAAGCAGTCTTAATCAGTGTAATTAAAAAAAACTAATGTCCCTAATCAAACTGTTTGCTTTCTCTTTTGTGTCTCTGAAAATCAAAGGGCTGGGAAGAAGGAATGATGGGGATGAAGAAAGGAGGACGAAGGTATCTCATTATTCCTCCAGCATGGGCCTATGGGGCTCAGGGAGTGGCTGGCCGTGTCCCTCCAGACTCTACTTTAGTTTTTGAGGTGGAAGTTAGGCGGGTGAGTGTCTCCTGCCAAGCGTTTATTTTACATCTGCTTTGTGGCTCTTGGGTGGCAGCGTCTGTCCGCAAGGTGAAAACCTGCTGTTGGCATGAGAACTGCAGCTCAGCAACTGTTACAAACCAAATACCTCAGGAAGATACCTATCTTTTTAATTAAAAAAAAAAACAACCCACAGAACCCTAAACCCAAAAAATCCCTCTAGGCTGTTTACTAAGACATGTCTGTTCTAACTGTCTTGGGATCTTTTAATTGTCTTCTTTGTGAGTCACTTGAGAAAACAAAATGCTCATAGTGAGGGATGACAGGATCTAAAGACTCAGCTTCTCTAGTTCTGAATCAGTTGTATGCTTTTACTTGAAGTGCATGAGCTTGACAAAGGAGTAGTCATCAAAAGTGAGTGAGTTGCTGAAAACTCTTTTGGGAACCCAGAAAAAACATCTTTTTTTGTTACATGCTTTTTAAGGTGAAGTTGGTAAAGGAATGCTCTGGTTCGGATGGGCAGAGTGTTAGTTCCAGGGATTCTCCTGCACCTTCTCCAGTACCCAATTCAGATGGCTTGTCTGCAGACACTGGTTTATTGCCTCCATCTACGATACCTCCAAAGCCTGGGTAAGAAGCAGCACAGGTAACACAACTTGCTGTATTAAAAGATGGCAATGCTCATAAACACCTGGCACAGTGCTGCATTAACACATCATTTGGCAAATGTGGGTCCTCTGTGTGCCAACTTAGTGCCATCGGTGTGGCAGAGGAATGCTTGCTAACAAGACTTGCAGGAAACTTTCTGCTTGAATGCTGACTTTCAGATTTAAAGAAATTGAAATGGGCACAGATGGAAGAAGTCATTCCTCTATAGCATTACTGAGATCTGGTGTGATTAAGCTGTATGGGTACTGCTACAACAGCTTTCTCATCTCAGGTGGCAGTATAGTCATAAGTTGGTCTTAGGTAATGGCTCATTTGTTTAATTGCAAATTTTACATTGTCATTTGTTGCTTAAATTAACTAAATGAATCAGTCTTAGTTTTTAGGGAGTTCAATTTCATCTTTGTTAACTTCCAATATCAACATACACCTTTTGGCTTTTCAGGGAGCCAGCTGTTCGGGCCAAATCAAACTCCATCAGTGAACAGCTAGCAGTAAGTGTTTCTGTTTTTTCCTGACTAATTTGAAGCCTTAAGTAGGGAAACTTGGTTGGTTTCACCTCTGCATTCAGTGTTGCTGAAGATAAAGTGAACATCATGCAAGCAAGACGCTTTCAAATGTTCACCTTACTAACAGCAGATTAGGGCCTTGTTTTTGAAGGGATTAGCAGAACATGAGGGACCTCAGTCCCAGTTCCTATTCTGAAATGCAAAGTTACCTTGACTGTGTGGATACTCACAAGGCTAGCTGTCATCTCAGATAAATGAATAAATTTGAAATGGATAACAAAGAGTAATTGGGACATTCAGTGTAAGTTTATATAGCTACATGAAAAGACTCTGTGTGTGTCTCGGGATAGAAAAAGCTGCTAAGCAGCTTCCTTAATTCATGTTTTCTTCCTGTTGCTGTGTTTTGTGCAGGGATAGATATTCTATGTAACTACAGCAGTGTCATCCCAGAAGGAGAGTATATAAAGCAAGTCAGATTAACAAATCCACAGTGTTAACTTGTGTGCTTGAAAATTAGTTTTTCATACGGTCATTGAAAAATTGAAAGAACCAGAATTACTAAGTCAGTGATTTAGAAGAGTGTAATCCTGATAGATGTGTCTAATGTCTGAAAAGCCTGGGCTGAGAGACAAAGGAGGAGTAACTGCAAACATTTCTTCTAGAATCCAGATGTAGCAAAGGCAAAGCTAATTTCTCGGATGGCTAAAATGGGACAGCCCATGCTGCCTTTCCTTGCTGGGACAGCAGGTAGTCAACTTGACTCCAGTGACTCGGAAATAGAGGTACATCACCAGTCACATAAGTGTGACTTTTTTTGATGCTTTTTCTACATTGCAAATTCATTAGTAGAATCGGTAGCAATAGCTCTCCCTTTGTACAGGGAAAGCATACTCTTGTTTCTGTGGCAAAAGGGTTTAACGATTCCACTGTTCTTACCTAGTTCAGTTGGGTTAACTGGATAATACCTAGTCTCAAGTGATCTTGGGTTCAAACTGTTCACTCATTCTTTAGCATTTGTTGTAATATGCAGAAATTTTTTTAGGATCCAAATACACTGAGAGGGACAGCACAACCAGTGACTTCATCTTCCATGAGACCATCACAGTCAGCTCATGCAGTACTGCCCACAGTGTCAACACAAGGTAATGTGCTGGTAAGCCTGGGACTGGTATAAGAAATTTCATTTCCTTGCAGGCTTCATGCGCAAGGGCTGTACAAATGGAGGCTTCCTTTCAGGAACTGAAATAGGAACTGACAGATAGCTTCTAATAACACTTGCTGATCCAAAGGTAGACCAATTCATAAAGCACAAGACTGAAGTCCTTGGAGTATGTCTTCATTGTGATCTTGTGCACACATTACTGCTTGAGGAAGAACAGCTGCAGTGCATGAGCTGCTCTGTCATGTGTGCTGTGGTGGCACAGATTTCTAGGACATGTGATTTGTAAATGGAACTGTTACAAATCTTTTCCTAGTGAACAGAAATTTTTTTTGTTTGAAAATGATGGAAATAATAGCGAAGGGCATCAGAGGGCTGGCAGCTCTGGAGTGGGCTTGATGTGTCTTCCCATGATTGAACAGTAATGTCAGCTGCTGGTCAGCTGAGCAGTCTTTACAGTTGGTCTGAGTAACATCTTGTGTCAGTAAACTTCAGAGCCACCTTTGAATGAAAAGAGGTTGTCTAAATGTAGCTAGAAGTGACATTTCTGTGAAAATGACTCTTGACCTTTTATCACTTGTTTGACTGGATTTAATTTTCACAAGGCTGCAGACAGGCTTGTGTTAAATTTTTGTCTGTTTAGTGACTTTTTTGGCCATTTCACACTGGGTGAGTTTAAATTATTTCTAGCTGCTTTATGGCATGCTGAATTTCTTTCTTCCCTTTCAGTACCTCAAGCATCTGGTTCTATACCCCCGGTATCTTCTGCTGCTTTAATACCTGCAACGATCCAGCCCCATTCAGCTCTGCCTGGAGGAGCACAGGGTTTTCAGGTACCAAAATGGAATCAAGGAGAATATTGGCACTTCTGTTCTTTCTGATAAGTCTTACTGTCTTCTCCATTGCTGGAAGCAAGGACTCTATAGCAGCATGTAAGCATGAGAATCCCAGGCTGCTTCTTGTGACTGTGCTTTGGCATTCTCAGGTTTCCATCACATGCCTCTTAGAATTCAGTCAAAAAGGGCTAATTTTCTGCCTGCTGATGGCTTCTTAAAGTTGAACTAAGAATTAATCAGTGTTTGTTTAATATCTGCTTTTGTGGTGGATGAAATAAAAACTTCCAAGTAGTTGTAGAGCAGGTGAAAACAAAAGCATTTTAGTTGAAATTTTTCTTGGTCATGGTCTGTTTTTCTGTGAGGGCTCATTTGCACACTTAACATGTTTATGGGTCATCTTTTTTCATCCAGCAAAAGAATAATCCTTTTAAAAGGCTTGTGGTGCTGCTGCTGTAAAGTGATGCAATCCGCTTGCTAACAAGGAAACTTTGGGGGCTTAACACACAATATATTTGCCACATGAGGTGGTGAAGACTTAGTACAAAGCTATTGTACAAACAATTCTATGAAGTCTAAAACCAAGCTTATTGCTCTATGGTTTCTGTAGTTATTTTCACTTAACCTATTTTCTGGAGGGTTTAGGAATCAAACAGTGGCCTATACTGTGTAAAAGCACTGTTTATTTTTAAAGGGTCCAGGCAGAGGAAAAAAGGTATTTGATAATGAATACTAACACTATGTGTTTTTTTTTTTTTAAAAAAAAAAAGAACACAAAACAACCCAAACAAAAAAACCTGACCACCTGCCCCCCCGCCCCCCAAAAACCCCCACAAAACAAAACCCCCCCAAAACTAAACCAAGCCACAACAAACCAACCCCCCCACCCTGGTGCAGTGCTTTGGCTTTGCATTTTCCTTGTGTTAAAAATGAGGAAGTTGTGGCAAGTAACAAGATAAAAAAGATAGGCTCTTCTGTTTGATGAAATAGAAACTAGTCATTAAAGTGAAGTTTTAATCTGACAGTGATTTGGATATATTGTTTTGAAAGTTTGACCCTGATGTCCTGAATTCTTGTAGAAACTAGGCCCCAGTTGTAATTTTTTTTTCCTTGCCTGAGAGAGTAAATTGATATGAGTGAGGTACTCCTAGCATTTAATGCATTCCTCAGTCTATTTAGCTGCTTCTGATGAGCACTGGGCAGTAAAGTTGCAGTAGAGTTGCGTTGCACTGTTTGAACCTTTGCTTGCAATAGCCTTGCATTCAAGTTAGCATAACTTCAGATTACTGCACATCCAGTAAGCTGCAGTGAGCTGTTCCTATGCTGATCTTTGCCTCTCAAAATGTAGGGTAATATGCTCTTGCTTATACTTCGGTAAATAAGGTAATTTACTAAGCTGTGGTAACTGGAACACATATCTAAGCCTTGAAAGAAGAGTGGCATTGGGTTTTTTTCCCTTTACTATGACTGTTTTGTAATTTGACTTCCTGCTCCCTAATTCTGTTTCTTTTCTTTCCAAATATCATCATTGCTCTGGGGCTTGAAAAACGTGAAAATTAAGTGTGTGTGTTGGGGTGAAATATCAAAACCTATTCTAATTTATTGAACTTATTCTGCAAGGCATATCCAGGAATGGCATTTGCTTACACCCAAACTGCTGCATCTGCTTCTCAGCTCCAGCCTGTAGGACAGATGTATCCTGCACCTTACCAAGGTATGTTTAAAAAAAGTATGCGCTTTTCAGAAGGCTGCAGTACCTGCAGTAAACTGTTTATAATGATAATTTAGGTAGCAATGGTAGCATACATGTTCATTTTGTCTGTAATGTCATGCTGTTTCACAAATTCTTATTTTTTTTTTATACCAAATAGGGGCAAACATTTCCCAATAAATATCTATCTTTTTCTTACCTTAAGGAACGTCATGCTGTGTGAAAGGGGAGGGAATTTCTAGGTGTATTCCCAAGGCTGTGTATTACTAAAGGTATTTTATAGCTGGTGCTTCCAGTTATAAATATAACTGTAATAGTAAATAGCTATTCTACCAGCCAGGGAAAGAATTTAAGAGTACATACAGGGGCGTTTACTAAGTGGGAGGATGTAGCCCCCAAAAAAGGCACAATCTAAGGAGGGCAAAAGGCATTTAAGGAATCATTTAAAAAAGATAAAAAGAATCCTTGTTGGTGATGACTTGAGTATAGCTGAACCTTTCTTGGAGCACGTTTTTTTCAGTTCAGAGTTTCAAAAGCCATCCTTCATTCCTATTGTTTGATTGTACCTCTTTGTGTACTGTTCTAGTGTGTCTGGGGGCTTCCCTCTTGTTGACCTAAGTGCTGTCAGGTGGCTCAAGAATTTCCTGTAGTCATAAACCTGCCTATTCATGTTATTTGGAAAATACCTATTTTATTAGTTTTCCAGATACCATGTCACTTTTATTTCTGGGAAGAGAGTGGCTGTCCTATCTGGCAAGCTTTGAACTGCTAAGCATTGCTTTTGATAGGTCTGTATGCAGGCATTTTCCCCTTGTGACTATAGCTCGCTCTCCTTTCCATTCAAGCACCCGGGGATGTTACTTCCTTTTTGATGACAGAAGCTCGGCAGCATAACACTGAAATCCGAATGGCTGTTAGCAAAGTAGTAGATAAAATGGATCATCTGGCTGCCAAGGTAATGTATGACATAGACAGGTTCGTTAACAATGTTACTGCTATTTGGTCTCCAAATCTAGTCTGAGGAGTTGGCTCTATTTAAATGCCTGCATTAAGTTTGGAAGTGATGTACCAACTCAAGGAAAATTCCGGTATTATCAGACCTTGAAGTGGCAGCAATTCAGCTACTATTAAAAAGCTAAGACTAGGCTTGAGCGAAGGTGCTGTCTCTTACTGTCTTAAGTGTCATACGATGCATTTTGTTTGGAGAGATTCACTGCCCTTCAGAAGGTCTCACGGTTGATACAGTAGCATATACCCTACAGCTGATCAGATGGAACAGTGAAATGGATCTTTGCAAATCTCTGACTCTTACCTACACCCATAAATTAATTGCATCTAGCTTAAGAATGGCTTATCCCTGCAGGTGGAGGAGTTGAAGAAACAAAACACCGGTAACAGCTCACTACTGCCTGGTATCTCCTCTGTTACTATGGAAGCCTCCATGATCATGAGCAATATCCAGCGCATAATCCAGGTGAGCATGGACAGCCTTATTTGACTACTTCCACAAGGAACTAGAGCACACTGTGTTATTCCTAGTGAGGATAGCTGTACTGGCTTGGTCCAAATGTCCATCCACCCATATGTTCTGTTTTTGTGTGGCCAAAAACAGCTGCCTAGGTAAGAGCATGAGATATACAATGATTTCCACTTCTTGCCCCTCAAAAAAAGCAGTTTGTGGTTTGGGTACTTTCCGAGTCAGAGTTGATATGCTGGTATTTAATAGGCCTTGGTAAAAGGTTCACGTGAGAGAAATTCAGCCTTTTAAACTGTTATGGACTTAACCCACAGCATCCAGCAGAATAGAGTTTCACAGCTGAACTACTGTGTCACAAGAACCACCTACTTCTGGTTTGCACTACTTAAGTCTTATGTTTTGTAGTTTTTCTAGGCAGCAGCCTTACAGTCCTGGGGTTTGTGGGTCAAAAAGTCAACCAGGCAAAATATTCTCTAGAATGTAGTTTGGCAACCACTGTCCGATGCCAGGGTTTCTGCTAAATGTAGTACGGTACCTTCCTGTGATGTTACCACAGGTGATAAGTCTCACCACTGTATTGCATCTGTACAAAATAAAGGTTTAGGTACTGCTGCAAGGAAGTCTGAGTAAGATGAATGTTCATGCTGGGCTATGCTTTAGGAGAATGAGAGACTGAAGCAAGAGATATTTGAGAAGAGCAGTCGGATTGAGGAGCAGAATGAGAAGATCAGTGAGTTAATTGAGCGGAATCAGAGGTAAGGAGTGGGAGGGTACAGCTTCTCTGCATCTGCAGAGACTTTCTAGCTTACACTTGGTTAGGCATAACTAGGAGGGGTGTTCTTTAGGTTGGAGACATGTTCTGATATCATTTTTTTTTTTTAAGGCATTAAAAGTGTGGGGTCGTGTGTCCATCCCACCCCCCCCACCCCACCCCCCCCCGGCATATCTCCAAAACTGTGGTTTACTGTAAATGTTAATGTGTAGAAGAGTGTGGGGGGGAGAGGCTCATGCTGTCTTCTTTGAGCATGCTTGCTGTGCTTCTGGGAGTTACTTTACTTTTGTTAGCTTTTTAGTAAGGTAGAAGAAATTGTGGGGGTTGTGTTGTCCCTAGTTCCACTGTTGAGTGTGTGTTCCATTCAGTTTAAGAAGGGGGAATAACTTGTTTAAGGAAATGGCAAAGGTCAGTGGTTATCAGGTTATCAAAACTCTTGACTGTGTGATAGGAACATTAGATTTGTTGCGAAGAGGTAAAGCACTTATCCAAACTGATAAAATCTCTGCTGTGCCAGGCATACCGATTCCACCCTTTTAAGATCAGGCTTTTAGTGCAGGAGATCATGCAAAATTGTCTGGGACTTGTCATGAGGAAAACTGCTTTGAAATAATCACCTTTTCTATCAGAGCCTTTTGCTCCCAGTCATGTATTTACATAAATGTTCATGCAGTCTTCCCCTGTTCACAGGTATGTTGAACAAAGTAACTTGCTGATGGAGCAGAGGAACCATTCGCTGCAAACAACAAATGAAAACACACAGGCAAGAGTGTTGCATGCAGAACAGGAGAAGGTAATGGTGACAATGAGCAGAGCCATAGACCTGTAGCTGCAGCCAGGAAAAGGGGCTGCTTGTTGCACTAAAACATGCTGAAGCCTTGTTCATAAAGTCTGAAGTCGGTTCTCTTACAAGACAACTGCAGTTCTGAACTTATGTTTTGAAAGATGTTTTGAGAAACAATTTGAATATTTTCATGGCTTTCATAACAATAGCAGCACAGAGGATATAAATGTAGATCTTTATGCTGTTGTAGCTTGAATATTCTTATCTTACAGGAAAGTGATTTATTGTTAATTTTGTCAGTATATGGCCAACATGTTGAGGAATTGTGTGTATCACAGGGCTTTGTCAGGTTGAAAATGTACTTTGTTCATTTAGTCACACTGGCAATTTCAGAAGGTTTTTTTATTCCTTCTGTTTATCTGATGCAGAGTGAATGTAGCTATAAGAAAAATTATTTCCTACTAGAGTTTCTTCATTGCACTTTTTTATACTTTTTTTATATACTAATCAAAAGCTGGTTGTTTCTACCAATAACATATTGTGCTTTTGTGAAAGCACAGTGGGAAGGCTATTGGGAAATAGCTTTCAAACCAGATAAATGCACTTACGCATGGCTGCATATCCTGTAATGTTCACTCATGACAGCCTAGCCCAGGTAGGCTAGCTTTGAGGTCTGCAACTGCAGTGTCTTCTATGCTTTCTCAAGCACTGGCTTCTTAAATTACTCCAAATTCAGTCTTGCACCAGTTGTGTATCTCTCCAGTTCAAATATGAGATGATAAATGCTTGCTCTGTATGAGAACCGTAACTCAGTGCACCTAAAAATGACAGAAAGTACAGCTTTCCAAAGTATGCTGGCAAGTGTGCCAAAGAATAGAGCAATATACAGCTGATAATTGTATGCTGGTGTGAGCAGACAATGAAGGAGAGCTGTATTTTTCTGCTGAGTGCCCAGGTCAGATACCCATAATAAGTAGGGAGTGTGAGAGATTCTAACCAGGAATAAGTCAGATTGAAATAATAAATAAAATTCCTTTATGTCAGTGAGCACAACATCCAGCTTGCGTGATAAGTACCTTGGGGAGGAAGCATCTTTTGGAAGTACAAGATATGATCTTCAGGAATCTTTTGGGCCTCATCTTCAACAGGACTCCACTTGATTCAGCAGTCACTGCCTAGGTGATAACACTACTACAGGAATAGACTTCAGGCTAAGACCAGAAAAGCCATGACTTGCACTGGAGAAGATTTCCCCTAGTTTTGTGAGAGTATTGACTGTAAATGAGGGCTGGTATTATTTCCTCTTCCTTTTATGTAACCTAGCTTGCTCTGTGACTGCAATTGCTGTGAGGTTACTATGGACAGACAGAATCAGGGAAGAGAATTTTAAGCTATTTTATCTATTCTTTACTTAAAAATAGGGACTCGCCATTTATTTTGTGATACAGGCCAGGCATCTGTACCCAGGATCACTGAGAAGAGGTATTAGTTAGTAGCTTGCTGCTTTTGGGTTGTAGATCTTTGACCCTGGCAGAGCAAGTCACAGCTTTTGATGAAGGCTTTGTGTACCATAATAGGTGATACTCCACACTCTCCAGTGCGTTGAAACGGTAGTCACGTGTAGGACTGCTCCTACATCTGTGGTGTGTAATGTACCTGTAAGCATACCTTTAGCTTCTTTCTTTTTAAGCCAGGCTTCACTACCTTTTTCTGTCTAAGCTTTTACAGTTCTTGGAATAATGGCTTCTCTGGCATGCCTTAGGCTCCTGTAATGAAGCATTTTGCTTTTCTGATGATGATTAATGCCTCTGCCTTTCAAGTTGTGGTGTTAACTCTTCCTGTTTCCTGTCACTGCTTTTTCTTCCTAGCACATGCTGCCAGTGGATCGGGGCTGGGACCAGGTGAGGCAGTGTGTCTGCTGACTGTGTAGGTGATAGATAATTGTGCCCTAGATAGTGCCAGCCCAGCTTCGTCTTGAACTAGCTAGAAGATGATTGGCATTAAAAGAATTGCCTCAGATCTTGAATTAGCATGGATCTTAACTTGGAAAAGGGCTCTATAACTGGCAGTGTAGCCACTGGCCCCCTCTTTCTTGGGGAGCCCTTTCAAAGAACTTTGTCACATTGCTGCTCATTTCACCTCCCCCACGGGAGAAACAGGACATGTAATTGTCAGAGCAGATACCGATCACATGAGATTCTTGGTACCTGAAAGCTGGAAGCTGGAGCTGAGCTAGTATAGATATGAAGCATTCACTGCAGAAACTTAAATCTAGTAACAGTTCCTGGCTAAAGATTTCCTTTTTATTTTTCTTTATTTGACATTAAAGACAAAGGCAAGTGTTAAAATAACCTTTAGATATGGTGTGGGGTTTTGTTTTGTTTTTAGCATGCTAGGAGTTAGTATTTTGAACTGCAGTGAGACATTTATCGAAACGTGATAGGAAAGCAGATCCGGTTTAGCCAGTCTCTGTTGAAATGCTGCCGCCTCTTTAAAATTAATGGTGTGGTATCCCAGCCTTCAAGGTCAGCACATACTCATCCTCACCATAGTTGGAACAATTTTGCTCACAGCTCTTCTCACAGCCAGAAGGTGGTGGTCTTAGTCTGAAGAGAAACGCTTTAGTTCTTTTATGGGGATAAAGCAGAGAGAAACTCCAGTTCTTCTGAACTTATCAGTTACAAGAACGTGAAAGCCTGTTGGGAGCCTGAATGTAGGCATAGATAGAGAAGCTGTTTAGGTATTCCCTGCAGCAAGTGAGGTCTTCTGACGGGTGTAGTTCTGTCTTTGCAGAGCATCCTCTGAATTTTGTGTGTCATGCAACAAGATTGGGAACTTGACTTTGTGTCTTTGTCTTGATGCCTTGAGCCTCTCCTAACATACTGTTTACAAGTTGTCTAACTGTATTGGTACCTGGTTTTACATGAGTCACTGACTTTGAGCAATACTAAATCTGAACAGGTCAACAAGTTACTGTGAGAACTATGCTCCAAAATGACGGCCTTGCCTGTGCGGGCACCTCAGGGTGACTATGTGCTGTGTGCTCTGGAGGAAAGGTGCTCTTTTGGCTGGAACAAGCCTACGTTTTGTGTAGCTTTTCAGTGATTTGTAAGTTTATTGAAGAGAAGATGTTGGAGCCCAGGCTTTTACTTGGATAGGTGTTGTCATAGCCTGAAAACTCTGAACAGAACCACCAGGTGCTGGTACTAGTCTTAAAAACACATTTAAGCTTTTCAGGAAAACTCACCAAGTTGAACTAATGTGGTGATGAGGTTGTTGGTGGCCTTGTGCAACTTTCTAGTCTGTCTGGACAGGTTACAACCAAACAACTCGTAGTAACATGGCAAAAAAGTTACCATTACCTCTTCAATTTGGAGATGTCTCTGAGGTGCTGGATCCCAGCACTTCCCTGATAAGGTCTCCAGTACCTTATCAGCTCTTCCTGTGAGAACAGTTGTGGTGCCTCCTCACTCTCACGTATCCTTTTTTTCCTCCCTTTTCCCTGCTCCATCTTGTGATACAGGCCAAAGTTGCAGAGGAGTTAGCAGCTGCCACAGCACAAGTTTCCCAACTGCAGCTGGAGTTGACTGCCCACCAGAAGAAGGAAATGGACCTGCGGAAACAGCTGTCTGCTGCCCTGCAGGAGGCAGAGCGACATGAGACGCAGCTCAACAAACTGCAAGCGCAGTTAGCAGGTAAGGCTTCTTGTACCTGTTCCATGAGAGCTCCTTATGTCATTCTTTTTCCTCTTTTATAAGTCATAGGTTTTTCCTTTCTTCTGGATTATCTATTCCAGCTTTCCCTAGGATCAGTCACAAGGGTATCAAAGAAGGATATTGATGCACTGAAATGTGTGAGGGGTACATGCATCCTTGTTACTACTAAAAGAAAAGTGGGCTGGAAAAAATCATCCTGGCACAGGGATGCCTTTTGCAGAAGCAATCTCTTTGCATTACTGTCTAACGTCTTGTAGAGGAACCAGAGATATTCCAGTGGTTGAAAAGTTGAGGTAAAAGCTGTGGTATAAGCATTGCCATTTCACAGAAGAGGCTCTTGATAAATTGTAGTTCCCACTACAGGTGCAAGCTGTGTTGTTGATTTCATTGTGCAAGAGACAGTGTTCCTTCCCATCAGCCCCCAAATGCGCTAACCTGAAATATGTGTAACACTGAAACCCACAGTAAAGTGTATTCTTGCAGAGCTCCACGAAGCCTCTGAGGACACTCAGACTAGATTCAAAGCTGAGAAGCAGAGCCGCAAACAGCTGGACATGAAGATTAAAGCATTGGAAGAAGAGCTAACGGACCTAAAAGTGGAAAAGGAGACTCTTGAAAGGGTATGTCCAGTGCCAGCATTACAGAGAGATGCAGGGTTTCAGTTGTTTGCTGAAATTTAACCCAACATTCTTGCTTGTAAATATGCAAGTTGGGTAAACCTTGACTCATCCGCAGGCAAAGTTCTCTGTGCTGGTGGATCCTTTATGCTTATGTGATTTTTTTTTTTTAAATGTCTTAGCCAGTAATATGTTAACCTTCCTACCTCTAAAATAATCTCAGCTTGATTTTAAAGTGATAAGATTCCCTGCTCAAAGAAGCTCTTTCTCACGAGAAAGAGATGCTACTTTGGTGCAGTCTGACCTATTCTATGTACTGTTCTGTATTGCAGAATCTTGCAGAGAGGAAGAAGAAATCCCTCTCAGAGAAAGCTCAAGCAGAGGAAGAGATGGAAGAAATACGCAGATCATACCAGCAGGAATTGGACAAGCTTCGACAGTTGCTGAAAAAGGCACGGACTTCAACTGACCAGGCAGCAGCAGAGCAGGTGAGGAGTCACAGGAGCTTCTCCAACAAATGTCTGGAAGGCTTGTAGGAACCTACAGGTAGGAAATAGTTGTGAAAATGCTCAGGTAGTGGAAGAATGAAAAAATTATCCAATTGATTTTAGGGGTTAACTTTAACACAGAGTTCACTTTGTCTTTCTAAATGTCTTTGCTGGTGTTTGCTGGCCGTGCTTCTGACTTCGGGATTTACACTGATGTCTTTCTAAGGAAGTGCACAATTTGAGTAGGCAGGAAGGCTGCTAGGTCCCAGTTGTTCTCTGACTCAAATCACAGGCCACTGACGTGGCTGCAGAGTTTTGGTGCAGCATTAATGCAGCATTGATGCAGGCTGGCATGCAGCATCAGATTTAGACTGTTAAAAGAGTGTGTCAAATTGAGGAAAGGAGAGGCACCCAATTGAGTTCATAGTAGAGAGAAGAATAAAAGACTGCTGATGAGTGAAAGACTGCTTAGAAACATGCTGAGAGATCTGAAATCTGAGCCAGACCTTCAGGCCTGCCTGAGGGATTGTGGCCGGAATTGAACTCTGAGCAGTGTGGGCAGGAGCTGGAGGCAGCTGCAGGGCTGCCACCTGCATGTAGGTATTCCAGCCTAGGACAGGAGATGTTGTCCAGCCCCAAGCTTTCAGCCATATGTTGTGCAAATACAGATTGTGTGTGTGTGTTCCTAATGATCTCTCTTACATGATGGGCAGCTGTCACTCATCCAGGCAGAACTGGAATCCCAGTGGGAAGCCAAATGTGAACGTACGCTGGCCTCTGCCAAGGAGCAGCATGTTAGACAGTACCAGGAGGTGTGTGAGCAGAGAGATTCCCTGCAGCAGCAGGTGTCCCAGCTGGAAGAGAAGGTAAAGGGCCGTTCTTCATTGCTGAAGTGTAATTCCAAATAACCAGTAACTGTAACCAACAGTCCTGTCCTGCCTAATTGTGGCTTGACTTTTTAATTTCTTGACTGTTACGGAATTTGGTCTTGTCCACAGAATGCATCCGTACTTGCATCTGTTACAGTGGGTTGGTGGGCTAGTGAATTTACTACTGCAGCTCTGAATGAGGGAGAGCCAAGATGATGTCAGTCCTGGACTAAAGCAACAGCTACAATCTCTTCTGCCTATCTGCACTGTTCTGAGTGACTGTTTTTGAGCAGAAACTGTTTTGAAGTGGGTGACACTGAAAGGGGCTGTAAACTGATGGGCTCTAGTTCTTTGTCTTTCAGCTTGCAGCACTAAAACACTCAAAAAAAGCAGAAGAGCAAAAATTGTCTGAGTTTCAGCAACGTTTGGAGCAACTAGAGCCTATCAAAGAGAAGGTAAAGGGAATAACACAGCAGCTGAATATGAACTGGAGTGCAGTAATCACTAGCCTCAGGCTACCTGTGTCCAGAATAACAGGAACACGAGTTCCAGAATATGGGAGGGGAGGAATAACTTCATGTTGCTTCCAGCAAACCAGAACAGGTCCTATGATGGACTCAGCCCTCATTTCATTAGGATCTCAGTAATGCTGTGCCCATTCTTGGTGTTACTTGAACTTGAAGAGCTAATGACACAGTTGTGGATCTCCAAGGTTTTAGCTTGGTTGGATATCTTTAGTTTGGTGCTCTTAATTTCTGCCAAGTCTTTTGCAACTCTCTATCAAAGCCCTGCTTAAAACTTCACTCAGCAATTTACCCCTCACTAAAAAACTGTTTACAGATAACCCATCCATTGCAAGATCCATTGTGATGGTGTCTGAAGCTGTTCTAACTTTTGGTCTCCCTTTGGCAGTATTCAGCCTTGCAGTCTGATACTGTGGTGCTGAAGGCTCGCTATGAAGAACGCATCCGAGACCTGGAGAAGGATCAGGACAGATCTTTACCTGCGGACTTCACAGAAGAAGTGAGCTTGACTATCCAGTATTTCACCTTACTAAGCAAATCTATTCTATTTGCCTTGAATTATTTCTCTTTGAGCAGAGATAAGAAGGAAAAAGATTTCCTTCACGGAAGGACTGTGTTTCTAGTAGCAGGGTCTATAGAGGAAGAAAGAATGTGATCTTCCTGCTGCCCACTTTGTTGCTTGATATTTTAATTTATTTATTTTAAATGTTAAGATTTGTGGTTTAGATTTTAAAATTGAAAGAATAGTAAGAAATAAGTGTCAGTCTGCCTTGGGTTTGTGCAACCTGCCTCAGTTTTGGAGGGATGGGTTTGGTGTATATATAATGGTTCTGAATTAAGATGGCATAATGTATTCTGCTTTGTTACAGGAATTTCTGATTTGAAAAGTGGATTCTTTGAAAACCACGTGTGTATTTGGGTTTATTGTTCCTTCACCTGGAGGAGTATCTGATACTGAGTCCAGTGCTTTGCGTATTAATGAATTGTATCTTTGTTTCCTGTCCTGCTCTTTTCCAGGTAAAGAAGATAATGAATGGTGTATTTCAATCTCTTCGTGGCGAATTTGAGCTGGAAGAGACATACAGTGGCAGAACAGTTCTGGGTGTTGTCATGAACACTATTAAGGTACAACAGCAATGAGAGAGAAAAGGTGTTCAATTTGAGAGAACAAGTCTTGGGCTAAAAATACAAATTTATGTTGTGAGTCTGAAATAACTATGAAGCAGAAATTTGTTGTGGGTGGCAAAGCAGCCCAGTAGTAGAAGATGATATAGGGATCTGTGACAGTTTATGTTTAGTGTATAACAGACATTCTCTCTGCTCAATTTTTTAGACTGTAACACTGCAGCTACTCAACAGGCAGCAGGAGAGACCAGATGATGATACTAAAAAGGAGGAATCTGGAACAGGAGCAGTGAGACAGGAGGCATCTCCTGGAGCAAAGACTGACCACAAAGAGCCCATGCAGCACAGCCCAGCACAGAGTGTTGCATTCCCAGCTGATCCTGGGGAAGCAACCACAGGCTCCACGGTATCTGACCAGGAAGGCGAGTGTGCTCCTCTGTCTGCCAGGCCCAGAACTCCTGAGAAGGAGCAGGCGACACAGAGCAGCATGGTGTCAGAAGATGAGAAGGTCCAGGGGGAGCATCTCTCTTCCACAGCTGAATCCTGCCTGGATCCTGATAAGGGGCCTGTACTTGCAGGACAGCCTGTTCCCGAGGTGGATGAAGACTTTGTCTCAGCTAAGCAAAGGCAGGAGAGCAGTCCCATCAGGAAAGCTGAGACTGAACGCAGTCCCTCCAGAGTCTCTTTGCAGGCAGAAGTTGCAGAACCTTCTGTTCTCGAAGCCAAGCCAGGAGAAGCGGATGTGGCAGTGCCTCTAGAAAAGCCAGCTGTGGAGCAGAAGGCAGAGGAGCCTGCTGGAGGTTTAGAGCCCCCTCCCTTAAATGGTGAGGGAGGGAACTGCACAGACCCATCAGATAGCGCTAGCTCTGAGAAGGAGCCTGCTTCAGTATCTGCCACAGCAGAGCAGAGCTCAGCTATCATCAGAGAAACCCCAGGACAGCAGGAAGTGGGCTCCAGCCACAGGCAAAAAGGTTGCAGGTAAGGTGTGACTGCTGGGGGAGCCACAGTCCCACTTCCCTGTTGATCAGCTCAGTCTGATACAGCAACACACCCAGAGGCTGGTTCAGTTGTGCTACTACTGCAGGGCAGCACATGTGGTCGGGCTGAAGCACCATCACGGTGCTAGCCCTGGGCAGCATGAGCCAGGTGCTGGCAGAGACTCGGCTGTCCAGGGCATGCTCTGCTGGGAGAGCAGTTGCAGAACAGGTTACCCCTGGTGAACGGTTCCCAGCTGAGCACAGAGGGGAGCGTGCAGCTTCTCTAGCATCTGATATTGGTGGCTGCCAGGTCTCATTACTGAAACATTCTGCACTGGTGAATAGTATGTGCCTTAAGTTTGCCTCTGCGACAAAACTTTTCCATTGTTCTTTAATAGAACTTGTAAAACCAAGATCCCATCAGCTGCAAGCAAACTGTTAATTCTTTATCTTCTTCTAGCCTCTTTGAGGAAGACAACTTCTTTGAAACAGCATCTCAGAAACCGCTGAAGCCTCGAGTTCCCTCTGAAGAGGAGGATGAGGAGGAAGTGGTATGTATGTGTATCTTTCCACTCCTCCTAAACTGGTTCAGGTGTTAACCTGTAGCTTGTCTGTGAAATCCTTCCTGTGGCAGTGGGGGACTGCTCGGCTCCTGCTAGCGAAGCTCAGAGCTTCCCCTAAGTTCTCTGTATAAATCAAGAGCATCTGGGTTTGTTTCTTGTTGAGCTTGGAGGGCTTGTCTGGGGTGAGACAGTTATGACAAACTCTGGCTGGCATGAAGTTAGTGAGACTTGCCAGGTTAATTGAAAGGTTTTAATGTCTTGCCCCTCTCCTATCCCTTTTAGCCTGTAAGCATCTCTCCTGGAATATTAAGCCATTATATGACAAGTGCAAAACCATCAGTCATGAGGCTTCTTGATATCATCTCCCTAAAGCTGATGGAGATTTCAGAGCCAGAACTGTGTAGCAATTACTAAATACTGGGAAGCTGTTCAGACTGACAGGTTGCCCTCTGGTTTTACTTCCAGAGCATGAAGGGGCGTCCCCCTCCAGCTCCGCTCTTTGGTGATGATGACGATGATGATCTGGACTGGCTGGGATGAAGAGCCAGCTGGTGAGCCTGTGAGCCCTATCCTCTGGGCATGGCCTCTTCCTGTGCACTTAGTGCTTAATGAGCTGCCTTCATAGGACAGTTGTGAACAACCAGGGACTCCCCAGGCTCTTGTACTGCAGACTGATGGGGCCTGAGAGCAGGTGGGTCTTTTTGCACTCATGGGCACCCAGACCCATTGCTCTGACCTGACAGACATGCACAGACGTTGGGAATGAGCTGAAGGAACCAACCAGTCTTACTGCACGTTTGTATTGCTGTCCTACTTCTGTGAACTGTTGATTCATTAATCTGAAACTTTATGCAAATGTGAACTCTGTAAAGTGCTTCAGAAGAACAAGTCTGGCAGGACTCTGCAGGAGGTAACTACTTTTTAAAAAAACAGACTAAAATCTCTCCTCCTTCCCCAGTGAAGATCATCTTGGAATATTTCTCTTAGTCCCCAAGGTGGCTCCCAGGGACTCTACACCATCTCATCACCATGTATTAGCAATGTGCAGTGGGAGAGTTGGCCGAGAGACCCCAGGCAGGTGTTTCCTGTGAGCTACTGGCTCTGCACAGGCAGCTTGTGGAAACCCCAGGGGCTGAGATGGTTCAGGTCAGCACTGTTTTATGTTCAGAGCTGCGCCACACATGGTGCTCGCTGACCTGCAGCCTGCTAGGCAGGGGCACCTGTTAGCGCTACTGAAAGTCGGGGCTCTGTTAGACCAATGCTCCAAGCACAGATGTAGCATCTAGTAATTGCTGTTGTTATGAAGCCAAATCCCTGGCTGTGTTTTATGGAGGAGTCCGAGGCTCATGGGGGCCTCACAAAAATGATCCACTGTAGATCCAGCTCGTCTTTTCTCTGTGGGCAGAGGTGAGGGGATTTTTTTCCTGCATTGTGTTTCACAGGCAGTGAAAGCAGCAATACAGATGTGTGGTGTGCTTCTTGTCTGGAGGGAGGGAGTTACTATAGGCAGCCAAGCCCATCTCCTGTGCCTTTTTCTCTGCTGCTCTTTCAAGTGTGACAAGTTAAAACTTAGTGATGGTGGGACATAAGCTATAACCCAACCTCACCTGGTTCTGCCAGGCAGCCAGGGGTTTGGGCTATAACTTCTCAGTCTAAGTGGACCAAGAGGGGAAAGCAGTGAGGATAGACAGCTGGGCAAACACGTTGGATTTCTCATAGCACTTTTATTTCTACACTCATTGGCACTAATGCAACTTAAAACTATGAGCAAGTCTTTATGTCTTTAAAACAAATAAACCCCCCCTTCACTTAATAAAATGGAAGTTTGAAGTGCTTAAAATAATTATACTACAGTTTAGTTTCTACAACTGCCTCTTACCATCTCTGAACTGAATTTGATCTGTGCCCTCCTAAAAGCAATTTCTTGGGAGGAAAACAAAAAAAGAGCACTCGGCATTCCTCTTCTGGAGTGTAGGCAGTGTAGCATCCCTGCTCCTGCACTGCACACTCAGTGTGGCAAATTGCCAAATGCAGCTAAAATTGTGGAAGAGACCAAAGCCTGTGAATAGCTGACCTGCTGCCATGCAAATGCTTGTCTCGCAGGGTGAGCTTAGCTGGGGTTTCCCAGGGAGCTGTGATGGAAGTCAAAGCACCAAGTAGTTATTTGGTGCTGAATGTGACGGTGTGTGACACCCAGATTTTCTGGGGCTCCCCTTCCTTGTGCCAGTTTGAGTGTAGGTACCCTGATGTGGCCTCTGGACCCCCCATCTGTGGCAGTGTCCTAGTGGAGGTCGTTGCTAATGCTAACAAATTCCTCTTATGTTTCCTGTTACAGATAGACAACCTGAGGGATTTGCATTTCACTTCTTGAAAAATAAAGTGCAATTAAACATGGGTGGGTTTTTTTTGCTTGCATGGGTTTTACTTTAGTCCAACTTGATCTATTTCTGTGCGCTTGAAAACTGACTTAGTTCTGACTCAAATCAGGACTAATTTGATGTAGAAACTCTTCTGGGAATGTTCTTGTCATTAAACCCCTCTCCTGGGAAGGGAGGAGACAGTCCCTTTGTGCTGTGACTGCAGCTCCTGTGAGGCTGTCACCTTGCAGTGTTGGTGCAAGAAACTGAAGTACAGAAGTTAGTCATGATGTACACAGGGATGCCATGCATGTGGTTTGTCATTGGGCTTTCAGGGAGCTTGCATCTCACAAGGCTTTGCAGCAGCCTGGTCTCTCCTGAGCTGGCTCTGTGGATACAGGAGGGTGCCTGCTCAGCAGGAGTCCCAGCTATGAGCTGTGCCTGTTTGCTCTGGGCATGGATTAAGGTGCAAGAGTTGAGATTTGAAACTTGTCCCTCTAAAAGCAGGCATGGCAGGTAACATAGCTGCTTCCCCATGTTGGTACCTCCCTCTACCCAGGCATGTAGCTCCCAGGTTTTTTTTCTGGCTCGGTCTCGGGGCCTAAAATAAACCATGTTTGTCCTCTGCACCCACATACATGCCTGCCTTGGGCGCAGGAAGGGCAAATATGAGAAAGCTCTGGGCTCCATGGGGGACAGCAGGCTCAGGGGCTCTGGGCGTGATGGACTTGCCCTGTCCTGAGGAGGGGGCAGATCCCAGCGGGGGGGGCTGGTCCTGCTTCTGGGTGCTTTGGGGACAGGAGGTGGGTATACTGTAGAGGGAGGGACCTTGCTGAGGATTTGGCTGAGAGGGCGTTGCCGGGTGTGTTGGGGCTCAACACCCACTTCCCTCAGGGGCTGAGGGAAGGTGAGGACACCCTCCCCTATGCCTGGGCCCTGGTTATCACACCCATCCCCTGTGCTGCCTGCTGAGAGCAAAGGCGGTGCATTGTTCTTGGTGCAAAACTCTCCCTGCCCTCGGGTACACAGAAAAACAACTGGAGACGGTGCTGGGCCAACGTCTGTCTTTAATGTCTCATGGCTCTGTGGGCAATGCCCTTCCCCAGCTGCCATGTCCCTCTGCATGTGCCACGCTGGGCTTTCTTCTCAGGGGCAAAGGGCTTTTTTTTAATTGGTTTTGAACAGCTTCACCCACAGAAAAGCAATATGGGACCCTTCCCATCCCTTTTCACTCTGTCCTTGCTGCCTGATGAGATGGACTGAAGTGCAGCCAGGGAAATAGTCCAGCCTCTGGGACTGCAGCACTGGCAAGCATGCGCCGCCCCATGCTGTGACTCCTGCTGAGCTGCCGCCGGCGGGGTCTGGAGGCGCCGGATCATTATGAACACAACGTGAGCACAGCCAGACCCCAGGGGGTGAGGGAAAGCTCTGCAGTAAGTTAATTTTTAAAGAGTCTGAGGCCGAGCTGGGGCAGCCGAGTGTCCTGGGGCCCCCACATGCCTGGGCTGGATCCTGGGAGGTGCTGAGCCCCCAGTCCCATCCTCAGCCCTCTCCCTGCCCTCCTCGCTGGGGCTGAGCCATCCGTGGCCCGAGAAGTCCCTGACCCACCGCTGGGTCCATCCTGGCTGCCCCAGGGGAGGCGGCGGGGGGCTTTGGTGCAGGACGAGAGCCCCTCTCCCCCATCCAGACCTACTTGAGGAAGACGAGCAGGAAGAAGGTGGAGACAATGAGGACGAGGATGCCGGCAGCAAAGCCAAGGCGCAGGTTCTCCATGGAGGCGAGGGGGGACTGCGTGTCCAGCAGCAGCCCCCGCCCTGGCAGCCCCAGCACGAAGGCGCCTGGTACCTCGGAGCCACGTCGGAGGCCACGGGGGGACACCATGCCGCTCACCGCAAAGATGGGGGCGTGAGCTGTGCACGCCACCTCTACGGCCACGGAGCGCGACGAGGCTTGGCAGGTGGCTGGGGGGGCACCGCTGCCTTCCTCCCTCTCCTCTTCCTCCTCCCCACGCAGGGTCCCCAAGGCTGGCGTCACCCTGGGACCACCCGGAGCCAGCTCAGGCACCAGCGTCACCATCCTGCAGAAGGGGCAGCTGACGAAGGCAACGGCGGTGGCACGGCACACCAGCTTGCGCAGACAGCTCAGGCAGAGGGAATGGCGGCAGGACAGCTGCTGGGGGGCTCGGCCCCCCCCAGGACCCCAATATGCTTCATAGCAGATCCCGCACTCCCCGCTGCTCTCTGGCCCCACTGCCATGGTGCTACGGGGGAGCACAGCCTGGCCACCGCAGCTTTTGAAGATGGGAGGCGGGTGATGGCCGTGCCCTGGGAGGTGTGGGGGAGGCGAGGGTGGCCTCCCCCTGCTGAACTTCAGTCCAGCCCTGGGGTGCTTGGCAGGCACTGGACCGGCACGTTCCTCCTCTGCTGCCCTAGGAAAGGTGCTGCCCCCAAAAGAAAAAGAAAAACACACCTGCTTTTTTATTTTTCCATTTCCCTTTACAAATCCATTATATTCTTATTATTTCCCTAACACAATGGGTGGAGTTTTTTAATTATTTAGTTTAGGATAAGCTCACCAGTGGGGGACATTAGCCCCCTATGCATCCATTCATGCTCAGCCTCATTTCACACCAAACCTGGGGCATGTTTATCACCCAGCACAGGCGATGGCTCTGGCCAGCAACTGGCACAACGATCTCAGGGTTCAGGGATGGTTGTGCTGAGCAAAGAGCAGCTGCAGACCGCTACAGCCCCTGCACAGCTTGAGGCTGGATGCGGGCGAAGGGCAGGGATGCTTTTTTTTTCTTTCTTTAAATTTATTTTTTATTTTTCCCCCCAAACACTGAAAAAACCTGAGCACAGCCTGGGGTGACACAGGGCATCACTTGGTGGGGACAAGGTGGCAGTCCCCAGGCTCCCAGGCAATGCTCCAGCTGTTATGGTGTCTCCATACGTGGCTGAGCAGGGTTAGCCCTGCGCCTGTGTGGGGCTGCAGCGGCCCTGGGGATGAGGGGCAGCCCGGCACTGCCAATGCTCCGGGAAAAGCTGGCACTTATTTACAGGCAGGCAGCGGACCTTACCCTGAGATCCTGTCACTCGTTACCACCTGCCCCAGCACGGTGCAGGGGCACGAAGGCAATCAGTGATCGCCGACGGGACAGGACGGTGGGCTGGAGGGGCCGCGTGCAGCATTGCTGCTGCTGAGCAAAAGTCTTGAGGCAGCTGGCAGAGCCAGCGTGTCCCTTCCCCGCTCCAGCCGGACGCATGGGGCTCCCAGTGTGGTCCCTGGCTGCCCTGGGGGAGCAGGGTGCAGGGGAGGCTCCCTGTGGGGCTGGGGCTCTGGAGAGGCTGGCTGGGACCTGCCACCCTCCCTGCTGCCTTGCCACGCTTCATGCTCCGGCAGCTCTGACTCCTTCCTCCTCCCTGATCCTGGGGGAATGCCAAGCACCTCTGCTGCCTGCACCCCAGCCAAGGGGGAGCAGGGATGGGCGCAGGCGGGTGAGCCTCCCTGCCCTCATGCAGGCAGCCCTGCCAGGGCTCTCCTCGCTGTACCCCAATGGCCAGCTGCTCCTGTGTGCCCCCCCTTACCCAAGCACCCAGCAAGTCCCTGGATGGGACCTGCTGGCTCCTACATGCAGCAACAGCTCAACGCGAATGCAGTGGCTGCAGCAGGGAAATGTCCCCAGGGCTGTCCCCAAAGAGCTCAGCCCAGGGCCACGCAGACCCAGCCCAGCTCCCAGTGGCACATCCCCTGGGATTTCTGGTGGCACACAGCACTGCGCACCAGCCACCTCCACACATGCTCCGCACGGATGCTCTGCACGGGCATGGCACACGTGAGGTGGCCCCAGCAGGGAGGCCGAGGTCTGCCCCTGCCTGGAATTCCCCAGGGCTGCTCTGCAGCGAGCAGTGACCTCAGAGAAGTCCGAGATCCTCAAATTGTTCCTGGTTTGACAAGGGAGAGCAGGTGGTGAAGCTGGGACAGCCGGGCACGTGGCAGCTCTGCCACTGCTCCGCAGCCCCCGGCTTTCAAGCATCCTCCCCCTTCCAGAAGGAAAAAGGCAGCAAACAACCACCAGCAGAAAACAGCTGCTCTTTAATAGCTTCTCCTGGGGGAAGGGCTGTGGTGGGACTGGGCTTATCTCTGGATTTTATATTTCAGGTCAAGAGACAAAAGGCTGACTGGGATCGTTACTTATTAATGACAATGGAGAACTACCCGCATGCCAATGCATGGAGGCCATGCAGAGCTGCACCAGGCACAGTCCCAGCCCACCCGCTCACTGCTGGACTTGGGCTAGCTTCTGGGTGGCAGCAACGCTTTCCGCTCCCAATGTGTGTTTTTTGGATGAGGGCTCCCACTGGGCTCCTCTGGCCAGAGCAGGACCCTCAACTCCTGGATCTGGGGCTGTTGCAGACTCTTCCCTTCAACAGGAGGACGAATTAGGGGTCGGGGAGCTCCTCACTCTGCCCTGGGACCTGCTGCCCGTGGCTGCAGCCCACCAGTGCCCTACACACACTCCCGTGGGCCACCAGAGCAGAAGCCCCAGACCTTCAGCATGACATAGGTGCAAGGCACTGTCAGCACCCCAGTGCATCACATGCCCCTGGCCGAGTCCTCCCACAGGACATTCACCCACCTCTGGGCAATGGCACTCAATGCAGGAGCACAGCAGTGCCCCAGCCACAGCGGTGGAGCTGCAAGGTCACAGTGGCTTCAGAGATGGCATTGTGTCCCTGCTGAGCAAGGGGCATTTCTGAAGGCAAATACATTAGCCAGAGAGGAGGGACCACAGGTGCACCCAGTTCCATCACTCAGTGCTCCCAGGCAGGCAGGAGGAGGGGACGCAGATGAAGAGAGAACCCAAGGCAGAGGCTGAGAAGCCATCAGGGAACATGGAGGGTGCTGAGACTCCTGGGAGCAGCCAGCAGCCAGCCCGGGGCCATGCACGGGGAAGGCAGTGCTGGTCATGCTCTGCGAGTGTCTGTTTAATACTGACATGAAGTAGAAGGGGGATGTTGGCCCAGGAAGGGGTGGCAGAGGTGGTGCCAGGTAGCCTCTCCTTCCTCCATCCTGCCTAGCCACTGTGGAAGATGCGGATGCGCTGTGTGATATCCTTGCGGCACAGGGGGCAACTGTGCAGCCGCTCGCAGCAGGTCTGGCAGCAGCAGACATGGCCACAGGGCAGGAAAACTGTCTGGGTCTGTGGGAAGACAGAGGAGAGGACACAGTGTTGCTGTCCCGTAACACTCATCCCAGCGCCACTGTACTCCAGCACAGGAAGAAATGGGGCTGGAGGAGATGGGAATCACCCAAGGGTGTCACAGTGTGGGACGCAGAGCCCCGCACCCCTATCTCCATCCTGGGCACAGCCCAGTGCTGTGTGTGCTCGAGGGTCTGGGCTGTGCAGAGAGCATGAGTACAATGGGCCTGAGGGAAGGACACAGGTCAGGGCTGGACCAAGCAACCCTGTGAATGCTTCCCATGGCTGCTGTGCGGACGGAGCGGCACAGGAGCTCAGCAAGCTCCTTCCCAATCCCGCAAGAAGCATTGCCCTGCCCTGCCTCCCTCCCCTGCCCAAGCCTCAGGAGCTGGAGGGATGAGCACCCAGACATTGGCCAGGGCCAGGCAGGGATACAGATATGGGGGGGATGTGCTGGATACTGCCCTCACTCCACCCCCCTGCTCCAGCATCACACGTGTGCTGGGGTCTCACCTCCTGCTCCATGCAGACAACACACTCCGACTTCTTCTCATCCCACAGCAGTGGTGGAGCCGTTGGGACCACAGGGCTCAGAGGCTCCTCGAAGGGAGCGCTGGGTTCTGGGGCTGCAGGGACCTCAGCGTCCACCGTCCTCAGCAGCTCTGCAACCACAAGCAGGAGGTCTGAGCACCAGGACAGCTGCCCATCTCCCACCCACCCAGCACACATGGGGATGGCTGCAAGCAGAGGGGAGCTCGGGGCTCTAATAAATACAAAAGTCAAAGGGACTAGCTTGACAGCGCAGCCTGAGCTCTGCCAGCCGTCCCTGCCTCTCTTACTCGCACACCAGCCTTGCATGGCTCCACTCCCCAGAAGGAGGCATCTGGCCCTGCAGATCTCCCCGTTCAAGGCTCGGGTACCTGCCGCGAGTGTCAAAGACTAGGTGGAAAAGAACTGGTGGTACCTGGGATCGTCTTGGCCACAGCCAGGATCTCCTGAGCTCGCTTGAGGATGGCATGCTGCAGGCCAGCCTCCGTCACACCGATCTGCGATGCAAGAGGAGGACTGTTAGCTCTCGGAGGGGAAAGGAGGAGACACATGTCCCCAGGGGGACATTGTGAACCCTTGGGCCTCACTGGCAAGACCCAGCCGTGCCAATGGAAGCACCTCTGCCAGGCGTCAAAGCCACATAAGGGAATTCCCCCCGTGCCATTTCTACTACAAAGAGTATCTGAGGAATATCAAAAGACAGAGCCAAGCTACAGCTCACCCCGCAAGTGCTCTGGGAGGGCTCTCTCCTACTCAAGACAGGGCACAGAGCAGCACTAGCACCTCTCCCTGCTGGGAGGTGATGCACCAGGAGCACCAGCACTCCCTTCTGCCAGACCACGGGCACAGCCATGAGCACGGCCAGGCTCAGAGCAAGGGCCAGGCCAGCGCAGAGTCAGTCTCGTCCTGCACTATGTATCTGCTGTCTCATACCTTTTCCAGGTCACTGGCAGTCATGGTGCTGAGTGCTTGCAAGGATATTCGATGGTGTGCAAAGACTGGCACGTACTGTTCAGCAGACAGCTCAATTAGAAGGTTCACTAGCTGACGCTCCAAGCCCTCCTCCTGCAAAACACAAGGCAAGCTCCCAGACTTCGCTCTCGAGAAAAAGCATAGGGACAGGCAGCAGCAAGGCTGGCAGCACAGCCAGGCACTGTGCTCATTCCTGCCCTCTGCCCTGCTTGAAGCATTTTGCATCCCTGAAGACATTAAAGCTCAAAAGCCCAATAGCCAGAGGAGCTTTGGCCGTAGGCATTTTATGAGCGCAATTCAAAATGCTGTGCTTTGGGGAGAATGAAACATAACTGTTTTGGCAGCCAATGTCTGCAATAGCACCTGCTTTGCAAACTCGAGCTGATATGCCACACAGGCAGAGCTCAGACCCATCCCTTTGTGGCCACCCCCATGGGTATTTTAACAGCACAAAGTCCCTAGCTCAGTATGTTAGGGCAGGAATGGACAGGAGTTGCTGCATTCAGACAGATTTGCAGGGGAATTTGGGGAGCCAAGCAGAGCTGTTTGGGGGGTTCAGCTGGAACAAAAGTCCCTGCCTGGAAGGTGCTCAAAGTCTTCTGCTCCTGGCAAGCAGTTTGACAGTGGGATAGCAGCTCCAGCTGTGAGACAGCTGAGGTGTTGGCTCCTTACAGACCTGGGCAGCCCCATAACCTCCAACGTACAGAAATGAGAGAGGGCTGCTGGGCAGCTCTGTTCAGAGCATGATGGCTAAATGCAGGGCAGCCCAGGGTCTCCTCCAGCTTGTCAGCCTGTGCGAGGGGTCTGTGCCCTGCTCCCTGCCTTAGCTGAACCTGCGGGTCCATGCAAGGCTGCCTTCACTCCGCCCCCTCCATGCTCTGCACAGCAGAGCACAGCTATGGTGAAAGCATTAACTGCAGCAGCGACCTGGAGTTTCAGGGAGAGGGGCTTCTGGTTCAGCAGACGCTGGTACTGAATGAGCCAGTAGTTCTCCTGTTTGGTTTCACTCTTTGCCTCCATTTCCAGCTGAAAAACAAACTCATTCATTCAACAGCCCCAGATAACGTTGCAAGCGGTATTTAGGGCAGCCTGAGTTGCATGTATAGGAGGGGAAACCAACAGCTTGGGCTGTGCAGGGCCAGTTCAGAGCACTGCAATGGGCACAGCTATGGTAAGATGGGCATTTCTGGCCTTCTGCAGGCTGGTCCCACTTCGACCCCCCGCCCCAGCCAGTCTAGGGTTGTGCATTCCCTCCATTCACTTTGCCCCAGACACTGGAGCCTGGTCTCCTGAGGCTCAGGAGAGTCTGGAGGTCTTCAGGATTACAAGACCCACACAGGGCCCTTGTGGGATTGTGCTCTTTCCCCGCTACAACTCCCTTTCCTGATGGGGGAGATGATGATGATGATGATGATGATGATGGTGCCTCGTGCTGCACCAGGGAATGGCACTAACTGTGCCCCTGAGAGCTTACATTAGCACTTTCTGAAGTTAAATTAGTCTCTGGATCTGGACACAACTCCTCAGAGCCCTCCTCTCCTTTATTCCCGTGCTGACCCATGGACTCTTTCCCTGCAGCCAGCCCATGCACTTCCTCATCTACAGCACCTAATTAGGGGCCTTCGTTACCAGTAGTTGTCGCAGTTCTTCTTCCCTTTGCTTCTTTTCTTTGAGCAGCTGCTGCAGCAGGTAGCCAAGTGCTTGGCGTTGCTCTGTGATCACCCCCTGCAACAGAAGGACTCTGGCATCCACATCTCCGTACCATACCGATGCAAGCAATCACCCTGCCCTGATTTCCAGCAAAGCACTTACCATACCCAAAACAGTCACAGCATATGTGGAAGCCCTGTGTTCCACGGGCCCTTGGCCCAGCTGAGCAAACAGCCTGAATCCTCTCCTAGCAGCTGGCAAGGCAAACTCAAGCTGCACCCATTTTTTTCGGTCCTGCACTGACCATTATCCAGTAGTGCCAACCCCAGGCACACCTCGGGCAGCCCCAGACCGCGCTGGCCTGCAGCAGCTCTTCATCACTCCATCAGAAGTTCAGTCAATGGCATTACAAGTGTTCACGGTCCCCCTCCTTAACTGAGAAAGACCACCTGAAACTAGGTCCAGAAGCCTGCAGGTATGCAGAAGAAGTAAGGTAGCAACCTCCCCATGCCTTTGGGAAAGCTTGCTGTCATTGGGGTCTCACACCAAGCACTGCTGGGTACCACAGCAGGGTAAGTCATCACTGCAGCCACACAGCTGGGAAATGAGGAAAGGTTAATTGTCCCAGGAACATCAGACCATGTGGCATCTCTGCACAGTTCAGTCCCAGCTAGCTCATACCTGCTGGGAGGATCATTAACTGAGCAGAGGCCAGTAGTCATCGGACTTCAGACGTCCATGGACAAAGGGACAAGATGCTGTTAAAGGGCTGACCTCCTAAAGAAGAACTGTGGGGAAACCTTCATTGATTCCCATCTGGATCCTACACAGGGACAAGGTCCTCTGTTTAAGCAGGAGACAGGAACGCCTGCCTCTCACAGGCAAAACCCACCATTAGCTGATCAGAGATGCTTTGTCCTGATGGAGGCAAGAAAGCTCTTCTGCGTCAGGATCTCCACAGAGGTTAGAGGGACAACCAACGACACATGGGAGCTGCTCCAGATGAGCAACCCAGACAGCTTCAGCTAACCTTGAGATGAGCTCTCCTGCCCACCCACACTGCAGACACCCTGCTGGGATTGCTCTCTCTCAAACTGACCTTGCAAGAGACCTGTGCAAACGCCTTCCTTTCTCAGGCTGCTTTTGGTTCTTCCCACTTTCCAATGATTTATCAAGTTCATTACTATAGCACCTGTATATTGGGGGAGAAAGCAACTGTCTGCTGAATGGGAGATATCAAGCATGACTGCAGAAAAGCTTCTGCCACAGCACTTTGTGGGCACTGCCTGTGCACTGGGGGTTCTATCATAGCAGGGAACCTTTGGGCTGTAGACTGCTAAATGGCTGGGGGGTAGCCAGAGAGATGAAGCTGTTTATGCCTTGTTTCCTAGTGTCTAGTGCTGAAGTTGCAAACATAATGTGCTGCCTGCTGGGCTGCAGATGGGTGCTAGGGCAGAGCCTCATTTTCTGCACTCCTCTGGAACTTCTGTGGTCACTTAACAGGAATCATCCAAGCCCTGTGTCATTTGAACTACATCTGCCTGGGGTTCCTTGGTCTTCCCTACATGAACTTTGGGCAGTCCCCCACCATCAGGCCTCCAACACTGCAGTGTTACATGGAGGAGCTGCATGAGTTAAGGTAGCATAACCCAAATCTTACACTTCAAGGTGTCTAGCACAGGGCTCAGAGACAGTCCTGTCTTAAGTCAGCGCTTAGCAACCTGCTGGGTGCACCACTCTTGTAAAGTATATGGTGTTTGCTACTGATTTCGGGCTCACTAAACAGGTGCCCTAACCTGGCCAATAGCGCACACAAGAAAACAACTGATGCAAAGGCGTAATAACAAAATTCAAAGCCAAGCTGCTTAAGCCAAACTTGATATTCCTGAATGTGTGACTGCTGATGTAGTCAGCCCATCAAATGGTGGGATGGTGGGGCAGAGCAGCCTGGGAGACAAGGCTTGGAAATGAAGGGGGAGAGCTGAAATGAAGTAAATACATCACTGGCAGGTATTTAAAAACAAAACACAACACAACAATGTAAGAAGCCATGCGATGCGCAGCAGGCAGGTGTTTCTGGGACAGCCAATGACTGGATCGCAAAATCCCTCCCCACCCAGCAAACCTGGAACTGCCCATTGCTATCAGGGCCGGCTTATTTGTCTCTCCCCTGAAAATGCATTGAGATGTTTAGGAGCAGCAGCGATGTTCCCAAGTTACCAGGACAAAGAGGGTTTTGCGGTGTCCTGTGGGTAAGTACCCTTCTGACTAAGCATAAAACCATCTGGAAACTGCAAGGAGCAAAAGAAGCAAGTGGAGCTTTTGCGATCCCAGAGCAGAGAGAGGGTGGTGGGGCAGCCCCAGAGCCCTACATACCTGCAGCGTCTCTGTGTCCAGTTCTTGCCTCTTTAACTCCAGCTGTGTCAACTGCAATAACTCTGTTTCTATTAATTTAATCTAAACAGAAGATGAAACATTTTTTACTGACATTTGAAATTACTTCAATTTATGCTCTTTTAAAATGAGGTCTAACTGCTGCCCTGGGAGGAACGGCACTGCAGAGCCACCCAGAAGTGTGGGGAACCTCCTAATGCCCTTCCTATGCTCTTAGGGTTGCTCTTTGTCTTTTGCCTAAGGAGCTGTGTCCCCTGCTCTCTAACTGTCTCTCTACTCTAAACACCTTCTGTTCAAGTCTAGAAGCACACTGCAATCAGTTTGTTCAGGCACACCTTTTGCAGCCACTCTGGAAGGCAGCAAGTGATTGTCAAAGTCCTCCTAGCACCACCACTCAAACTGCAGATGAACTGGGACAGGGTTCTGGTTTCTAGATGCTCCAGCAAGTCCCATAATGATACATGCTCTTTCAGGTGGGCAACTGAGACACAGAGAGGTGAAGTGAGTTGCCCAAGATCCCACAGCAAAGCCAAGATGAGAGCCCAGCTCACCTATCTGCTAGGCCATGTACCATCCCCAGGCCACGCTGCTTAATGTGTGCCACTGACCACGAAATTCCTACCGACACCAGCAGGCAGTACCCATGGCTCCTACCTGTTCACTACCTGTGCAGGATGCTGGTGGGGTGGGCTGGATTTCAATAGTAAAAGGTCCAGCCGTGGTATCAAGGAACAAACTCCCTTTGTTTACAGAGCAAGGGCAAGCAAACTGCAGGGCTCTTACTGATGAACTCAAGCAACGGAGAGTCATTAGACTCATCTGGATTGTCCGTGCACAATCCATAGGCTTCCAGAAGAGATTGGTCACTGAATGACTCACTATATCCAAGCTCTTAAGCTTATCCACCAACTCCTGACCTGACACTTTTCTGCTAGTGTCAGATCAGGAGAGGGAAGATTCTGGAGCACCATGTCAGAAACCAGCCACCCATCTTTGTGCATCGACCACCACTACTTTCCCATCTTCATGCATCAACCACTGCTACTTTCTCCACCAGCTTTTGCTCTTCCCCCCGACTATCGCATTGCACCTTCAGCAGAATGGAGCTCAGAAAGGCAGGCTGAGAATGGGAAAGAAAAGGTGAACTTATGGCTCAAAGTGCAGTTCTGATGTGTTGGATGGAGATGCAGTCGACTCATGTGGAAACAGCAGCCCTGCTAAGTACACAACCTGAAGGAAATCGTAGTTGCAATTGCAGATCACCCCCACCGAGCCAATGCAGGTCTGTCCTCTAGTGACCACTCTCCACAACTTCATCCACATTAGTGCTGAGATGATTGAAGCAATGGCAATTCCACTACTTCCATGAATCTAAAACCTGCATTGTCACTCCCTCCTATGGAGCTGGGAGACTGTAGTTTAACCAACACTGCCCAACACTTTGTTACAGAGCTCCTAGCAACACAAGAGCTCTTCACTTCCTCCAGGCCCTGCTCTATGCTCACAGCACTTTGATCTTCCTCAGAAGTGTCTCATCGAATGGTGGTATGCGATGAGTAGCTGGTTGCTCTTTCCTCTGTTGCTGACTTACCTGGTTCCTGATCTGCCTGTGCATAAGATCCTTCTTCACTTGGAGAGCTTCAAAGGCAGCTTTCTGCATCTCAATCTAAGGGACAGGCAAAATCTTGTTTAGTGAGGTTGTTGATGCAGCTGCAGATGGGCCAGGAAACCCTGTTACCTTGCAGTGACTCATGTACAAGCACCTGAACAGTGCTTACTCTGGGCAACAGTGTCCTGATTACGCTATGACTTAGATCCCACAGTCCCAAAAGGTAAAACCCACTTTACAGACAGACACAGAAGTTATACTCATGTTCTTCAAACACACATTTTGAATGCTCTGTATGAACACCACCTCATTTTCAGCACCACTGAGCACCCAAGCTGTGCAATAGGGCATGGCTACCCAGCACTTCTGAAAAATGAGCTGCAGAGGTGTCAGGTTCAAAATGAGGTATTCAAAAGGAGCACAAGCTTTGAAAATGCTTCCTGTAGGCAGCTTGCCCCAAGTTGCCCAGGAAACCTGCCAAAAAGACAGGACTTCTGTCTCAAAATCCTCTCCATTAATCATCAGACCAGTTTTGCTTCCCATGGTCTGTGCTGCTGTCTTTTCTGAAAATTCACTGTCTAGTTAAAAAATATATACATTTTTCTTTCAACCACCCAAGTCAGTTTGTTAGAATACCAGAGATTCTCAAAGTTTAGCACATAGTGTTAAATAAAATAAATTTTGCATGCAGCCCAGCACAGTCACTGTTGCTCCTGTGCTCCACTCTCAATCCTGCTTTCATGTGCAGTTGCTTTCTCTTGACCGCCCCCCACCCCCAAGCAGTTTGCTCCCTTGCCTACCTGCTGCAAGATCTCACTAACAGCTCTGTTCTGATCCAGCTGTTGCCAAGCCAGGATTTGCTGGAACTTTTGATCCGTCTCAGCTAGGCTGCAAGAAGATGGATTTACCATGGAGTTACTGCTGAGTCTGAGACTCTTGATGCAAAACAAGAGGAAAAGCAGGCAACAGGGAATCCAGGAATGGAGAAATTTGTGACTGAACAAGGCTGAAGAGCCATGGCACTGTACAGCTGAAGGCTGACAGATTTAAATCCTTCTTTCATACAATCAGATGAAACCTACACCACAGACCAAGCCAGAGTAGAAGCACCACTGCCTGCATGCGCACAGCTTGAAGTCCAAACAGGGGCTGCCACTGCCCCAGCAAGCTGCTCAGGTGATGAATTTGCACATTGGTATTCTGCACTGGAAAGGGTGTGCTGATGAAGGAGACCCAGACAATGTGGCCATATATTGCCTGCGCTTGCAGGCAGGACTGGGTCTGCCCACTGCCCTCTGTTGGGCAAGTCACAGGCACACAAGGTTGTTTCTGTTCAGTGCCAGATGCTGCCAGATTAAAATTTCTCACCTTCTGGTAAACAGAATGAGCCAGAAGGCTCTCTGTACCTATAGCAATGCAACAAGTCCTACGTATATACAAACGGCATCCTTGAGACAACCCTGGGAGGTGAGGAAAGGAGTTCTGTGCTAGAGTTTGACACTGAACTGGCTAACAAAACAGGAAGAAGACCACTCTAATTTCATCCTCCATTATTTAGTAGAATGTATAAAGTAAAATAAACAGTGTAAAAAAGTGATAGTTCATCCAAAATATGATTAACATGCATATTCTTGTGCTCAGAAGGTGGTTCATTTAATCAAGTTTGACAGTTTCTTTAAATTGCAATGTCACCTGCACTTACACAGCTGTCCTGCTGCATTCCAGCGGCTGCAGGAGTTCCTGTGTGTATATATGGGAATTACACTGGGGACTGCTGGAAAGAAAGGGACTTTACAACAGTACCACCAGCCCCAGACATCTCCCACTGTACCTCGAGCAGGCCTGGTTGACAAGGTCTTGCCGACGAGACTCATAGGTCATTTGGATGAGCTTGTTCTTGTAGCTTTCGGCCAGCATTTGTTGCATGGCAGCTAGGAGACAGAAGTGCTGTCAGTCTGTGTCAGAAGCAGGTGTCTAGAACAAGCGCTCATCTACCACTGCCGCTACAATCACTTGCCATTAACAGTGCTTTCTCTCTCATTACCAACCTGTCCTTGCTTTTTCCATTCCATTCATTTCAGAGCAGACTCATTCAGCTGCAAGAATCATAGCTATTTATTGGGAAATTAGCTGAGCAAACTCCACTCTGCCAGTGCTTGCATGTCTCCAGCACTCAGAGGAGCCCAGTCACTTCCTACCAACCCTCAGGTGGGCTGCAGCTCTGCCTGTCCCACTGCAAGCAGCCCATCCTTAGGGTGACAACACACACACACCATTTCCCTTGCAACCCCAGCAGATCTGTTCATGGCCATCAGGAGCAGAAAAGGCTCCCTAGCACCATTCTTGTTTACCACATGCCTCCTGCCTCAGGAACCCGGTCAATTAACATCTGTTTGGTACCTCTGAGATATGAAGCACTTTGTGCTTCATATCCAGTCTCACAAACTCCTTGTGTGACATGCTGTAGCTATACAGGGAGCATAGCTTGCACCTGAAGGTGAGGTGAGTGAGCTGAAGGTGGAAGCGGTGGATCAGCTATGGCACATGTGCAATGCTACCCCCTGCAGCAAGCAACACAGCAAGAATGTGTGCTTGCCAGAGCATCTCCCACATGGTTGTCACCTATTCAATGCATCTCCAGAGGAACCAGGTCTGTCTTGTACCTTACCACCCCAAAGAGTTGTCTGGACTTACAGGCCACTTCCCTTCTGCGTAGATGCTCCGTCTCCTCCTGTGTTATTGCCATCAGCTGTTCCATCCTTATTCTGCCAAACAAACAAGAACAATTCAGCCACTCCTTCAAACAAGCATATCTCACTTCTCCTCCACCCACCCAGCTCAGAGCCTAAATGCTGGGCAGATTCACCCTGCCACCTGCTCAGGAAAGCCATGTGCTTATCAGAGACACAAAAGTCCTAGTGATTTCTTGGTAAGGAACCTCTGAGTCTATGGGACACAACATAAATTTTGCTCAAAGCCATGGGGACAATAGCTTCTTACACTGGAAAGCTGATCTTTCTGAGAAACAGAACATCCATGCAACACGTATATACTCTCACCAAACATGGTGCCACTCCCTTTTTTTGCTTTCCTTTCTCTTGAGGCTTGACGAGCACTTTAAAGCTGACCTAAGCAAGCAGTGCCAATGAAAGCAGCAGCCTGGCCTCCACTCCCACCTGCCCTGTCCTTGTCCCAGCACAAACACACACAGTGCCACTTAACAGATCAGGAACTGGTGTGGATGGAAAACTATGACATACAAAGGGATTATTTTCAGCCAGGTCAGTATCCCCATCCAGTTTACTGTGCTACTGCACAAACAGTTGGCTGAAGGGAGAGGGCAGCGTATAGGCAGGGAGAGTTGGGGACAACCACTTTTGGTGGCAAAGCTAGCTCAGAGTGTTGGCTGAATGGCAGCATTGCTTTCAACGTATTCCTCACAGCCTGTACACGTTACTAGATCATCATCATAAATGCCTTGCTTTCCAACAGACGTAGGATTTCTGTTGGTCCTTGATAGTGGAATGCAGGGTTTTCTTTCCAAACTCCTTAGCTAGGACCATTCAGAGATGAAAAAGAGACAAAATCACCATCTCATTGGGTTTGCCAGACTGAGTAAGACCAGGCACATCTAGTCCTGTGTCTTGCCTCCAACAGTGACCAGAACCAGCTGCAGGTATGAGATGAACTTCCCCTGACTTAAGGTGAATTCAGACTGATGGCTCTGAAAGAAAGGTCCCAGCCCTCTTACCAGCTTCTTGCCCCTTTTCTAGAAGAGCTTATTTCAAGGAGACTCACCTCTCATTCTCCAAGGATTTCAGAATGTCTGAACTTTGGTTTTGCCTAAAAAAAGATAAAACAAGAGGTTTTCATGACGCCGAACAGGACATCTTACTCCCCCAGAGGGCAAAAAAGACTTTGCTTCTCATGCATAGAAGAGCGGCTTTAAGCAGGCTGGTAAACTTGTGTCAGCACCAGCCCAGCAGGAGATCCAGCAGACTTAGGCAGTTGAGCCTTCAAATACTTCAAATATGCACCTTCCATGAAGAATTAATTTTTTTTTCCACAGCACTGCAAGACTCCAACAGCACACATATGCGTGAAACACAATTTTTTAAGGTGTCGAATTCCACTTCATTTAAATGGGACTTCGGCAGTTCAATAGCTAAGGCACCACCTACAGTCATTGATCCTGACCAGTTCCGTAACACTCAGAAAGGGCAAAATGAACAGCTCAGAATGGGACAAAATAACACAAGGCCCCGAGGGACAGAGATTACTGCAAGACACCCTGGGACCCACCTCTGGTTGTCCTCTAGCAGCTTCTGGATACGGCTGGCAATGCCTTGCTCTGCTTGCTTCAACTGCTGCAGCAGCTTCAGGCGCTCCTCCTCCAAACAGCGCTGGTGCTTTGTCAGACCCTCCTCCAGCCTCATCTGGTCCTAGGCCAAAGCAAGAGAGAACCAAAGGAGAAAGTGGTCAGTTTAGGAAAGGCAGTGTCTTGTACGGGGCCTGCCCAGAAGAGACCTACCTCTCTCACTGTCTGCAGGATCTCATCCTTCTGACTGTTGATCTGCTGAACAAGCAGAGCATGTTCTCTTTGCCCCATGTTCAGGCGCCGCTCAAATTCCAGCTTCTCCTGCATTTTTTTTTCCTGAGAGGAGCAAGAAGAAAGATGAATTCCAGAAATCAGTAGAGTGCTGGCTCTGCTCCTTCCCAAGCAAGAACAAATTCTGGCAAAAACATAAAACAAGGCACAGTAATCCCCTTGACTACAAGAAAACAAATCAAAAGGCAAACAGGAGGCTTGACGAGGGGATGGAAATATTCTCTCCTTAGGAATCCAAAAATTGCGAAGCAGAAGCTGCTGCTCTTTTTCATGACAGTCTCCAAACTCCCCACAACTCATTTCAAAGTCATAAAGCCGAAGTCCATGGACATCAACCCATACATCTGAAACACCCAATACAAACACCCGGAGGGAAGCCCAAAATTAAGGTTGTGTTCAATTCCAGACAGCAAGGGGACTCCCTTGTCTGAAGAGAACAGAGCAAAGGCAGCAGCCAGCTATGAGCAGCATTAGCTAAAGGGAGAGGTGAACTGCATGACAGGAGCTTCTGATTATTTCAAAGTGAGCTTTGCACGGGGGAAGAGAAAAAGACCAGTGAAATAAAAAGAAAAGCAAACTAAAAATGCAGCCAGGTGAGGGGAATGCAGGACAGAAAAAAGAATGCTAGGAGAGAGCAGGAATGGTGGCACTATGAGACAAAGGGCCAAGGTAGGAGTCACAGAGGGGCTGGAGTTCAGGGCAGGGACATACTGAGCAGCCTGTGCATGGACGGCTCACACACACCTGCCCACCTCATGTGAAAAACAAACTGAGCTTTCAGCACAGAGAGGCAAGAAAAAAGCCACCTGGTATGAAAGCCCCCAGATCCAACTGCAAACACAGACTGATTTAAACTGGAACTGATAGCTCAACAAGAGAGACTGCAGCTCAACGTCTGTGTGTGTCAGACGAGTCAGCCACAGATTCCCCCACGCTCCAACTTTTCTTCTGCAGTGAGGAGTGAGCAGCTCTGGGGGGGCGTTCTGCAAGAACTCAGTTCTCAAAATACTCAATTTTGGCTGAGCAACCGGATAAAGGGAGGGAAAACAAGGAAAAAAAAGTGGAGCTATTCTGCAGACAAAGCATGTGCAGTGGTTCATCCTTACCTTCCTCTTCTCATAATCCAAGAATTTATTCTGAAAAATAAGCAATATGAGCAGACATTTACTCCCAGGAGCAATATTTTGTAGATATTATTAGCCCACATTATATTTTTTCCTAACTGAGTAAAGACATCAACCAAAGGCACAAGAAGATTAACATAGCCACAAAGTCCAGTCATTCATGCTTCTCCAGGGTTAAAGAAATTTACTCTGCACTTGCTAAACAGCACAGAAATTAGCACAGCTTATCATAACATGCCTAGCCTCACCTTTCCCAGGTAGGGCTGGACATGCCTAGTACTTGGCTAGGAATCACAAGGTTCTTCTGCAGTTTGCTGTCTCCCCAAAAAACCACATGTGTTACCATGCTGCACACACCGTGTCACATTGTCACCCCTGTCCCTTGACTGCATCATTGCTTTCAAGGACAGAGACAGTTCTTTACAATGTGTGTTCCAGGAGTCAGCAGTGGTAACAAGATCCTCAACTGTCAGGGAGGAGATGAGCCATCCACGCCCACAGCGCTATGCCTGCTTCTGGGCACTGATGCTCTCTTGATCCGAAAAGACACATTTTATGGGTGAAAAGGTGATGAGGGATGATGCACTAAGTGCTCTGACATCCATTGATGGAGCAGAGAGACAAATCTAAAACCCTCTCACACAACTTCACACGCAGTGGAGCCTCACCTGCCACTCGCTCTCCTCCTCCAAGTACTTATGCACTGCCCTGTCCACCCCATCCACTGATGTTCCTCTTCCATCACTCTCCAGCACAGGAAGCAGATACTGTGAAGGAGGGTAGTATGCAATTCCACACTCTGGAAGGTATCAGACACAAAACAAGAACATTTGGTGCTTAAAGACCTCCTTGGCAGCATGGCCGAGGGCTGGCTGGTGCGTGAGACTGCTTCCAACTGTGCTCCCTCTCCCCACACACAGACGAGTGCCCAAAACAGCTCCTTCAGCTCAGGCAGGCTCAACAACAAGAAGTTCTGAGAGGAGGTAGTGCCACCCCATTCCCACCAGGAAGATAATCAAGGCTAAGCTGTTCAGAGAGAAATGCTTCCTTCACACGGGTACAGGCATGTTGATTTCTGCAGGGCTACAAAGGTTACTGCCCATATTAAAATAAGTTCTGGCTGTCCTTTTATTTTAGGGATTAGCACAATGTCTAGCAAGGCACTTCCCCTGCATAAAACCTCTTCCAAACCTTCCTGTCTGTATTAAACTCAGTGTTTACAAATACACAGTACAGTATCTTTGTCCTCTGAGTTTTCCATCTGGTTTCATCTTTCTCTCTGACAAACCATCAGTCTGCAGCCCCCAAGTCTTTTCTTACTGAAAATGAGGGTAGAAGGGACCTCGAGTGACTACTGAGTCTATCTCCTTGTCCCAAGGCAGCTATACCTGGACAATGCCTAATCCTCCCACTTGAGAAAATACAAATGACAAAACAAAATCACAGGGAGATGCAATGACTTCTTACAGTCACTCAGACAGTCTCCAAGTCAGCTATTCTGGTGCTTTAACAAACCATTATAAATTTCGTGTGACAGTAAGAAGCAAGTCTCAAGGAAGGACTCCTGTTTTGCTGCCTGCCAGCAAAGACACATCACTCACTGACCAGCCTGCCACGTGTGCACAGCATCGAAAACCACCCCAAGCAAAGCCAACCCAATGTTTGTCCTTCATTAATGCAATCTTTGAACATGCCACAGCACAGTCCCCCAAGTTCACACTACCATCCACAGACTCTTCTTGCTTACCTTTGCAGAGGAACTGCTGAATGGACTCTGTACCTGCACTGCAAATATCAGGTGATGGGTAGGTCATGGAAGAAGCATCCAAGGTCAGTGTCTCCAAAAGAGAACACACAGAGCTGCAGGTTATTCTGGTGGCCCAGCCAGAGTCCAACTGCAGTTATCCTTGCAGCTCCCCAAAATTTCACTTATGCAGTGATAATTTCATCTTACCCTAAATTCTGACATAAATACGGATTTGTATTGAATTGCATAAGGATGTTTGACATCTTTCAGAAGTGACTCCACTGTCTCTTATTTGGGAGCTTCTGAACTGGTCCTTCAGTGGAACATTTCCCTCATGCAGATGTGTTTAAGCACAAGAGGGAACAGCACTTCTCAATTACAGAAATTTTCTACAAATTTCTGTACGCTGGAGCCCTTAAGCATGATGTGTGGAAGGGATGGTGATACAAAGGACACGGAGGGAAGAGGGGTACCAGCAAGAACAAGTGGAAGGATCACTTGCTGTTTCGTCCTACTGTGGCCACCAAAAGGACCTAATGTTGCCTCCTGTAGAGAAGGGCTTAGCAGGAAGGCCCAGAAAAGAACCACTTTATCAAGCACAGGGCAGCAAGCTGCACAGATCCCTCATCTCAGAGGCTGCCCATAAGAGAAGTGAAGCCCAATGTTGTGTGTTTGAGACAGGAGAGCATTTATTCGCATCTTTCATGCTGCTGTCTGAGTCAGCCCTGTTGCCTGACATTTGCACAGTTTAGCATTGACAAGTTTGGTAGACAGAAGGTAACACATCCATAAAAATCTTGATGGTTGTCCTATTTTGAATGTGCACTCCAGGGAGCCAGAAGCCTACGGAGGCTGACAATGAGTCAGAGATCTGTCACAGCAATGGAGGCAAAAACCTCATCGGAAATATCCCATCTGCTCATTTTGAATCAGCCTTGGTGGAAGCAGCCTAGTCAATCTGAGCCCAGAGGCTCTCAGAGAGACAGCCCTGGCAGAAAATACCTGGGGGTTCACTCCCTGTGGATTACTTCTGTCATGATTAAGCAATGGCAAAAAGTGATCAGAAAAGATCAAAGCAGAAAGGGTATACAAAAGCTATTTTGGACACCATGAACCGCATATAGCCTTGTTACAATCCCCCACAGTGGGTCCTGTCCAAGCCCTAAAAATTCACTTTCTATGCTAAATTTATTATTGTATTGAGCAAGTAGGAAGGGAAGCAGCCTGCAGCAGAATTAAACAGCCTGCAAAGGGGAGAGACAGACATGGTTGACTGGGTGCATACCTCCAGTGTGCGGATGTGAGCCAGCACCCGTGGCAGTTCTTGCAGCATGTTATCACTGATATCCAGAGTGCGCAAACTCCGCAAGCCAGTCACGGTAGCAGGCAGCTCCTTCAGCTTGTTACCTATAGAGAGAGAAAAGTCATTTAGTACCACATACCTTCTCCAAAGCAGGACCCAGCAAGTTCATCTGCTGGAATACCAAACCATAATCACACATATGACTCATTTTCTATACTCTTCTACAGGGACGGGGCTATCATGGGTCACACAAGGACTCCAAAGGCTGCCATTGCCCACCAAGGCAAATGGGAATACTTGCACACAGCCCAAACGCACAGGTCCAGCAGTAGTTCTTCATGCCAAAACAACCTCCTCAGCTGAGGCCACTGCTGAAGGCTGGATCTGTGGTCTTTATCAGGAGAATATTCGTGAGATGGAGTCTTCTTCCCTTTGGTGCAAGTACCAGAGATGGGAGAAAGGGGACTGAGTGTGGGACTGCACATCTAGGGGTCAGAGGCCAGGTGCTGCAGACAGATATGGCAATGAACTGAGCTGCACTTCCAAGTTCCTCACCCTCCATTTCCTTCCTTGTTTCAGCAACAGTTCCCTGTAACAAAGTCTCCTTTTTCTCCCAAATTTATGGCACCGCGTATCTGGAAAATGCCCAGGAGTCTTGAAAAGAGGTACGGCTGTGACCTTTGTGTTAGGGTTGTGCGAACCTGGCAGGGCTACAGAGGCCCACAGGACCGAGCTCCGGGTGTCAGTGGACTTAATTGTAATTCAGTTTATCTGGGCTGACTGCTCTGCTTGCTTTACTGAACTGCTTCTGCCAAAGACCTACTATTTTTCTTACACTTGAATCTGCATAGATTTCTTAGGTTGGTCTAAATCATTATCCAGAGGGGGACAAACCCAGGCCTGGGACTCCTCTTGCAGGGCACAGAGTGCTCCCAGCTGGAGGTGGGTCTCACGCTCCCGGAGGAAGACGTGTGCCTCCAGCCCTCTCGGCACTCCTCACTGCACGAATGAGGCAGCTGGAGCTCTAAAATGCTGGCCACGTGCGGGCACACAAGTAAGCTTTCAGCTGTTGAGATTGGGCACGATGACCCAACAACCTCTCCTTCAAGAAAAGGCAATGGGCTGAATGAAAACATCATATGGACCAAGTTTGACCCATTTTCTGCTTAGATGATTCCTTCTGCCTTGCCAACTATTTGAATTCAAATCTTTCTTGTGTTCTTCCTTAGCATTCATAGTGTGAACCATTTGGTGCTTACCTTCATTGAAAGGAACAATTACTAATGCAGCTCAACATGACCCAGATAATAAAAGGTGCTTTGCCCAGAGCACCGACAAGAAACATGTGCCATACCTTTCACATTGAGCATCTGGAGCTGGGCAAGGTCTCCTATAGATTGTGGAAGACATTTTAAAAGATTCCTTTCGAGGTTTAGGACCTAAGGTATTAACAGAAAAGATATTCAAGATATTCTTTATACAAGTCTCAGGTCTTCTATGCACCTGTGCTGTTGGGACTATTTTCAGGCCCAGAAGGACAGTTTGAAAGCGGGTTTAGACAATGCTTGCTAGGTTAAAACAAAAAATTATTTTCCAGAAGCTCTGGATACAGGGTACGTCTAGCTACCTCATGCAGTGAGAAACCGTATTCACAACCAACAGCAGCAGTAGGTGCTGAATCCAGATGCAGGACCTGGGAAGCAAAGCGTCCTCCCCTCCAGGCCTGCACTCCCCCACCCTGGTGACTGAACCTAAAGCTGCACCCAAGCAGAGGGGACCCTCAGTGTGCACTACAACGCACTGCACCGAGTTTTCAACATAATCACACCAGGGAGAATGGTAAAACATGAATATTTTGCGAAATCAATTGGACTGGAAGCTCCAGCTCTGCTTGCTCATAGCACCTGCTTGGCAGTGTGAGCCATTTGGACTGACAGCCCTTGCACTAAGCTGGTACTATATAATTCAGCATGCCTGCTCTTCTCCTGCTCACCCTCTCCAACAAGCCAGTTCAACGGTGACAGTCAAGTCAATGGGATAGATCTGACATTCTGACGGCTATCATTTAAGTTGTGATTAATTATAAAACAAACAGCAGTAACCCCATATTCGTGCTGTCATGTAACATGCCCTTTACAGACACTTGGGATGCAGCTGCAAATATTTTACCTGAAGAGATGTCAGCTGACCAATATCAGCCGGAAGCGATGCCAGCTGGTTGTCATGCAGGTCTAGAACCTGGAAGAGTAGATGATTTCACCAAACAAGGTTGGGAAAAGAAGTCATGGTGCAAGAATGAAAGGTCTTGAATTATCTAGCAATGAAAATTACTTCCCTTCCAGTGAGGCTTTGAGAAGTGGCTTAAGTTTTCAAGGAGACATAGGCACTTAATTCTTGTAGGTCTTTTGAAAACTCAAGCGTCTATACATCAATAAACAAAAAAAAAGATTTGGGAGAGGAGTGACACCAAGGGAGCTGTTCCACAAAACTAGATTAGCCAACTGGATAAATCATCTCCATGGAGCCAGCCTGGCAGAAAAAGACATTTTCCGCAGGATCAGTGAGCTGAACTGCTCCAACACCAACGCTGTCACAGGGAGAGGGCAGGACTACACCTGGACACGTTCGTCCATGGGGAGAGGTGAGCTGCTGGAGTGACTCTGCCTCTTATGCAACCACAGCACAAGGGTGGTGGAGCTGGAAGCCCTCAGCATTTATATGACAGGTACGGCAATACAGCCCCATCACACACAGTCACCCATCACCAGTTTTGTTCACATTCAAATGACCCACCAGTGCAGAAGAGAGATGGATCTACTCCATAACACACTCAGCCTTGACTGACCACCACCTTGAGAAGCTGTTGAGGGGGGAAGTGTGGGATTATGAAGAGGATAAATGAGTTCTGGGACTGATTATGATTTTATACAAACCGCTCAGTGACCACTATCTGTCTACCTGGGAGGTAAACCTAGGAAAGGCAGGTTTCACACCTTGTTACCGATTCTTGGCGAAGACAGTCAGACAGAAGGAATTTATTTGGGCTAATGTGTTTTAATGCAGCTAGAATGCAAGGAAAATAGGCTGCAGATCAACTGTTAAGAATCACAATTACCTTCACAGTTATGAGACTCAGGAGGCTGCAGGACTTTGGAACTAAAGATGTTAGATTGTTCGTATGAATAATCAGCACCTGAGGAGGAAAAATCCCATTGAAACATGAACACAAGAGATGATGCTGTCTAGAACAAGCACATTTGTTGAGATTTAATTGTGCAGTCTGTAGAAGAGCTTAATATCTTATTCAGTATCATATAAAATATTAAAATAATAAATGGATTGTCACAGAAGGTCAAACATTTAACATGAGATCTAAACAAGAGCCTAGTTTCTTACATGAGAAATATCATTAGATAGGCTAAGATAGAAGCAATCACCTCATCTTTCATGACAGAAGTTAGCTCTAAAGCACGCAGACAGGCTTAGTCCTACCTAAACTGCTCTCTACATAGTATCGTACAAGTGGCCAAATTCATTACAAGCAAACTTCTTCTGAAGCAATAATATGAACAACCACATACAGTCATTTCAAACACAACAATAATACTCAAGCATAATAATAGAATTATCTAATAATTTCTGATTGCAACATTACCTTTTTTTGCAAGACTTTACAAGTTGCAAAGGCCCCATAAGGAACCTAAAAACAATTAAAAAATAGTTGTGTCAGACTTCTCAGGATACTATCTTTGTAAGCACTTCTACACTATTCACCTGTAAAGTGTGAATAATTAACTTCATTGAAAACACAAGTGATACTTAAAATTACTGGCCCCTGGTTTTGGCCCAGGATGCCAGTACTTCCCGGTTAGCTTCCATTTAAACAGCTTGCAGTATTTCTCCACAATACAGCAGTGCCGTGCATAGCACAGAACAGACCGAGGTTTAGGCAGAAGTCCAAGTCTTGTGTAATTTAATATTCAGTGTGCAGATGACTCAAGAGTTCAGGCGTATTTTCAGTTAGTCATCATACAAATGTATTCTATGGTTTTGCAACCTCGGCAAACATGCTATAGTGGGCTAAGTGAGAAAGGTGAGCAACAGGCAGGACTGAGGTCCTCATATGTGGTAGGCTTTGCAGGAGAGGGGCAGTCAGAAAAGGGATATTCCAGCAAATTCAGCCCATGCTAGCTAGCCAAGATTCTGAGCACCATGACCTGCTCTGCAGCATGGAACTGGCATCGGCCAAACTGTTGTCTAGAGTTAATTTTAAGACCAAACTGATGGCTTACTTTATTTATTGAAACTACAAAGGCTAAAAATAAGCAAGACAAGAGTTTTTGGTACCAGTCCAAAAGGAGCTGCTGGGGATCCAAGACCAGCTGCAGCTATGAATGGAGCTGGCTCAGTGTGCATCTTCTGTCTGCCACCCTTTTACCCAGACTGGCTCACAGACTGTCCCACACAGCTTGCAAACCTACACACAAAACGCTGTTGGCTTCTGATCTTGGAACAAAACACCCCAAAGTCTCAGAAAAGTCATTTCATACTGCAGAGCAGACAGCTATCCTCTCCAGGATGGTCCCAAATCTCTCCCCAAAGAGCAGTGCAATATCTATTAGCTTGTTTGGCAAAGGCTTCCTGTGACAAAAGGTTACACAGGTACCAATGTGTTTTAGAAACATACAACAATGAATAAAAACTGAACGTGAAATAGAAACGGGCTTCTGCTTAACAGGATTGCCTGGCTGCCAGAATGAAAAGCTGTGTCTCCTCTGAAAGCCTGGCAATCTGTCACTAACTGCTCACACTCCAGCAGACAGCTTGTTTCTAATTTAGTTGGCTCCCATAAAAGAAGCCAAGCTGGAAGTGAGATTTCCATCCTTAACCAACAGCCTGGAACCAGGGATTTTCACTTATAGATGAAAAGCTGGACATGAGCCGGCAATGTGCGCTTGCAGCCCAGAAAGCCAACCATATCCTGGGCTGCACCAAAAGCAGCATGGCCAGCAGGTCGAGGGAGGTGATTCTGCCCCTCTACTCTGCTCTGGTGAGACCTCGCCTGGAGTACTGGGTCCACCTCTGGGGCCCTCAGCACAAGACGGACATGGACCTGTTGGAGCTGGTCCAGAGGAGGGACACCAAAATGATCCGAGGGCTGGAGCACCTCTCCTATGAGGCCAGGCTGAGAGAGTTGGGGTTGTTCAGCCTGGAGAGGAGAAGGCTGCAAGGAGACCTTATTGCGGCCTTTCAGTACTTAAAGGGGGCCTACAGGAAAGATGGGGAGAATCTTTTTAACAAGGCCTGTTGTGACAGGACAAGGAATAACGGATTTAAACTAAAGAAGAATAGATTTAGACTAGACATTAGAAAGAAATTTTTTACAATGAGGGTGGAACACTGGAACAGGTTGCCCAGAGAGGTGGTAGAGGCCCCATCCCCGGAAACATTCAAGGTCAGGTTGGATGGGGCTCTGAGCAACCTGATGTGGTTAAAGCTGACCCTGCTCACTGCAGGGGGGTTGGGCTAGATGACCTCTAAAGGTCCCTTCCAACCCAAAGCATTCTATGATTCTATGATTGTATGATACAGAAGAAGCAGCACAGGTGGCAGACTTTGTAGCTCTAAGATTAGAAACAGTCAGCCTTAGACAAACAAATCCATTTTATGACTTGCAAAATTAGGCCATGAGGTCCCAAACTAGGGTCCTACCAAGGTACTGGTGGAGGGTATGAGACCACTCTGCCCTTCCCATCTTGTCAAATGAAAAAGGATTCCCAGGACAGAAATGTGGAAGCATCAAGTAGGACAGGCAATCTCCCACAAAAAAAAAAAAAAAAAAAAGGCAGAAGCAGCCCTCACCTGAAAGCCAGAGCTCAGCAGACATAGGAAGCAGCAGACCAGTAACAACGCCATTTCTGCCTCAAGGCTCACAGACATGATACTAAATGTGACAGTTGGTAACAAGAAGCAGACAGAGAACTCAGACCTGTGAGCTACTACTGGAAGTTGTACAGAACATACCTCCGAGAGTTCACATTTGGATATGTCAAGAATGTCATCAGCACCAGCTTCTTTTGCCTGGAGAGAGAAGATACACACCCAGAGAATTAGACCATGCAGAAATACATGGCCTCTTGCTGCATACTGACTAAACTACTCAACTGGCCCCTCCCTAGAAAATGCAATTACAGTTCTCTCTGTAATTCAATGATGACACTAGAAGCAAAGGGTGCGCTGCTACAACTGCAGCAAGCAAAAGCAACTGGGAAACCAAACTGCAGAAAAACCCTTTGGTGCAATAAATGAATTTCTGCACAAAGCACATCCTAATTCTGCAATTTTAACTGAAAGGATATGGAAAAGAAATTATGGGTTCTCAATAGAGGCACTTCCTAGGAATAACAGCAGTGCCATCCAAGCCTGTAAAGAGCCTGCTGTGTCATTGGCATGTCTTACCCACCAGACCAACCTTCTTCTGAACTGTACACAGAAACCAAAATAACCTACTATTGCCTTTTTGCTTCCGTGGGACCTGCAGAACCAGCTCTGCTGTGTAAGGAGGAGCAAGGAGTCACTGCTTCTGTACAGAAGTGATGTTCCGTGTTCAAATCAACTACATCCAATGCAGTTGCTAACAGCAGTGAAACTGGACAAACCTTACTGTGAGTAGCATTGCATCTCTGGAAATATTTTCTTAAAGAAAAGGCACGGCACGATGCAATAAACCCGCAATAACCTGCTTGTGTTAGTGCCTCTGTTAAGTCTTCAGAACTGGGTATCTGACCCTAAACTAAGCACATGCAATACAGAATTAGTCCTAGAACAGATTAAGCTATCCTTCCCCAGCCCCACAGGAGCTGAACAGAAACCTTCCAACTGAATAAATTCAGTAAAACTGGCTTCATTATTGGTACATAACAAAGCCTTCCTTTCCAAAATACCTTACAGACATCCAACAGGCATAATTCTGTCACTTTTAAAATGCAGGTGCCTCTGGGGTAAAGCACAGCAGACCCCCTATGCCAGCACTGGTCCATAGCTCCTATGGCAGAATAGGTGAAATAATTCAAAAGAAGATTGCTTTCAGAAAGCCAACTTTAAATCTGCAGCTGCTATAAGGCAGGTAGTTCTGCTGAACTTGATGGCATGAAAGCAACTTGCTGAGGATCTACCCCAGAAGATCCTGGCTAAATCCTACTCCAGGAAAACAAACAGCAGTATCTAACAAGCTAATCCTCTGAATCATAGGAAGAAACGAAATAATAATGAGAAGCGAAAGAGGGGCACAAGGCAAGCCAGTTGTGATGGGAAAGGTGATGTCACAGGTTCCTTGGCAGGAAAAGCAAACTGTGAGGTCTGTAAGAGTGAAGGGGCATGGAGGAGAAAGCAGGGATGGGGTCCCATATGCAGGCTGGCAGATGCGGTCAGGTGGAGGATGTTACATGGAACCACAGATGCAGAGAGGGATGGAAGTGGCATGAAGGAGACCTGTGATTGGGAGGGCAAAGGGAGACAGGGAAAGCAGGAATTCTCTGATGTACATTAGGAAAATGACCTGCTGTCTTGGTGAGATCGGTAACATGATTACTGGTAATGCAGGGGACATACTGATTCAGCTGGCATCCAAGACTAGACACAGAGAACAGAAAAGACCTCGGCACTGCTTACCAGGCACATTTGGTATTCAAGGCGCTTCCGAGCATCATCGCTGGGTTTCTTCTTACGGAAGAAGAGTGGCATCTTTAGTTTTGACTATAGCTCCGTCTCAGTGACACAAATGATCAGCGTAAATAAGGGCAGAGGGCTCCTGGAGTATGTGTTTGCTGGGGAGCCTGGACTACAGAACTGTGCTCTAATAAGGGGAGAGAGGGGGAGAAAAAAGAAAAAAATCACTGTCTCAGCAATTGTCTTTGTTTAAGCCCTTCTCTGGCTTGGTCAAACAGGCAGATTCCAGCACACCTCCATGGCAGAAGTGTAAACATGAGCCGCAAAAGCACTGCTGTGTCTCTGAGATGGGTTGATTGTCTTGGTCATCCCTGTGCAAGATAAATTAAGTCAAGCTGGAACATGTACAGAGAAAGGCTATTGAGTGATCAGGAAAATGCAGGGTCCACACTAGGATAGGAACTAAAAAAGCTGTATTGAGAGATCAAGCACCAGGGACAAAACCCGAACTATTTAAACTCAAAAGTCAATTCTGGCACAATAACAAGCAACTGTAAAATGTTCTAGAATAAAGCTAGGCTAGAAATGTGAAAAACTACTAATCCTGAGAGCAATACAGCTGCCTTTGCCTTCTAGGGCAGGTGAGAATAAACAAGACCCCAATACAGTTCAAAATACAGACAAGTGTTTGCAAGGGACTTGATGACTACTGAGTGCAGCAGAGCCTCCTCTGGCACGTCACACAGCCTGTCCCAGTTGCTTCCCAGGATGTCACGAGGACCCCAGACAGGCATTTGGAATCAGGATGCCCAAGCTAAACTTTGCTTCTCAGCTTTAGGGGTTGTCCCAAGTTAACAAAACACTTGATTCACTTGCTTTCTGGGCAGAAGCAGAGTCGCACAGGAATACTTTCCCCGTATTAGTCACACAGTGAGATGAAAAGATTCTGCTTAAACACCTAATAGCTTAAAGTCAGATTTTTAATAAAATAAAGCCAAATGAATGCCCAATAGTCTAATAACTGCCTGCAAAGCTAGAAGAACCTAACTTCAAAAAACCTCTGACTACAAACCAGAGCCGATCGCTTCTGCCCCAGCCACAAGCCGGGGTGTGCTATCTGCCCTCCCAAGCACTTAGGAGCTTCTCCCAGGCTGTATGTCTCCAGGTCAGATTGCCATACTCCATCCTGGGCTTACAGGGCAGCCAGATCTTCCCCAAAATGGTTGTTCCAGGTCACTACAGGACTGAGAGCTGGAGAATCTTCTTCTGTTAATTCAACTGGACTGTATGCAAAGACACCAGCTGATTCAAGTATAAAGGGAAGAGAACTTGAACCAGAAAGAGGAAAGAGTGGATCACAGTAAGATGCCTCATGAAATCAGAACTGGAGGTGGGTGAAGGGGTAACAGAAACTGGAGTCAATTCTGGAAGAGGACTGAACCAGCAGGGGAGAAAAAGGGAGTGTGTTGCTGGATTTTGTGGGAAGGGCAGAAAGCTAAGGCTGGACAAGAAATGGCGAGACCAGCTGGTAATTAGATGGACACCAGTTGGGATGCTGGGAAAGGAGGGACGGGAACCAGCTGAGCAATAAAATCACGGAGGAAAAGGCGTTCATCTGAGGCTGCTTGAGAGCAGGGGGCAAAAACTGGCAATGCAGAAAGAGTGCAGAAAGAGCCCAAGCTGGGGCTGCTGGTGAACAAGGACTCACAAAGGGAGCTGATGCAGGTGGGACTGAATCTGGCTTGGTCATAAGACTGGGATAAGATAAGAGCAGAAAAGCAACAGTGAGCCCAAAAGGGGGAGTTTTGAACTGGCTGGGCAAGAAGCCTCGGGGTACACAAGGAACCTAAAGAGCCATGATCAGCACTGCACAGCAAAGAGGGTGGGCCCAGGCAGGAGCTACAGCTGCCAAAAGTCCAAATTGAGATACACGCTATGAAGCTTGCATTGGAAGTTTCACTTTGCAATGACTTTTTTAAACAGTTTCAATAAGCAATTTTAAAAACAACATAAAAAAGCCAATACGTCACCAGTTCACCAGTGTGTTCACCAGTAAATGGCACAGCTATACAATACAGTTAATTTATGCTCAGTGAAGCTCATGTGTTGTACATAAAAAAGATGGTTCTCTGCCAGCTCAGTGTCTACAAACTGGTCTCAAACTGAAAAGCATGTAGCCACAGCATACAGCCAGAGATGTTCCTACAGTTGCTTATTATGGAGAACTCTGCCAAAAAACAGAGTTTTATATAGACAAATCCTTAGCGTAAAAGCAAAATACAACTTCAGTCTAAATGCATCCAAACAACTACCCTTCATTTCACTCCAGAAACAAGGAGGCAAAGACGTCCCATTTTACCGTACTGCTGTCATACCACTCTGCTGGAACAAGTGAGGAGACACAGCAGAAGGTGGCTACAAACAAACTCATTCTGTGCATTAGAATCAAACCCTAACAATTTCATGGCTCTTTCCCTGCCATCCCACTTTGCTGTCTTTTTAACAAGTTGAGGCTACTGAAATGCCCCTCTGACTCACCTCCCCCCAGGAGGGGAGGTAACAGCAAAAATTCAGAAGATTAAGCAAGGAGGGAAGTTGTCAGAGCTACAGTTTAGAAATGCAGGAAAGCAATCAAGAGCCATATGCAAGGGTCAGCCATCACAGACAGAAACAAAAGAAGGAAATTTAAAGATGAGAAACCAGAACAAGGGTGCCCGCAGCAAGACATCCGTAACTTTGCTGAACATGTTCAACTATTTGCTGAGGAGTTATGCATCCCCTTGTCATGTCTTACCTTTCTCTATTACAGCTAGACACCTTTTATTAGTCATGTGGATAATGGAAAATCATTAAAATTTCACCCAAGAAAATACATAAAGACATAAAGGCTGAAGGACAGACAGTTGAACAGGGAAAGAATCATATCAGGGGTCAAAAGATGAAGGATCAGAGACTTGTTAAATGGATTGAACAGCCTTTAAATGTCAAACTTGCCTTAGTGAAAAGACATGTCAAATCTGCAACAGCAAAGTTGTGCCTCTCTCTGTGAGATTGGCTTTGTATGCTCTGCTGACCATCATCAATTTTAAATGAGACTAGCACTCAGCAGTCAATAATGAGAAGGGCCTTTGCCATGCGACGACATTTTATATGATGTAATTTTTTTTTATTAAGTTATTGAAAGAACTATGTGTAAGTGCCCTGGACAGCATCCACCCTGCAGTAAGTGAGCATCCATGAATGCAAATCCTGCGTCCCTACGGATGCCAGCTGCTGGTCTTTGCAGGCACCTGCTCTGCCTGTGTAAGCAGCAACAACGCACACACACACAGGGCGAGAAAAGGCAGGGGTATGCCCTCTGTGTGTTTTACAGTCTGCAGCTGTTTAGATGCCGAAGGTAAAACAAAACCAAAACCCTAATTTTACAAACAAATGTAATCAAAGCAAAACAGCAACGTGGCTATATAAAAAGACCCAAACCAAACCCCAATTTCTGAAACATTTTGTACATCGTAAATACGGCATGGCACTGTAACAGACAAGATCGGGGTCTGAAAGGAAAAGAGATTTTATTTTCTCTGGGAAAACATGCTCAGGAGCACAGCAATGCAGCAGTGAGTCAGTGTCTGGATCTGAGTGGGGCTCCTGCAGAGATGCTGCCTAGTCAAGAAGGACAGAGCTGTCACCAAACATCTCTCAGGCCTGCTCACTGAGAGGAAGGTTATCAAGCGACTAGCAGTGGTAGCACCAAGCCCTGCAGCCCAACATGCACTGAAACAAGATTCAGGAAGGAGACAGAACTGCAGCTTTGTAACTTACTCTCCCGCAGCACGTTTACTCTTTGTGCTGGAGAGCTGTCATGAGTTGTACCACGCCCCCATAATAACCAGGCTCTGCTCAATCCTGTCAAGGTCCTCCCCTGGCAATGCCTGTAACAAATCTCCTCTCTTCTTCACCAGCTCCAGCTCTGCCTCTCAGTCCTTTCCTTCCCTTATTGTCACTATTCTCTTCTTCTTCTCTTTAGGGATTCCCTGCAGTGTCCCCCTCCCAGGTTTCACAGAGATTCCAAAGGCTATCTTTCTCGGTCCTCCTCTTCTTTACTCTTTTATCAGCCAGAATGGAGCCGTTCTGCGCCTGAAGGCCTGAGCGCTGCCAACACCGGCCCCGACACCTGAGGAAAGCAGCAACAATGAGCAAGGGCAGCGTCTCCTCCTGCAGCAAACACACCCGCAGCTTCGGGCACCACCTGCTCCCAACCCCCGGTCGCCTTCGCGGAGGCGGCAGAAGCGCCTGCACGGTGCCCCGTGCCTTCCCTCGCTCCCGCCCCTCTGAGGAGCCCGGGCGCAGCCCGGGAGATCTCACACCCACACGGAGCCTCGCACCCTCGGGAAGGGCAGAAGTCGCCGCCGATCCGCCGCGAAACCCGGCCCCGCCAGGCCCCGCGTCTCCGCGCTGAAGGGAGAAGAGCCCCGCACACGCTGCCGAGGCCCGGGGGCCGATCCCCCCCCTCCGGCCCGGCCTCGCTCACCGCTCCCCGCCGCCATGACGCAACACCTCCCCGCCCGCCCCCTGCAGGGGTCACGTGACCTCCCGGCCGCGGGGACCATTGAGAAAAGCGCCCAGAGCGCCCCGCCCCGACCATAGAGTTCAGCCCAGCCTCCCGCAGCGCTCGTGCGCCCCCAGGCGGGAAGGCTGCCCGCCCCGCCCACTGCCCGCCCCACCCTCTCGCGAGATCTCGGCGGCTATATCCGGTGCCCGCGCTGAGCCCACGGCCTTTCCGCCGCCCCGCCATCCGCAGCGCCTCGCCATCCGCCGCCATCCGCGCCCGGCGCCGCCGCCATGCCGCCCAAGTTCGACCCCAACGAGATCAAAGTCGGTACGTGCTGGGCCGGAGGGGAGGCGGGGGGGCGGAGCGGCCGGGTCCGGGCCGTGAGGCCGGGCCTGGCGGAGCGGGGCTGACGCGCGTTGCTGTGCCCACAGTGTACCTGCGCTGCACCGGCGGGGAGGTCGGCGCCACCTCCGCTCTGGCCCCCAAGATCGGCCCCCTCGGCCTGGTACGTACCGCGGCACCGGGCGGGGAGCGGGGGGAGACGGGACCGTGGGCGGCTCCTGGAGCGGCGGGAGGCCTCGTGGGGCGGAGGACGGCGGCGCTTCCCCCGCTCCAGGAGCGCGGTCGCTTGGGCGAGGGACGGGGCAGGGAGGCGGGGCCGCAGGTGTGAGGCGGCGGCGCGGGGTGAAGCGTGTCCCGGGTGCGTGGCAGCTTCAGTGGCGGGCGGCTGCCCCCGCCCCGCTGTCCGGCCTGGGAGCGAGGGAGGAGGGTTTGGGTGGTATTATGGTGCGGTGAAAGAAGCCATGATGTGTTCGGTACAGTGTAGGATGGGGATATTCTACTTGGATGCAAGTGATGTTTTTGTAACCATAATGTGTCTTTTCTTAGTCTCCCAAAAAGGTTGGTGATGACATTGCCAAGGCCACGGGTGACTGGAAGGGGCTGAGAATCACGGTGAAGCTCACAATCCAGAACAGGCAAGCTCAGGTACTAAACGCCAGAAGGGATGGCTTAGTGGTGCAAGCATCAAGCACAGATGAGCTCTGCTTGCTCGAACCACAAGCTTAAATCCCGGCAGGGTTGACTCAGCCCTTCATCCTTCCGAGGTGGATAAAATGAGTTCCACACAGCCAACTGTGTGGGGGTCTTCAGGGAAAGACCTTAAAATGCCTGCATGAACCTTCTGAGTGCCACTGGATTGAATCTGGCAGTGGGGCGGGGTGTGTGTTTATGAAGCCTGGGGCTTGCCAGGCTGAAGGTTCCCAGCCTGTGAGCAATGGGAAGGGATCTGCCCATGTGCAGAAGCTGATCTTTTATCCTGTTGCAGATAAAATTGTTCCTTCTATGGAACATCTGACCAGGAAAAAACTACTTCAAGCAACACAGAAATTACAAAAAAAACTCCTTACCTAGTCCTGTAGCCACCTGCCACTATACCTGTCCTGAATTCCGTGGCTGGTATATTCCAGTGGTGAGCTGAGAGGAAGCCCCAGTCCAGGAAGCAGTCCTCTTCTTGCTGTGGGGAGGCCTGTGCCGAAAGGCTGGGAACAAGTTTTTGCATCACAAAAAAGCCTTGTGTACAAGTGAACTAACCAAAAATGCAGTGTTCTGGCGATAGCTTTCCAGGCACTGACTGCGTCGTTGAGTATTTTCATTGGCTACCTAATTCTCCTTGGAGGGGGGGCAAAATTAATCTCTTTTCATTTAGATTGAGGTTGTTCCTTCTGCCTCTGCTCTGATTATCAAAGCTCTGAAGGAGCCTCCTCGTGACAGAAAGAAGCAGAAAAACAGTAAGTTTTCATCTAGGTTTAGTTCTGAATGTGATTTGGTGCTAAGAGGGGAATGGGTACCTTCCTTCCAGATTATTCAGCATAAACTGGCAAACAAGTGCCATGGGGATGTATCTTGGGCAGCGGGAATTCCTTAAATGTCAGAGTACAGATGACAGTCTATGCAAGCAGAGTTCAGTTTCTTGGAAGATGGGGTAGAACAGCCACCTGCCACTGTACCTGTCTTGTAGTGCATTGACTAGTACAGTCCAGAGGTGAGCTGACAGAAAATGCCAACTTCGGAAACAGAGTTATTCATCTTTGGGGTAACTTTGTGCCAGAGTTGGGGAGCAGGTGCACTGATCACAGCCCCGCTGTAGTTGTAAAGTCTCTGGTTTCCATGTGGTCTGAGTGCTGGGAATGGTGCTTCTCTAATGAAGCATGGGGGACTGGGAAGTGCCCTGTGTTTACATGAACTTACTAGTGCTGTTGCCTTGCTTCACAGTTAAGCACAGTGGCAGTGTCAGCTTTGATGAGATAGTGAACATTGCACGGCAGATGCGGCACAGGTCCCTGGCTCGAGAGCTCTCGGGTAAGTACTGGTGCTGGAGTTGCACTGAGTCCTCTCTCTGCTTGCTGTGAGTGCCTGAGCCAGGTTTTAGTCTGATTCCTGGGAGGGCCCCATAGCTGTGGTGTGGTGGTGGAGCTCCTCATGTGGCTTGGCTACTCAGGCACTGAGAACCACAGAACAACCTTGTGCTGGCTGTGAGCCAGCCTCACACCTGGTGAAGGTAGTACAGGATGGTGAAGGGTATACAGCATCAGATGTGGTGCTTTCTGGTGTGTTCCCTGGAAATGAGTATGCTAAAGTGGCAAGGTTTTTTTTTTTCCTGTGGTAAAGCCCTGACAAGCTGTATCTTCCCGCTACAGGGACGATCAAGGAGATTCTTGGAACTGCCCAGTCTGTGGGCTGTAGCATTGATGGCAGGCACCCACATGATATCATTGATGACATCAATAATGGTGCAATTGAGTGCCCAGCTGTAAGTATCCATCTCTGACTGAAATTGCTGTATAGGCTATTTAATAAAAGGCTCTCTACTAATGAGCTGTATTTGCTTCTTTCAACAGAGCTAAGACTGCAGAAAAGAAGTTGCCATATGAAGGCTCCTTAAGTTTTTTGTAGCACCTTAAATACTTAATAAAAGACCCAGTTGTCTGCAAACAGTGCTGCTGGCTTAATTTCTCCTTGTCCTATGCCGCATGAATAGTGGGGTTTGGCTGGGGACCACCTGCCCTCTCATCAACCAAGGTGATGGTTCTTACACAAACTTCAAAGCTAGAAGATGCTTATTTCCCATTTACTGCCCTGAAGTCATATGCTTGCAGCAACACCGAGCTTTGAGTGGAGTTGCCTCAAGCCAGCACTCCCAAACACACTGTAAAGAGCAAACATTGTTAACTTGTGTCCTGTGTAAAGCTTTGTGTGCTCTGTTCTTGCCAGTGCTGGATGTGCAGCTCAGAGCAGCAGGTGTTGCCTGAGGCAGGCGCTGTAGTAACAGGTCCACCTTCCCCTGAACCACTACAGCCAGGATGCAAACACATACTGAGGCCTGAAAATAATTTTGCAGGCTGCCTGCCTTGTAACCCTTTGCTAGAGTAGCTGCATGTGCTTGTGGAATGGAAGGGCTCTGACTAGTCCCTGTTTGAAATGAAATCCAAGGTGTGGCTGTTCAGTCAGCATTCCCAGGGACTGCAGGAGCCAGGGAGAATACCTTCATGTGTCTGGCATTGCCTCTAGCCCATCATCATTGGGAGGAACCTATGGCTTAGGTGGCATTGTGGGTTTTCCATTGTAGAACAGGTTAGATTCTTCACTTGGATTTTTCTCCTGCCTTGAAGCAGAGGAGATACTGGATTTTCTTCTGGTGACCAGGACAAGTACACACACTAGCTTGAGCTGAATTTCTTTTCTTTTTTTTCTCCTTGCTGAAGAGGAAGAAGTCCCTTGATTATGGGTGAAATCCTGTGGTCCTCTCTGTTTCAGAGAGTTGTAAAGAGCCCAGTCTCATGTTTCTTGGGTCTCCTGGTTCCTTGAATTGTGATACTGGGGGAGCAGGGTAAGCAAGCTCTGTAACCCCTCTTTACATCGTATGTTCCAGGTCCTGGTATATTCTCTGAAAGAAAAAGAAGCAGTTTAAATGTATTTCTTTTTGTGGGGGCATTCTGTAAATCAAGTGCTACTGCTTGTCAAGAATGGATCCTAAAACCAGGCTGAGCCACAAAACTTGTGTTTAGCAGTAGATATTCCAGCTGTTTCTGCTAGTAACTGTACCCTGCAGGAGTGCCAACCTAACCTGCTGATGAAGAGCTGCTGCTCATAGACAAAAGGAGTTTGCTCTACTAATGGCTCTTGCTGAAGGAAAGGCAGCTTGCTTGCTTCAGATAGAAAACCTGTCAGAGGTGTCCATGCCCATTATGGTATAGATTGGGGTAGGGATGTAAGTGCAGCTATTGAAAAGCACAGTGAGGAAAGAGCAAAAGGTTTAGCCTTGCTTATCCAAAATTAAATTTTTTGGCAAAGCTCTTGAGGAGGGCCTTGCAAACACCATGATCTCATCCAATGAGGATGCAAGGAACTGAAGTTCAGCTATAGCACATCTACCTATTTAACCTTGGAGAGGTTCCTGTGTGTTTCAGGCTTGATGCTTGAAATCATTGTACTTCACAGTATTTGACACGTGGTTCTCACACCTGAAAGCTCTGTCTAGCTGTTACAGTGGTGCAGCCGGGGGGGGTGGATAGAACCAGAGTCCTTCAAAGATCCGGGGGAAACTTCCTTCTATTTCTAGCAAAGGCTGGATTTTCCCTTGGGGCGGCACAGCACAAGGGATGATCTTTGAGGCTGTGGAAAGCTCTTAGAAGTGAAGTGAAATTACCCTGGTAATAAGAATGCTTTAGCTGACTCTGAGGTATTACTAAAAGCCCTATTAACAGCAGCATTATGATTGCAGTTTACTTCAGCCCTAACAGAGCGGGCGGGGGGGAAGTCCTGAGTGTTAATTTACATCTATTTTTCCAAAGGGAAAGGGCATCAAATTGTTTTCAGGATGCTGAACTGTATGAGCCTTGGTCTCAGAAAAACATTCTGCAAGGTATGTTTTCCTCCTCTGCAAAGTGGTGACAGTACTTGATCAACTTTTTTCTTGCCAGCATCTCTTGCAGATAACTCTTAATGTTATTCTTATAGGGTACTTACAGCCCCAGAGGAAAACTTTCTGGCTGGAGCTCTACTGCAGCGAGCAGGACTCTAAAGCGGTGTCCATTGCAAGAATTGGGGGAGGAAAAATAATAGTTCTGCTAATACTTCTAGGGGTGTGTAGGAGAGAGTATGGTATATGTGCTAGTTGGGCTTCTAAAGTTTGTTGAATGGGGTCTAGATTATTTATCAGGATCTGCCTGAGCCCTTTGTAGGAAGAAGCCAGTGCAGCAGGAGGGTGAAGTTGGCTGCAGCAGGGAATTGTCTGCTGCTGTGTCAGACATACCAGGTGCTGAATGAGCTGGAGCCTCTGTAAAGAGGAAAACTCAAGTCTCCAAATAAATTCCATCCCAAACTGAGTGGGAGGAGGTGAGCACCTGTAGTAATGTTTATTTCTAAAGTATATTCAAGTAAAGTGTTGTTTTCCAGTATACAAAGCACTCTGTAATTCCTAAGCAGCTTTAGTTGAAGGCTACTTGGATGCAGAGCAATTGTGAGCTGGTTTGGTGAAACTAAACCCTTGTGTTTGCTCTAGCTTAAGGCAGGAGTGTGGCTTGGGCTGAGCCTTCCCTGCTGCCTCTCAGCACACAGCAGTCATGCCCTAGGAATGTATCTTGTACTGCTTGTGAAGCATAAAATGTACATTGTGTTAGCAGCGGGATCTTCAGAAATCACCTCTATCTGCACGTGATTTAACAACAACTGCTTCTTTGACAAGACTTCCGTTTCATATCTGCTCTACTTCTGCTAAAGTACCTACTAGTGAAGCAGGTAAAACTTCACAAAGGTGGACCCTGGGAAAGGAGAAGTCTCCTAACCTGTCCTTGCAAGATCCAAAATGCCAGGCCAGCATCAAGGCCCAGCCAAAAGAAACTGCAAATCATGTTTGTTTTCCACCATAGTCCTGTTTTCTGAAAAGTTCAATGAAGCAACAACTCTGTAATTTTGCACTGAGCTCATGGGCAGGAGGGAGATGCATGACAGCACCAAGGGAGTTGCCAGGATCTTAGGAGAAAGATCAGGCTGGCAGTGTAGCGGAGGGTAGGTGACTGCTGGAGCGGGGATGCGCGGGTGGAGGAGTTCAGGCTGACCGGTGCATTTACGATTTCTGAGAAGATCCACGTTTGTCCTTTGTTCCCTGATGAAATGCGGGTACATTGCTCCGGTGACTTGGGGGCCATGGAGATTGAAGACTGGTTGTAGTGAAATAGGGAAAAGCATGACGAAAAAAAAATTAGCTTTTATCAGATGAAACAGCCATGGCAGACACCAATTTTACAGTACATCCCAAGCTGTGACTCTCAGTGTGGAGGGAGGAGCTGGTCCCTCATTCCTAAAGCAAAAGTGGCAAAGCCTGACCCAGGTGTCCCCAGAAATTGTGGTTCTCTGCAGAACCCGCAAGGTTTTGCCCACAGACTGTTACAGTCTGTCTGTTCCTTTATAACATGGGCTGTATCTTGGGCAGCTTTGCCCACAGTCCAGGCCCTTGCTGGCCTGTCTCGGCTAGCTGCCTGTCCTAAGCTCTGCACGCAGGCAGTGCAGGATTTTGGGCAGCTTCTTCAGCTGATAGAAGCAGAAAACAGGAGAGTTTGTGGCTTTGCTCTTTCGTCTGCTTTTTCTCCTGCTGTCTGTAGGGCCTTTTTCTGAGGCAACCAGGGAATAAAACAAGGCTGAAATGCCAGACACTTGCCATCTTTAATTCCTTGGCTTGGAGCTGACCACATATCAAACTAGGAACGGTGCTTGGATGCTCTCTGAACCAGGGTCAGGTGTGGTTCCTCATGCTCTGTAACCTGGCACCTTCCCCACCTCTCAAAGGACATGAGTTGCAACAATTTCTGATAAGGTATAGGGGGAAAAAAATCTTCTGTGATGAGTGGTCACAGGCTGCAACAGGGATGTGGTGGGGTCTCCATCCTTGGAGACAGACAAAGGTCAGCCTGACACTGTCCTGGGCAAGCTGGCCTGTCTGCATGTTGGGCGGATGGTTGGATCCCTTCCAGCTGAAGTTACGCAGCGATTCCACGACAAAGCTGCATGAATGTTCAAAAAACGGGTAGATGTGGCACTTCGGGACATGGTTTAGTCTAGTCTACCCTTGATTGGTTTAGAGTGGACTTGGTGGTGTAGGTTAATGGTTGGACTGGATGATCTTAAACGTCTTTTCCAACCTAAACGATTCTATGATTCTATGAATGCTTACATTACCTGAGGTAGGACAGCCTGGCAGCACCCCTTTCAGCAGCAATTTTAGTTTAAAGAGGTTTACAGTGTTTGTTGACCCTGGTGTTGATCCCCCACTTTGGTGTGAACCCCAAGAGCCTCAGGAGCCATCAGTGTCATGGGTGCCCAGGGGTGTCCTGTGTACCAGTACACACACACACACTGTGGTTTTTCCCCCACTTGGCAGTGCTGGAAATAATTGGAAAAATGATTTCTTTTGCTTAAGGGAAACTCTCTTGGGGCAGAATACATAACCTTTCCCATGCTACCTTAGGGCACATGCTCTGGTGGAAGCAACGTAGTGTTTGGAAGGAGGGTACTACCCTGCCAATAATTCATTTTTTCTAAACCAGGCTTCTTAGAAAGGAGGCAAAAGGCTTGTTAAAGATAGTAACAACCTACATTAACTTCACATTTAAAATCCATCTTCTTCATAACTGTTTGTGCTCCAAAGCCAGGATTTCTTCCCACTCTGGTGACCTATACCTTCAGGAGAAAATGAAAGGGACATTGAGAAGCGCTGAGCCCTGCCCAGGAGACCTTTGCTCTGGTGGCATAAGGGATTTGTGCGCTTTAAGGAGAATTAGCTTTCTCATTTCCCTGAGACAAAACAGGCTCTGAAAAGCCAAATCTTTAGGATTCATGTCTTCCTGCGTTACAAAATGTTAGGATAGAAAATCTGAATTTTGTTATAGCTTGGTGTAGGGTACGAAAGGCCCACGGGGCCAGCTTCCTTCCACCTGCCTGCAACACATGCTGTAATGGTGGGTGCAGTAAAGTTAAGCACTATTTACTGTGGGCACAGTGGGAAAGGGAAGGCTGAATCCAGCATCTCCCAGCGGGTGGGAGCCATTGGTGGGTGCTCATGGGGGTGCAGGTCCCATCCAAGCTTGCAAGCAGCATGGTGGGGTGTGAACCATTCACTAACAGGGCTCCTCATGACTCTGCCGTTTCTGATCCGGGGTGGATCAACCGATGGCATGGCTGTGCCACTGGGGCCGTACGTTGGCTCTTGCTAGCGCCCAGCCTAATGCCACGGTGCTCAGCCAGCTGCCAAGTGCATCTGTCCCCACGAGCAGGAATTAGACTCCATGGCCCACCTCTAGCAGAAGACCACAGTGCTGGGGAGATACCCTGCTCTTTGCAAGGGCGGAGAGGTGGTCTCCATCCATCACCTCCTGCCCCATGTCCTGTGGCTTCGAGGAGGCTGTGCCCTTCTGCAATGTCTCTGAGGGCAGGGAACCATACTGAGGGGGCAACATGGGAAGTACAGAGGGTGTCAAAAGGAAGACAAAAGGCCCAAATAGGAAAGGGACCTTTTTCTGGCATAAAGAAAGGGAGAAGCCTGCTTTCTGGAGGAGTTGCAGGCAGAAGACCTGGCTGGAAATGGGGCTTGGGCAGTACACACCTGTGGCTCACCTCCACTGTGGACATCTGAGCAGAGCAGCACCCAGTGCTTCACCACCCCTCCTAGGAGTCAGGCAGGCTGGTGTCCCTGCAGGGGCTAAGTGCAAGCAGTACCCACAGCAAACTTCCAAAAGGGAGCTAATGCCACAAATCCTGTGTGGTTTTTTGTGAAAAGGAATATGCAGATTACTTCTCCATGCTGAAATCATGAACACAAATTGCTGCAATGCCCTTGCATATCCATGTACAGCCCAAAATAACCCCCAGTGCTGGAAGGGCTGACAGTAAACTGCGTCCCATGGGGAGTCCTTCCACTGCAGGGTGACCTCACAAGCGGCGTTTTGTGAGGCCTGCGGTCCTCCAGGTCTCCCACCGCAGCTGGGGCTGGTTGCCTTCCCCAGCCAGGGCACAGCGAGTTTGGGCACTGTGGCCCACGCCTGGGGTCTCATTAACCACCCCCAGGCAACCTCAAAGCACACTGGCATCACCAGCATCATTCTGACTTTCTCCCTGGCCCAGACCATTTCTTCTCCCCACCCGCTGAATAAGAAACCCCTAATTCCTGCTCAGTGTGTCTCCAAACCACATGAAAGAGCAGTGCTGTGGGGAACCAGAGCTCTTTCCACCCCAAGTGAAGGCCCTGTGTGCTGAACACCAACCACCTAGCTTTTGCCAACAGTGGTACCATGGGCTCTTGTTTTTTTCTCTTTCAAATGTACGGCCACAATCACCAAAACCCACAATCATCAAAAATGAAGTGATGCCCCTGATAAACCAATAGGCACATTCATTAATTCACTGCATGTTCTTTCCTTTCCAATTAACGTATTAGAGATTTTATTTTTTCCCTTACAAATTCTTTAAAAAGTGAAACATTCTTTTTACCATGTATGTATTTTGTTTCAAATTCGACAACTTGATTGACTTTTTCATTAAACGCAATTACTTTTGCCTATCCTGTTGCAAAGGTTCACCTGTCTGGTTCGCTGTTATGAGAAAAGGGTCAGGTTTGTGCCCAAACTGTAGATGCAGCGCTTGCAGAATTAGGTACTCCTGTGATCTTGTGGGTCAAGGTGCTAATGATGGACTGCTCCAAATAGCTTCATGTGTTTAATTTCCCTGGTCCATCATTATAGCCTTTAGGTGTACCTCTCTTCTGTGGGACTGCTCCATCACAGGGATGAAAGATTCAGGAAAGTTTTCTACAATTCATCTTTAGATTTAACGTTAGATAGTCGTAGCACTGGTTTAAACCCACCTCCCTTGTTGTTCATGTTCTTCAGGACACAGTTGTCCTGTTCTGCCCTAGAGCTTTGTAACTTTGTATGTAGGAAGCTTCTTTGTCAGCCCTCCTCAGCTGCTTTATCCATTTATTTGCGCTTTGGATTCCCTCTGTTTCAAGTGTTGGTTTCTTCAGCGAACACATCCATCAGGAAAACACAGCAGGCTCTTCACACACCTGCCTCGACACACTCAGCTCCGGCTGCGGAGTCTTTGGGAGGGAAAGCTCTGCAAAACCCTTTCCCTGAGTTTTGTGGAATAAAGATTAACTTTTCAGTGCTGGTGATTCTTATTGCCGTTTAGATGTTAGTCACCATTACATCATGGAAATAAGTAACCGTACACTCATCCTGCTCGCATGAGGACGAACCAAACTCCCCAAGAGCAAAATGTCCTCGGAGCCCCCTCACTGCAACGACGGGTCGAGCAGGGCTCTTTCTCTCGTCCCCTTCTTTCCCCGCACCGTGCATGAGTTTTGGCAGGGACGCCCGCTCCAGCGCGCACAGCAGCTGCTGGGATGCCGGACAGGCGTCCGCGGGGTTCATCATGGCCGGCAGTAACGCCCAAGCTCTGTTCGTCGGGTTCGCCCGTGTCCCCGCAGGAACACCCACGCAGGCACCCTCCCAGCACGTCTCGCCCCGGAGTCTGTTTCCCCTCCGAGCCGTTTTCCAGCTCGGCGCCCGCGTCCGGCAGCCGCTGCGGATCGCCGCCGCGGGGAGCGCCGTCGCCATGTGCCGGGCACCGGGCAGCGCTTCCCCGCCGGCGGCGGCGGCGGGCCAGGGGCAGCGGAGAGGCCTGAACTTCCCACAGGAGCCGGGCGGCCTGCGGCTGGGCCCGGGGGACCCCGGCCTGCGCGGCCGCTGCGGACAGGCCCGCCCGGGCAGCGCGGCCCCTCAGAGGCCGCGAGGGAGGCGGGAGGCGGGAAGCGGGCGGCGGGCGCGAGCGGCCCTTTTAAGCCCTGCCCCCACCGCTCGCGCTCTCCAGTGTCGGCGGCACGAAGCTTCCCGCGAATGTGACGTCACCGCCCGCGCCTCCCTCTCCCGCCCGAAGCCCGCTCCCGAGCCCGCGCCCGCGCGCGGCCCCCCTTCCCCACGTGACCTCGCGCCGCGCCGCCCGCCGATTGGACGAGCCGGCGGCGTAGTAGGAGTGACGCGCCGGCGGTGCGGGGCGCCATTGGCCGGACGGCGACGGGTGGGAGGTGGTGCGGCGCCCCGCCCCCCCGGGTGTGCGCGAGGCGGCGGCGCGTGGCAGCGGCGGCCCCCGCTGGCGGGCTCTGAGGGGCGAGCGCGGGTGGCGGCGACCCCGGCCCGGCCCGGCCCCGCCATGACCGACTTCAAGCTGGGGATCGTGCGGCTCGGCCGGGTGGCCGGCAAGGTGAGCGCGCCGCGGTCGCGGCCTGAGGGCGCCGGGGGGCGCGGCCGGGCGCTGCGGGCCGGGCTCGGCCGCGCCGGGCGGAGCGGGGGGCGGCGGGACCGGGGTTCGGGGTCCGGTCGGGCGCGGTTCTGAGGGCCCGCGCCGCCGCCGCCGTGGCCGGCGCGGGGGGCGGGAGGCGCGGGCAGCCCGGCCGGTGCCGGCGGTGCCGCCGGGAGGGGAGGGGAGGGCAGGGCAGGGCCGGGCCGGGCCGGGCGGCCGCGCTGACGGCAGGCGGCCGCGGTGTGTTTCAGACCAAGTACACGCTGATCGACGAGCAGGACATCCCGCTGGTGGAGAGCTACTCCTTCGAGGTGAGGGGCCGCGCACCCTGCCCCCTTCACCCCGCCGCTGCCCCCCGCACGGTTCCCCCCGTCCCTCCGGTGCCGCTCCTGGCCGCCGCCGGGGGCCGGCCCCGGCCCGCCTGTGCTGCCCGCGCTCTGCCGCTGCTCCGCGTTAGTTGCTTTATTTTGCTTGTTGCTTTAGTGGCGGTACCAAAGCCCCCTCGCTGTGCCCCACGGACCGGCCGCCAGCCCCACCTTCCTCCCGCCGCCTTCGGCGGGCGCCGGGGCCCCTTTGCCGTCGCCTCTTGGGCCAACGGTGCCTGGGAGGACTTTGCTGTGGGACCGGTTTGCAGTGTTCTGGGGGTGGAGGCAATTGCAATCTGTTGCTGAAGGTTTTGGGTTTTTTTTTTTTTCCTGTGTGACATGCTTAAATACAACTGCTTATGGAAGCGCTCTGCCCTGCAACTTTCCTGCTTTGGGGGGGCGGGGGAAGTTTGAAATTATCAAAATACCAATATGAATGCTTTTCAGCAGGGAAAGTTCTGGGTTTTTTTTTTTCGTTTTAAATGAGCATTAGTTTAAAACAAATTAATTTTATTAAATAGTTTTTTGCTTTCAGCTGAAAGCTGAAACGTATACAAACAGAAATTTGTATACTTTTTGAGAACCGATAATTTTTGTCTCCCCTTATTTGGTTTGGCAAACTTTAAAAACTTTGACTCTGCACATAGTCTTGGATGAGAAAAACTTCTTTTATTGATAACTTATTATGGGACCAGAAAAAATTTTTTCTCTTCGCATCCACTGAAAGAGGGTAAGTGGATTCTACCAAGGCTTTGAAAGGGAAAGAATTCTTGATTAAAAAATCTTCTAAAACTAAGGCTTTTTTTGAGGAGGGACCATCTTTTGCTTTGTGCCTGTAGCGCACCAGGCGCTTCAGAGCTGCACTTAGGAGCGTTAAGTGCTGTGGCAATGCTGCTACCAGAAAACGCCGTGTTTGCCCATTCCTCCTCCGTGGTAGCTCACGGTAAGCATGTACTGTCACCGAGAGTGGTAATACGCTGCAAGCATCCTAAATTTGTCTAGTCCTTAGTACGGTTCGTGAGCATTAGCGCCAACACAAAGTGGAGTGGAGAAAAGAAGGCAGGAGCACTCCTTCCACTAGCAACCCCTAATTAGATTGGTGTAAAGCAACACTGAAAACAAAGCCCTGGTGGCTTGCTGATGGCTGTACAGAAAATCTGCACTAGAGTGGAGAATGGATCCTGGCCCTACAGGCTCACAACTGGATTGTTGCTGTTCTTTGTCCAAGTGGGACTCCTGCTGTGCCCAGCCTCCTTTCTTCCCTTTCCCATCTTCATAAAGTACAATAGCAGAGCTGGTTGGTTCCCCTTGGAGGTTTGAAACAAGTCAAATTCCATTAAGGTCAAGTGACCTCTAGGAGACAGGTGTTTCAATATTGGGTCCTCCCTGAATCCCAGTGGAGCATGTGCTCTGCTACTCAGTGTTGGATGTTCTCACAGCCTTTCCCTTTTCTCTAGGCTCGGATGGAGGTAGATGCTGACGGAAATGGTGCTAAAATATTTGCTTACGCGTTCGACAAAAATCGTGGAAGGGGATCTGGCCGTCTCCTGCATGAGCTGCTCTGGTAGGTATTGTAAGGAGAGCTAAATACTTTAAGGGTTCACTAAGGTGGAGTTTGCTGCCACCAACTTGTATGTTGTTTATTTCTCTGCCTGTAGTATTTTAAGTCTTCTCAGGAGGCTTGCGGCTACACTCAGTTGGAAACCCAGCACAGGGGGTGCCCATAGATCTTATTATGGCTTGGTTTTATGCTGAGCCTTCAGACAGCTGAGTCCCTGTAAAAACATTATTCCATGGAAAACAGTGATAGGTGAGTATTATTCTAATGGAGACCATTTAAATCTGAGAAATGCTGTTAAAACTTAATTTCAGGGGTGGGGGAGCAGGGAGCAGGGGACTGGCTTCATTTAATAGGTGAAGACTATTAGGTTGACTATTTAGTAGACTAACCTTTTGAGTTTGGGGTTTGGTTTTTTTTTTTGGTCCCATGATAATCAGGTACGTCTTACTGACAACAGTGAGAACTGGCAGAGCACTGGAGAGAGATAGAACCTCTGATAACTTAAAACTTTGGGGATTTTTGTTTGGCCTTCTGGAAAGCTGCCTCAAGTGGTGCTGATGGTGCTTCGTATCAGCTGCTATGTCTTATTTTCCATATTTTAAGAATCATTGCTTGATATCCTTTCTAGCTGCCAGTTTAGATTCAGAGGCCAGCTTACTCAGTTGTGAGAGATTAGTTCATCCAGTGAGCTAATAGCTGCTCTTTCTAGATTTCTACATGGGTTTGTAGAAAAGATAGGGTATGCTAAAGAGAACTGTTATTTCTTTTAAAAGCCTTTTTTGAGAAATTAAGCATGTTTTATATTCAGTTCCATAAACTATACTTAGCAGTCACAGTGCCCAAGATATAGCTGTGCTTTCTTTGTTGTTCCAGGTTACTTTTTATTCCCCAAACTAGTCTCTGTACAAGAGGAGGGAGACAGGAAGAATATGAGGGGCTGTTACTATTATTTACAATCTGGTCATTAAATATGGATTTTAACCTGCATCTGTTAATGTTTAATCTTGTTGCACATATAACTTTGAAAATTATTACGAGGTTGGCTGCAGTATGTGGGATAAATCACTGTCAGCTACTGCTAACTGTGAATCTCATACAGTAATAATTGTCATCTGTAAGTAGCACTAAATGGCACCTTAAAATTATTCCAGCTGACTGTTGTGAAGGCTGTGTAGATGATGACAGTCCAGCTGTTTGCTTGTTAGACAGCCCAGTCATTGCCTCTTCTGGTTTGTTTTACTTAAATTAGGAAATAATTCTAATGTATTCAGTTAAGTAATTCAAATTGTGTCACTCTAGCATGCACTGGTGTTAAAAAATCTGAGATCGTGTGCGTAATAGGGATTTTTGAAAGTCACAAAGGTGGGGCGTAAACTGGAGCTGCAGTTCTGAAGTTGCAAGTCAAATTCTTTGACTAAAAAATATGAAATATTTCAGCTGTTTCTGTAAATTCAGTTTCATCCCTTTGAGGGTGTACATTTTGCTGTGATCTTTAATTACAAGCTAACACAATGCAGGTTTGTATACCTTTGTGACTGAGTCTCCTAATGTCTTTAGAAAGTCTTTTGGCTACAGGTGCTATGTAGTTACTGCTCCTCCTAAACAGAATAGGCACGTTTTTCAGCTTTACTTACCTGCACTGGGGACTGCTTTGAAAACAAAACAGAAATGTGTCTTAGTGGCAGGTCCTTCCCTTTGCGAGAAGGAGTACTGCTGAAGGTTTTGGAGCCCTTGAAAGACAGGAGAGATGGGCAGTAGCGGTCATTACTCTTTCAGGGCAGGGCCAGCCTTACTTCTTGGGTAAATTAAAAGTAAAGAACTTGAATTAGTGCAGGTATAGGAGTGTAATTTAACTTTCCTCCCCAAAACGTACCTCAAAAAAGCAGCTCACTCGGAAAAAACTAACCTGATTGTGTGCTTCTAGTTTAAGATTAAGTGAGTAGGCATGTGTTGGATGCTATTGAAAGTAAAGCAGATTTTTAATTTTTTTTTTTTTTTAATTTCATTAAGCAGGTATCACTGTTCACATAATACAGCCCTCAAAATGGGAAGCTGGTAGCTACCAAAGCTGCAGCAATGACCTTCTCCCACTCTTCCCCCAAAGCCCTTCTGCTGACCTATGCAGAGCGTGAACTACAGTACTAAATGGGAACCAAGATCTGAAAAATACGCATGTTTGCTGCACATATTCTTCAGGAAGAGCTTCATGCAGCCACTCTTGTGCTTGCTGTGTTTTCAGGATGGACTGTTAGCTTCTCTGAAGCAGGATTTGAATACCTCTGGCTAGGGACCTGCAGAATAAGTCTGTCATCTTCTCGCCCTGTTCCCTGTATAGAAATCCCAGCTTGCTGTATTTTGGCTGGGTGTAGTGATGTTCCCTGGGGAATAGCAGCATCAGGAGATTAGTCATAAGTATCACTAACTGTGTGTTCAAGAAGACATCTAAGACCCGATTTCTTTTTTTTTTTTTTTTTTTTTGAGCACTTAACCATCATACTGCTTATAACCTACTCAGTTATGGCTGCTGTTGACTTCAGTTGCTGTTGTCTGTACTTGGCACTATTATGGGCCTCGCTTCTCAAGTTAGCTGCTGAAATATAAAAAGAACAGTATCCAGTTAATTCTCTGAGAAGTTTTGATTTAAGTGTTTCACCTGGCATCTTGTAGGAGCTCAGGTGTGGTGGGGGAGGTAGAAGCTACAGCTCTGCAGGAGTTGGCTGCATTACTGAGGCTGTTTCTTCTTTGTCCCCTTCTTCAAGGAGAAGGCAGGTTCCTCCATGAGCCTGTCCTTCACTGCGCATTTCTGATTAACTTCTGGAGATGGTCCATGCTGTACACTTTTGAAGCATAGGTCTAGGGTGAGGAGTGGTATGTGCTTGTGCATTCAAAGGTTGCTTGATTATGTATGGAGAAAAGGGACTGTTCTGAATTCTGCTAATTCTGGCGTCTCAGTCAAGGGGTATTCTGTTAACATTTTTATTGGTCATCAGCAAGACCCAATTTCCATGTTTACTTTAAGACCTTTGTCACTTGATGTAATAAAAACTCACAGCAATGTAGAGACGAATGCGGGTTTATACATAGTGAAAAAAGTGGGCTCACTGTGCTAGCAAATTTTATCAATATTTGCTTATGAAGGATTGTGGGTACAGACCTAGACTTTGTAGGAGCAGTGTAGGCATGTGCCACTCTGCTGTGGCTTCCTGGTGTCGCAATCTCTTGTAATCCTTTCTTTCCCCAACTCCATCCTTTCTTAAACTCTCATTATCTAATCCATTTCAAAAATACTTCTTAACTTGGTCTTGGACTCCCTTCCCCCCAGCACAGTTTGCTCTTGCTCTGAACTTGTCTCCTCCTCCCAGATTCCTTGTTCATATTTATCCCATCTCTTTTGTTGGCACTTTGTCCTAGTCTCAATCTAAGAACCTTAACTCCTTCCCTGTCTCTGTATCTGACTGATGCTCACCTTCGTCTGTTTGGGTCTGTGTACCTTCTGGGTTCCCACTTGTAGCCCTCAGGATTCGCGATTTCCTTGCCAGACCCTCTGGTAGCCTTCGACAACTCAAAAGTAGCTTTTCCTCCTTTAGGGCATTTCAGCAGACTCCTTTCCATAGTTTGTTTGCTTTTGTGTGGGTTCCCCCCACCCCCTAAAGAAGGATTTTATTCTTTTTACCTTCAAAGGGGAGGGCTTCTCCCTGTTCTGTGGCAGTCCAACAGATTCCCTAGCAGGAGGCCCCATACTCTATTCACATGCAGGCCTGCCGTTACAGGAAGAATTGCTTCACCTATGAGCTGGAGCATGGGCTGTGTCTGGGTGCTGCGTGTAGCCTCTCCAAGGGAATTCTACTCATTGAATTCTAGGAAGTTTAAGGTCATATGTGAATTACAAGTGTTTTTCTTTCCCCCAAGGTATGTAATTTAACCATAGCTGGATGGATTTTGACAAAGAAAACAAAAGACTACATTTTTCATTGTCAGTCACATTGAGATGAATTTCCCTGTTCTGCTGGATAATGCTAGAGCTTTGTAAAGGGAGGAAGAAAGTGGGAATTTTTTAACTTGGGCAAATCGTATCTCTTCAAAATTGGATGAGCCATTTGAACCGAAATGTTCAATAAACACTGAGCTGGAAGCAGCATCCAAACTAGACTTGGGTAAAGTTGTAAGTAGCTGTTGGAACCGTTTCCTAGAAGGAAATGCTGGGTGACCCTCAGACAGCACTGTCAGTTTTAAGTTGTCCTTCTTGATTGCTGCCAGTATGTTCTCTCTGTGCTTTGAAATTAATCATGGGATAACAAACATACCAAGAGACAATTTCTGTCCAAGCCTTACATTTCAGGTGGGATGGGGATTCCTGCAAGAAATGATACGGAAACTTATCCAGGCATAAGGGTGCTTGACAGTGAACTTGATACTTCATGAAATAGAGAAAGGAGAGATGAAAAGAAGGTGGAATGGGAAATGAAAACTGTTAGAAGGCAATAGGGAAGAATCACAATAGGACTTAATGTGCAGCCATCCTCCTTGCTGACAGTCCTGCTTTGGTTTTGAGCAGTTTCAGTAGATGTCTCTTGGTCAATTATGGAGTCATTGCAGGCTTTCTATGTGTTATGCACAATTAGAGTCTAAAAATAATTTGCATACTTGGTGAAAAGTCTCTTCTGTTGCTTTTTAAGAGATATTTCTTCATAAATAACAAACTCTGACTTCACACCGGTGCCCGACTTGCATTAATGTCTCTGATAGAATTTCCTATTAAAATAATAAAGCAGTATTGGCACCTTTCAAGTCTGCTCTGTGGAACACAATAATTACATAGACGCTTTTGCAGTAACTGGAGTAGGAGTCTCTGGAACTTTCTTTGCAGTATGCTTACAATTAAAATATACCATGATTGTCTTTTGATTCAACTCACTCATAATGGAAATAACCTCCTGGAACAAGTCTCTTCTGGGAGTTGATACATCTGAAGTAGCCACTGTAGTCTGTTGGCCACCCAGGTTTTACTGCAACTGTTTTGGTGACACCAGGCAGTGAGCTTGAATGCAGAGTATCTTCTGGAATTAGTATGATTCTTTGCTTTTTAGCTCTGGAGGCTTGTTCATCACTGACCCTCAAGTTGTTTTTCTCTCCTCCAGGGAGAGACACCGGGGAGGGATTGCTCCTGGATTTCAGGTGGTACATCTGAATTCTGTGACAGTGGACAACCGCCTAGACAATCTGCGCCTAGTTCCTTGGGGTTGGAAACCCAAAGCTGAAGAAATCTCTAGTAAACAAAGGTATGTCAATAATTGGCAGGGGGTTGCCATCAAAAAAACAAACGTCTTAAATTGTTGTGCCTCCTTCCTTCAGTGATTTTCATCTTGGCAGAGCCTTTTTTATTTGACCTTGGGCTACTTACACATCACTGTATGTCTTAACTTCCTCACCTGAGGAACAGAGTTAATGCTCACTGTTCATGCTAGCTGTGAAGGGACCATCTAACCCCATGGTATTATGCAGAGGTCCTGCTGTGCCAGATGTTGTCACCGCAGTAAAACAGTAAGCCTGCATTCCCTTCTGCTTGAGTGATGGCATCTGGGCACGCTGAATTCAGTCTGCAGATTTTACTGGATTGTGGCTCTTGTCCTTAGGCACTGAAATTCTAACAGCCTGTAGAAGCCAGAAGCTGCAAATGCTTACACTTGTAATTGTATATTTGGGTTGAAAACAAAATGAGTTCCTGGGATCAGCTTCTATTGCCTTTCACTTAGTAGGTTGTGGGAACTTCCTACATGCTGTGTTGCGCTAATGTTACTCAAAGCACATCAAGCTCTTAATGTCAGGATGGATTTGTTTAATTTGTGTTGTAATGCAGGTGTGTTCATTTTTGGTGGAGACCCATAGACTTAACATCACACTAGACACTTTTCTGCAGCACCCATAAGATGGGGTTGTTAGAGCTTATTAAACTGATTTTGAGATGTAGTGAATGGCAATGATGCTATCCTAGCATGTTTCTGTGAGTTCAAGAACAAGAAATGGACTTCAGGCCATTTACGCAGAAATAATTTTGCTTGATGTAAATGTTTCTTGATAGATACTTTTTAACTTTTTTGCATTTAGGCTAAAATAATCCTAAAAAGATGCTATATTAGAGGAGTATCTGTAGTCTGAGTCTTAACAAGCTAAATACAATGTTAACCCTACCTACTTTATTAATGAATTTAGAATCAATTTCCCTGTATGCATATTATGAATTTATGGACCAAACTTTCATTTGTTTTTTACAGGGAACAAAGTCTGTATTGGCTGGCAATCCAACAGCTTCCTACAGATCCTATAGAAGAGCAGTTTCCTGTACTGAATGTAACACGATATTACAACGCTAACGGGGATGTTGTGGAGGAGGAAGAGAACTCATGCACATATTATGAATGTCACTACCCCCCATGCACAATGATTGAAAAACAGGTGTGTTCAACAGAGTTGAAAGTAAGCATGTAATGACTTAGGCTACCATGTATGTCCAGGGATTTGTTCCTTAAAATGTAAAGCTTTATGTGTGCCATTCAGTTGCTGAAAGTGGTAATTCGTTTTAACTCGGGTTTTCTTTGGCATGAATCTTCAGACCCTATGATAATGTTCAGTTTGAGAGAATATAGTTTTGAATAGGGACAATAAATGACCTAGTGGCTTACTGGGAGGAGTGTAATTTCTGCCGAGTGTATGAAAAGACAGGTGGAAGCATTCCTCTAGGGACCCAGAGCTGGAATGAGCAAGCAGCTGTATAAGACAGGAGGAAGAAGCACTGTAAGAGGTTTTGGGCAGTGATGGAATAAAAAAAAAAAACATGCTTGACCTTCCATGAGAAGAGGGTGGATTTGAGTGGCCTTTATTCAGGGGAGAACTGGGAGGAAAGCTGGTTCTAGTTCTTTGCTGTAGGTAGATGAAATGAAGCAACATACATAGAGAATGGCAGAGAATGAGATGTCCAAGGGCTGCACCTCTTTGTCAGACAGATGTCCTTATCTATGAATAAGAAGGGCTTTTCTGGTGATAACAAATGCTGAGTAGACTAAAATAATTTTGTTCCACTTTTTTCCTTGGGGAAGAGAACGTTTGCAAAAATGGTCTTAAATGCCCTCCATTTGAAAAAGAGTGAGCTTTACCTTTTATTTGGGTCTGCATACGAAAGCTTCCTGGATAACCATAAGTTTGGCAATGGCTGAGGTTGTGCAGCCCTCCTGATCATTTCTGAATTTAAGATTTTTGTAGTTGTAAACAGAACTTCAGTTGCAAAGCAGTAGCAGTATGAGAATAAATGTGAAGTGCTCAAATATTTTGCCTATTAAGCCCATAATGTGATTCTGCAAGAGCAACTGCAAAATCAACAAATGCAATTACTTCAAAACCTTTTGATACTCTGACACTCATGGCAGGATGTTCATATTTGTGATAGGTGCAAAAGACATGATCATAAACCTACTCAGGAAATGATGTAGAGGTGCTCCTTGGCACTGAGCAGGCTCACTAATGCTGTCTTGTCTTCCTCATAGTTACGTGAATTCAACATTTGTGGCCGATGCCAGGTAGCGAGGTACTGTGGGTCACAATGCCAGCAAAAAGACTGGCCTGCTCACAAGAAACACTGTCGGGAGAAGAAGCGGACCTTCCAGCAAGAGCTTGGACCAGAACGATGACTGGGTGGCACAGGCCTCTTAGCAGCAGGATTCCTTCTCAAAGGCATTGGACTCTTGCTTTTGCACAGTAATGACAGACTGCTTATTGAAGCCAGAGGCACTGAAGAAGAAAAACCCTGTGATGCTTGAGCAGAACGGCTGACTGGACTAAGCCAGCTCTGACTGGTGCTGTGGAAAGGGATTGGGTCTACCCTTCCAGTATTATATTCTCAAGCAAAAAGACTACTGTGGAGGCTCCAGGCAGGAAGCTTCTCATTATTTATATGTTAATACGTTTGTAAACTCATGTACAGTTTTTGTTAGAAATTCTTGATAGGACTCATTAACTGTAATGTTCAGATGAGAACATGTTGTTGGCCTAAAAGTTAAAAAAAAAAAAAAAAAAAAAAAAGAAAAAAAAATCATGTAGCAAAAGCTTTTCCTCCCATGTGGCTAGAAGTATCTGTGGCTGTGCCAAGGCCAGAAGGCAGGCTCCGACATCAGCAGTTACTCTGGAGAAATCTGCATGGAAGTTATATTTAAAAAAAAAAAAAAAAAAAAAAAAAGGCAAACAAAGTAAAGGTTGGAATGAATCATTGTCTACTCTCTAGCTTTCTCCCCTTCCCTTCCAGCTGCTTTCAGAGCACAGTCACACTTGGACGTTGGAAATACCTACTCAGTAGGAACCAGTGCACCAGAAACTGGAGCGGAGTGTAGGGGACCATCTGGGATCTGTGCATTACAGGCAAGCTATAGCGTGTCGCTGCCTTCAGAGAAGGGCTGCTGGAGATTCTGATTTAAGCAACGAGTATTTTTAGAAAGCTGAATTAGCTTTCTTGTTATGAAACCTTTGTATATAAAGTAGTTGTAGGGAAGCTCAGGTAGCCAGCTGTGTGTGGATGTGGTTGCCCTTGTGGCTTCCCCGTAAGCGTAGCAAATACTATAGTGATGTGCAGATAGGTTTAAATGATCTACTATTTGGTAATTTGAGTTATTTATTCATTTTTTAAAGAGATGCCATTAATCCAAGAATCACTTTTTGATTTTTTTAATGTATTAATGAGTAAAAATATGGGAGGAGGATTTGACTTGCAGAGTACACGCCTGTTTTCAAACATTTTTGTCATGTATAATCTGAAAGTTTTTTCTTTTTCATTTTTGCCTTAGAAATACAAGGAATATCAACTGAGTTTCCTGAAGAACTCAATGGATAATTTAGTGCCAGGTGTTAGTCTAACTTCACAGTAGAAGGATGTGAGCTGCTGAATGCTTAATGCAGAGCCTTTCTCGGAGTGCTTAGTCAAATAGATATTTGAATTTTTTTTTGTAAAAGCCAGTAAGAATTTAATTTTTCAATCAGGATTCACTTTGCCACTTCATGTTGCAATGTTGGTCTTGCTTGTATTCAGTTTGTTAGAAAAATTGAACTGCTGTGGACTTCCAATATTATATTATGTTTCTAATACCTGCACAGGAAGTTCTTAATTATTAGTATTTGGGTGGGTTTTTGTACTTTGGCTTTAAGCATCTTGGGAAGTAACAAAGAACTTCTGAAGCTTCCTGCTGGAAGTTCACTTCGTAGGCACACTGTCAAGTTGCAACTCTTAGTTCATGGTTATACTGTAACTTTTCTGTATAGGCAGCCTAAAATGCCCTTAAGTATGAAGAAGTCAATCAGGACCTAATGAAATTTTCCTGTAATGGGTGATAACTTTTTTTTTTAAGGAAACATTCATTTTGCTTTAAATGAATTGTACAGTTTTTGCTGAATATAAAATGGGACATAAGGATTTTTTTTTTTCGAGGTACTCCATTGAAAAGGGCAGAAGTATTGACTTTTTTTTCTTTGGCTCCTTTAAAAGGCTGCTATTTGTCATGTCAATTTTCTGTTGTATTACCAGTAAACTGAAGTGCAGTCTTAGAGCATTTAAACACTTTTAAACACATTTAAACACTTTTGCAGCACCAAGCAGGGAAAATGGTCATCATTAGTCCTAATGTTTGTAGTATTGCTGCAAGGAGAAATGAGGACAAAGACAGACTGTGGAGGAAGCCCTGATGGGGCAACGGGTAGGTTCCTCTTGAGCAGCAGATGAAGGACTGAAGGAAGGGTGAGACTCGAGCTAAAGCGCCTGCAAAAATAGGATGGTGGGTTCTTAGGGCAATCCTGATACCAGTGAATGGGGAGGGAAGGGGATGGAAGGAAGGGGTGATGCAGGTGAGGAGGGAAGATGCCCACTAAGTTAGGGGTCTGTTAGACCATCAACTGAATGAAAAGTAACAAGTTGCCTGGACATCCTGAAAGGGCTTGGTGAAATAACACAGACACTGACTTTAGTCTGTAATCTTTGACTCCAGACTGTCCTTATGCCAGAGGAGGGAAGTGGCTACAAGGATTTTGACTTCTAGAAAGGTCCCAAGGGGACTGCAGTAAGCATGTAACTGCCTGTGAACAGTTTTTCCTGATTGGTGTGGGGAGTTGTGTGATCAACAATTCTGGCAAGAAGATCTTTGTAACTTCCAGATATCTTCCCTTTTTGTAAGGTGTGTCAGAAAGGAACCAGTTAAACGTGAATGTGGCAGCTCTGCTTCATATAGCCTATATGGTTTTTCAGAGGATGAAGTTCTCTTGTAAAGGACCTCCTTTCCCCTCTTAAGGAAACCAGGCTGACATGGATGTCCTCATACAGGCAAGTATCTAGAAAAGCACAGGGTTAGAGTACATGGTCACTTGCAGCGAGCCTGTGCAGTACTGCTAAATGAACTGACTTTTCAAGGACTTAGCCTGATAGAGATGCTGTCCATCTAAGGTGTTTCCTGCAGGGAGGAAGAAAAAAAAATCCTGCATCTATGTCTTAATTTCTTGGTTCTCTGAAGCATGGAGTACTCTTTGTTTGCACACACCCCTGATTCACCTGTGGACCAAAACAAGGCTTAATGAGTCAGGTTTCCTAGGCAGGAGCATTTGTTTGGAAGAGGAGCTCAAAACTCAAAAAGACTTCTGGGAGAAAAGACTTGCTGGGCTATGAGGAGTATGGAGAGAGAGAGAGAATGAGTGCAGTGGGTTGGGATCAGGGTATTCTGCACTTCCACAGCCTGTTGTACAGCCATCTATCTCTAAGCTGTGATGCCTGTCAAGCTGCTTGAGGATCTGCTGATTCATGTGCTTTTGGGAGACAGAATTTGGCTGTTCAGGCCAGTGCAGTCCTGCTGGCTTGGCTTTGCCACCAGCTGTGCTGCTGTGTCTTTGTGAATGCACGTGGCATCTTGTGAAAGAGTTCCTGCTGGTGGGTCACGCTGGCTGATCTTGAATCACCAGGAGTGGGTGAACATCCGTCTGGTGTAAGCCAGTTCCAGGAGGACCCCATGGGCTTCTAAACACTTTGAGGAAAGTCTGGAGGAAGATTTCTGTCACAGTTGCAAAGTGGCAAATCCAGCTCATGTCAGGAACCTGCAGCATTACTGATGCTGGCTGTAACAGAGGAGTGCACACACCATGTAAGCAGACTGTGAAATGTTACTTCCCCCCCCAGGTACTCCATATAAAAGTGAGGTGGTAATACCAATCCCAACCATTCAAAAGTCACAATTCAAACTGATAAAAATCATGGCTGGCTTAAGGAACACAAAATCTGAAATATAATGTATTGCAGGGATCAGTGTTTACCTTTTGATATTTGAGCCTTTAATACACCCATAGGATTATACTTTCAAGTTTTCCTCTGTGGTGGTGATTTAATTTTAAATGAAACTGGTGAAGGTAAAAGGGGCAACTAAAAGACTTAAATGCTTGGAGGTGGCATGGAGACAGTGTAAGACACCAGATTGGGGCCAGGAGCAAATGTTTACCACCCATCAAAACAGAATTGAGAGAGGCCAAAAGGAGGTTGGTGTGATTAAACAGCAGCATGTGGGATGCTTGCAGAGTAAGAAATCCTTTATATAATGAACTTGTGTCCAAATCTAGAAGATGGGAAGAGTAAGATTTGGCAGGTGAAATGTGGAAAAAAAGAAACAAAAAACCAAACTGCAAAATAATGCAAAGGAAGATGGAGTATGAAGAACATTCAAGTCAGAAAACTTGCACAAATAATTTTGAAAAATTCAGGAGCAGGGAGGCTGCCAGAGTCAGTAGCCCTGATGCACAGTAAAGGGAAGGTCTGACCTGAAGGTAGAGTCCCAGCAGAAAAAAACCAAGTGAATTGTTTGCATGTATTCACTGTGAAAGAGCTGGGGGAGTTCACACAGGAATACTTCCATATGGAGAGCTCAACAGAGAATCTGTTTAAAACTGAAGTGCTATTAGGAGAGATTAAAGTTCAGATGAAATGAGCAGTAACAAGTTGCCAGGCCCAGATGGTGCCACCTACGGGCTCTAAGGACGAATAAGCTGAGCTACCAGCTGGCATAGTAACCTCTTCCCTCAGTACCCCTGGCAAATGTGACAACAGTTTCTGAAATGAGTTTCAGGGCAGATGTGGCAAACTACAGCCAGGTGAATGTAGCACTTGCACTTAGCAAATTCATAGATGCTATGATGCATCATCAATGGCTAAATATTGGGGAGGAGTCAATGCAGTTTTTGTACGGGGAAGTTGTGCTTCGAAACCTTGTTGGAGTTTTTTTAATGGCCTCAACAAGCAGGGGATAAAGGGGATTTGGTTGGTACAGTCTGCTTGAACTTCCAAAATGCACTTGATCATGACTTTGCTGAAGGCACTTAAAGAAAAAAAGTTGCTATGGGAAAAGGGGGAACATCATCACGTGGACAAACAACTGTTTAAAAGACAGGAAAGGAAGACTTAAAGGGAGGGGGTTTTGGTGGAGGGAAGTCAACAGTTGGATGCCCAATATATTAAAAAATAATTGGGAAAAAGTAACGAATCAGGAAGGTCACAACATCCACTGATGACGTTATTCAGTGTAATAATAATATAATAAACGCTTGAGTGAAGAATTGCAGAAGGTTCTTGTGATACAGATTGATAGATGAAATTCAGGATCAATAAATGCAGTGTTGCTTATGGGAAAGTATCAAAAGACGAGCCCTTAGCTGACTGTTTTCACTTAGCAATGAGACCTTTGGGTTGTGAAACACCACACAGCAGAAATTTCTGCTTGGGGAACAGCTGCAGTAAACCAGGCTCAAGGAAAGGACGGGGGAGCACCACGGAGTAAATTGGTTGTGTGCCGCATCCTGGGCGTGCAGTTCTCTCTCTGCCTCGGAAAGGTTCAGGGCAGGGAACAGGATCCGTCCACAGTCTGGAACAGCTTCTGCGAAGGCACAGCTATGTCGACCAAGTCTCTGCTGTGGAAGAGAGATGAGCGACGGGGATATGAGGAAGGTCTTAAAGAGTAGCAGAGGGAGGCTGCCAAGGGACTACTACTGCTGACTTCCTAACTAGCAGCTCCTGGGTTAAAACGGAGCAGCAGTCCTTCACCTAACGCGCGTTTGAGCTGCAGACCCTTTCCCGCAGGATGCGGTGGGTGCTAGAAGACTGCACCCACCTGTATTTCCTGTTTGGAGGGAGCTTGGGCGAGTTCAGGGAAAAAAGCCTCATCCGAGGGCGGGTAAGGATGAAGCTCGGCAAGTCCCCGAGCTGCCTGTGCCAACAAGCCCGGCTTGGGCCACAGGGCTTCTCCTCCAGGCTGGGCGGGGGGCCGGGCTCGGCGGCCCGGGCGGGGGCAGCACCGCCCGCGGAGCCGCCGGTGGGCCCAGCCGGGCCCGCCCCGCGCCGCCCCTGACCGGGAAGCAGACGGGCGGCGGTTCCGCTGCGCGGCGGCGCGGCGTGCCCGGAGCCGTCCCGCCGCCGTCCCGCGCAGCATGAGCCCGCCCTGAGATGGCGGCGCCGTGCCGGACGCGGACGCTGCAGGTGGTGGACACGGAGTTCAGCGCGGACGCGGTGGAATGGTGCCCGGTGGAGGGCTGGCACAGCATCCTGGCCTGCGGCACCTACCACCTCCGCCCGCCCGCCGCGGTGAGCCCGCCCGCCCGGCACCGCACCGGGACTCGCTTCCACCCCCCGGCCGCCTCAGCCACCGAGGCCGGGGTCGGCGGGTGTTTCCCGCCCTTCGCGGGCCACCTCAGCCGGGCCCGGGGGTCCTCCCGGCCGCCTCAGCTACCTCAGCCGGACCCGGGGTGGTTTCCCGCCCTTCGCGGACCACCTCAGCCGGGTGCCTCGGCGGCGCCTCCGCCGCCCCCCCGGCCGCCTCGGCACCGCGCCTGGCCCTGCTCCTGGCAGTCCCGGCGCTGTGGGGCCGTGCTTTGTCCCAGCTGGGGTGGCTTGAGGTGGCCGCAGTGTGTGGGGCTGAGTGGGCCCTGCCGGTGAGCCTGGCTGGCTCTGAGAGAGCTGTGGCGGCTTTAGTCCCTTCAAAGGAGGGACTTGAAAAGTGGGAGCCCTCTGCCCTGCTCCTGCCGGCTGCTCCTGGCAAGATCTTGGGTGGGGAGAGGTCTGGGAGAGGTAGAATCACTACTAAGGCTAGTCTTTTTCCAATTTTTGGTGCAGACTGACTCCCGAGGAAGTAATGGGGCCTGTGACCGGACTGGGCGCCTCTACCTGTATCACTACAACGAGGATCAGCCTTACATCCCGCTGACCGAAATCCAGAGGATTGACACTGCCGCCATCCTGGACATCAAATGGTAATGCTGGCCCCTCAAGGCTTGGAGCTCACAGCAGTGTGGTCTGCTCTTCTGTGGTCCTGCTTTGGCTGTTGGTATGGCAGCAACATTTACTAACTAAACTGTTCCTGACTTCTTGGAGGGAAGTATTCTCCAGTTTGCTCCAGTGAGCAAAGGCTGCGCTCATTTCTGTTACGCTCTTCTGCTTATTTATGAACAGCTGGTCAGTGATTGTGGACCTCTTTTGTTTATATAGAGGGGAAACCTACTATATATTACTATATAATCTCCTCCATGCAGGTTTATGGGAACTTGAGGAGCCTTAGATTTTCTTTATGAAGTTTTTTTGGTCAAGTACCTTCTCCTTGTGCATCTTGGAATAAAAGTTATGACTTTGCTTTCCTGCTTGCATACAAGAAAGATGGACATTCAAGACTTGTTTAACTTGGATCTTTTAGGTGCCATGTTCCCGTTGCAGAACATCCCATGGTTGGTATTGCAAACTCGACTGGCGCCGTGGAGTTTTGCCACCTGACTGGAAGTGAGGTAGGTGGTTGTAACACCTGCTGCTGTTGAAGCTGTGTTTAACCCAGATTTAATACATCTCTGGATTTATTAGCAGTGTTCAGAGACATGTAGGAAAGCTTTATGGTTTCCATGACTTCCTCAGTATGCTTAGCTTTTTAAACACTTCTTTTGTCTTCTGATAATGTTTCTCATAAATCCCACAAATTTGTTCATGGCACCAGAGAGACTGGCTGGGCTCTACCCACCTGCAGAGTGTGGGAGATGAGAGGCATGAGGGGAGCAGAAGCAAACCTTGGAAATTGTCACCTGAGTATAAGTATGGACTAACTGGTAGACACAGCAGAAGATACAAAGTTGTTAAAAACAGGGAAGAATTTCAGAGAGGGGTTTCTTTCAGTTGGTGAGAGAAAGGAGTAATCAAGAGAGACATTCCCACAGAGCAAAGAAAGCGGAAGCCAGTCTATAAGGGAATTCAACAGTCAGGTCATCACTTCTGCACTTCATCACTCACTGAGAGGAAGCAAAGTTGAAGGGTGGTTTGGTGGGAGATAGGTAGCAGAAGGGTGGGGATCCTGCGTATGCATGTTTGCCCTTCAGCTAGTACTAAGCAATTGTACGTTGCTATGGGACATTTCATCTCTTCTTTAGTGTGGGACCCTAATATGCTCGTCAGTCTCTGGAAGACACCTGCTGTAGGAGTAAGCAGTACAAGTGTTGTTACATACCTGCTGTCTTCCCACTCTTAACTCATTCCTTTTCTTTCCAGTAGAAGAAGAGCTGCATGTTGGAGCCACGCTTCAGGGTCGATCTCGGTGCACAGTGTCTGGCCTTGTCTTTAGACTGGTCCACAGGACGAGAGCAATGGTGAGGATGGGAGACAAAGGCTGGTATTGGAGGTCATTGTGTGTGTGACAGTCTTCAGGCATAAGTTGAGGACTTTGATGAATGAATTTTTGGTGGCTTTTTGTGAAGTGGCTTAAGACTTTCTTGGTCCCAGCTGTCTCCCTGCACCTTCTCTAGAAGTTACTATTTCCAGATCAAAGGTAACAAAGGAACAAGAACACATAACGTGGCCACTGTAACAGGGACTAAACCACCAACAGATGTGAGGTTGTGCTATGGTGAATGGTGGCAGGTGAGCCAGGGACAAGTTGTCTGTTGCCTTTGCTAAAAGGAAAGACCAGAATGGGATGCAGATGGATCCACTGATTCAAACTCTGCTCTTAGAATGGCTGAAATTTTAGTGTGAAGTTCTGCTTAATAACTGCTAATAATAGCATATGTAGGAAGTTTAAACATGGGTTAGTGAGGAATGGGAGAGAATTGGTTTGGAGGCTCCTTCCTCTCTCAAATGCTCATACATTTGATTTCAGAAATGGCATCACTGCATGAAATAACATGAATTATCTGTACCTTGAAAGAGGTAGGGTAAGTTAAGTGCAAAACAGAGAGTGGTGCCTCTGGTGTGAGGCTGGAAACTGAGGGGATCAGGCAGTCGTGTGCTTAATGCTGTAGGGCAAATATTTAGTAGCTTTTGCTAATTAAAGCTGTTTCTGTGCATGCTGTTTAAGGAATAAGTAGAATTTCCAGTTCTTCTTTCTTCTTCCTTACATTCCTTCTTCCCCTTGTCTCTGCCCTTCAGGAGAAATGATTGTTGCCATGATGAAAAGTCCCTTTAAAACCTGTCACTGTTGTCACTTGAGAGACAAATAACCCCTTCTAGAAGCCAAATGTGCAGCCTTCCCGTCTCTGTAGGAAGGGGGTGACCCTATTTTTCTTGTGTGGAAATTTGGGAGATACAGTACAGTTTAGTAACTAACATATGGTGTAGAACTGGAAAGAAGTCCTGAGTCACGAAATCAGTACCTACAGCTGCAGGTAGCCACACTCATGTCAGGGAATGTCAGAAAATCTGTGCACTGTGAGCTGCAAAACTTTTGCCAGTGCCCCAAGTACATTGTGTCCAGAAACTACCACTGTGCTGTGCCACAGGAAGAGAGCAGGAAAGGTCAGAATCAGCCAGTGCCTCAGATGCCTGTGACAGCAGGGAAATAAAACATTTCTTCATACTCCAGAAGACAGAAGAGACTCTGACAGGTCCTTGTCAGTCTGACTTGAAGGAAAAAAAAAAATCCCTCTTCACATGGAATTTTTTAATTGATGTAATATCAAGCATTTGCGAAGTCAAGTTATGCATCTAGGAGAAAGAAAGACCCAAGGCTGGTTTTCTTTCCCTCACATCAGGGAATGGGGATCATTGATGTAGATGATTTTACAATGGGATGGGCTGAAGCTAAGAAGAACTGTATAAATGCGTGCATTCCTTCCACTGTACTACCAATTTCTATCAATGTTTAGTTGAATCAAATATATATAGCATTATGTTATCTGTCTATACTTTGGCTGCTATTTTTTACTCTAACACCTTCTTAGGACACGAGTTTCAGTAATTTCTAATGTTTTCTCTGTATTCCACTGTAGTGGATGTCCTTTGAGAGTGATCAGCAGTGATTCAGAAGGGAAGCTGAATCTTTTCTCCATAGATGAATCTGCTCCTTCTGTACATGTCCTGAACCAGTGGGAAGCTCACAAATTTGAGGCCTGGATTGCTGCTTTTAATTACTGGGACACTGATATTGTCTATTCAGGTCTGTAAGGGCTGGGAATCTCATTTGGGGGTGTTGGGGAGGTGGCACCTTGTTTAGGGATGTGTATTCCTTGGGATTTTACTTTCCAGGGTTGGGTATGCTGCTTGCATCACACCACTTGTAAGAGTTAAAGAGTTGGGGCCTCTGCTAGGGGTGAAAGGCTTCTTGATTGTGGGAAGTGGTTGGAGTTAATTAGCAGAAGCTGTGCTTTTTAAACTGTACTTTGGCTGGCTATTGGCAAAAAAGATGTTAGTCTCCTGTGGTGTGCAAAAGAGAGCAGAGAGCTTCTGGAGTCCAGTCTTTTTTTCTTCTAAATTTTTTTGCTTAGCAAAGTGAGGGTATTGTTAATGCATGCCTCTTCTGTGCTGATGAGTACTGTGAGCCTCAAATGATGTCTGGTACGTCCATTAAATGCTATGAGATCCTAGGGCTGAAAAGCATCAGCTCGGTGTTAACTGCATTGCCTCGGCGCCCTGCACTGGTCATTTGGATGGTGTTCAGGGTGACAATTTTTTCTCTTTGTGCAGGAGGAGATGACAGCCTGCTAAAGGGCTGGGACACCAGGTGCAGTTCAGAGACTCCTGTCTTCACCAGCAGGAGGTAAGCAAGCCGTGTCTGCAGCTGGACCCTAAAGCTATCGTGTATGAACATACGGTGCTACCGTGTCCCTTCCCAAGCAATTTGGAGACGTGCAGTGACAGTGGAGTCCTGTTTCTGCCTCCCTTGGGAAATGGAGACATCTATTAGATTTTTTTTTTTTCATCAGGACAATTTCAGGTTGAAACTTTCTTCTCTGTGTCCTTCAATATAATAAACAAACAGCTCAATTCCACGTGAAGATGGTGGTTGCTTCTTTCTAAAACAAGGATCCTGGTTTACACTTTTATTTTGGGAATTTCTCTGTGTGTTAAATTTGGTTATCACGGAACGTTTTTTAGAAAAACATTTTATTCTCCACTGTTCACTTATTTGAAGTAATCTCCTTTTTCTGGTGGCATAACATATCTTTTAGAATACGATTAAAACAATATACACAACTCTCCAGTGAATTTTGTATGTAACGTTAAAATACACTGGGGATTATTGCTATGGAAATATTAATGTTGGGAGTAAAGTCTCGTGGGATTGGAGTTGTGCTGAAATTCTTACGGGCTCTGAACAGCAGTTTATGGTACAATTATTACTAGAAAAGATTTGTGCTGAGAGACTATGTGAGTAGAATTTTTGCCCTGGAAAGGCTGTTGGACTGACTCTGTAGATGGAACTCTGCCTGTATATTTCACTGGGCTGAAATTTGAGTTCATCTTGCTCTCCTTTGATGTAGTTAGGTGGACCCAAAATCCTTGAAATTCAAGGAAGAATCCCTTCTCAAATCGTACATTGCTGTCTCTTCCTTCTGCTGTATGTTGCTCTTTTGCAGACACTCCATGGGTGTGTGCAGCATTCAGTGCAGTCCCCACCGGGAGAATCTTCTGGCTACTGGCAGGTAAATCCCTTCTAGCTGCTCTTCACTAGTGTGACCAGCCCCCTCTGCTATTTTGAACGTGCTACTGCTGCTCAAGGTGTGGTCTCTTCAGACATTTGGTGTGGTGAGGAGCACGCAATCTTTCCTAATTTTCTTCTGTACTTGTGGCACTGAATCAGCTGTGCTGCTTGTCTGCATATTTATTTGCGATATGTCTCCAGCTATGATGAGCATGTGCTGTTGTGGGACACCAGGAACATGAAGCAGCCACTGGCAGACACCCATGTTGAAGGTGGAGTTTGGAGGTTGAAGTGGCACCCAACCTGTGATTTTGTGCTGTTAGCAGCCTGCATGCAGAGTGGATTCAAAATCCTTGACTGCCGTGGAAGCATGGGTGAGTGTTCAGTGGAACAGATATGCGTGCTGCTCTCCTTTCCTGCCTCCAGGTTAATGGGGGAGCTCCAGCTCTGAGGTTGCTGGAAAGATCTGTATGTTGTTAATAGCCATAGACTTTTATTCCAACTTGAGGTAACTTCCAGCTTTCTCAGACCTATCCTCACTGTTGGCCTGATTGGTTGTGCAAAGGCACTGTCATTATTCATGTGTAAATCTCTCATAACTTCCTTTTGTGGGAAGAAAGCCTGTTTGTCCCGGTGTAAAGGCATTACCTGTTGACATGACCATTCTGGTTTGTATTCATCTTGATGGTTCAAAGAGGTTCTTCTGAATGTCAGGTGAGGCTTTACTGTCAGCAGAAGCTACTGGCCTGCTGGTGAATTGGTTATTGTCTCAGAAAGGAAGTGCTGTGCAGTCTAGTTAATCTAGAATAACATGAATAAGCTCTCCATGTGAATCAGAAGGCATTTACACGACTAAAAGCTTTGCATTTACATTACAAATACAATCTTGGGTAAAATGGTTGCCTTCCTAGGTTTCTCCAGGCCTTGGGCAGATCCACAGCTTGTGACATGAGGATAACATTTCTGCTGTATAGAGTAGGAAGGAACTTGATGTCCATTTAGTATCAGAGTCAAATGCTGAAAGCTCATGGGAAGAACACATCTGCAATTTATTAATAACCAGAACCTGGTCTGGAAATCTTACCAGTTGTATTTATGGCTCAGTGGGGATCACTGTGTGACCTGTCTTGTCTGTCTTGAGCCTTTTTAGGTATTTTGAATAATGATGCATGTTAATGCATGTTAAATCTTCTCCTGTCTGCTTACTGAACCAGGGAAAATGAAGGCTAATGAGAGGCAGCTGAAAAATTGTCAGGAGAGCCAGAACCTCATTTCTCCTAGAATGCTTAATTCCGTTGTGAATAAGACAATAACCAGAGAGCTCTTCCTCTAGGACATGGCCAATGCTAGAATGACTTATGAGTAGTCTGCAACAAACCACTTCAGAAGGTGATTTCTGCTCATTTCATATTT